>NC_090936.1:16663768-16973189 GCF_040938575.1 Ambystoma mexicanum | reverse complement strand
GAACACCAGCAATCATTTGATCTGCTCAAGACTGCATTGTGCTCGGCACCGGTTTTGGGCACACCAAACTATAAAAAGGCCTTTGTGTTGTTTGTGCATGAATGTGATGGATGTGTTTTGGCTGTATTAACGCAGGAACATGGAGGGAGGAATAGGCCATGCGGTTACTTTTCTTCTGCTTTTGATTCTGTACCATGCACTTTGCCAAGATGTTTGCGAGCTGTTGCTGCTGCTGCTGCGTCTGTAAAACAGAGTGAGGGAATGGTCCTAGGCCATGATCTAACCCTGATGGTGCCTCACTCTGTAGATGTTCTATTGAATAGAACCCAAACGCAACACCTCACCTCTGCATGGTTGACGAGATATGAATTGATCTTGTTTGCTCCTCACAAACAAATTAAGAGGTTTTGTGTTCTTAATCCGGCCGAACTTTTACCTCTTCCGCAAGGTACTGCTTGCAGTGACGAATAGTCACATGACTGTCTGTATACTACCGAATAAGAGACAAAGGGTAGAATAGATCTGAAAGACACTCCTTTGAACAACCCACAAGGGGAGCTGTTTTGTGACGGCTCCTGCTTCAAACTTCCGGATGGTACATCCACAGCTGCTTATGCAATCACCACATTGAGCACGGTCATGGAAACCAAGAGAATCACGCATAACTCCGCACAGGCCGCAGAGATTATAGCATTGACCCGAGCTTGTGAACTTTCCGAAGGGCTTACAGTAAACATATATACCGATAGTCAGTATGCCTTTGGGGTGGTTCACAACTTTGGGAGACTTTGGTCAGAAAGAGGGTTCTTAACTTCGCATGGTACAAAGATTCAGTATGGCTCCCTAATAGTACAACTGCTCTCAGCGCTTGCGCTCCCTACTCAGTTAGCTGTCGTGAAATGTGCAGCACATCGAAAGGTTATAGATGATATAGGAAAAGAGAATGCTTTTGCTGATCAGATAGCTAAACACACTGCCACCGATCCCTTTAAGGAGATGTATGTTTCAAGGGAGACTGTAAATGTCTATGCAATGGACGAGGGTGTTGGGTCCATATGGGATATCCAAGCTGATGCCACATTAGAAGAATCCAAGAGGTGGGCTGAAGGCTTGGGGAAACTCGATGATGATGGGTGTTGGGTGGATGTGGTTGAAGAGAAATGGCTACTTCCTGACGCCTATGTAATGATGATGGTTGTCATGGCCCATGGCCCTACACATATATGTGCCCAGAAGGTTACGAAAATGTTAGAGAAAGTTTGGGCAAATGACAACATTTCGAGAATTGCTCAGCGCTATGTTCAGGGTTGCATGATTTGCCTGCAGCATAATGTGGGAAAGGGGACATCAACTCGAAGGGGAGGTTTTTGGCCACCTTCTGTCCCCTTTGAAGTCATCCACTTTGATTCTATTGAAATGGAACGTTGCAATAATTTTAAGTATGTGTTAGTTGTCATCTGTGCTTTCAGCAAATGGGTTGAGGCTTTCCCTGTCAAAGATGCTACAGCCATGACTATTGTGAAAACCATGTTAAAAGAATATTTTCCCAGGTTCGGGCTACCAAGAGTCATCTGGTCGGACAATGGTCCACATTTTGTCACTGTTGTAATTCTGCAGGTATGCGCGGCATTACAGATCGACAAACGGTTCCATTCGGCCAGACACACTCAGAGCGCCGGATTAGTAGAAATACACAATGGTATCATCAAGAACAAACTTGCTAAGATGTGTGCCGGCACCAAATTGAAATGGCCGGACGCCTTACCGATCGTGTTACTAGCCATGCGTACAACCCCTCAAACTAAGACTGGGCTCTCTCGGTTTGAGGTGGTAATGGGGCGACCTACCTCAAAGTAGATCATTGAAAAATATCGAAAATGTACTTCTTTCAGATTACTGCAGCCAGTTGACTAAAAACCTGTATTTGATTTATCACCAGGTGCGAGAGGCTTTATCTGTGCGATACGAGGGGCCGGGCCACAGCATTCGGCCTGGGGACTGGGTGCTCACCAAAGCATTTGAGCACTCTTCCTGCCTTGCACCTCATTGGCGGGCCCATTCCAGGTCCTCCTGGTCACACAAACAGCGGTGCGTGTCTCAGGCAGGAAACATTGGATCCTTGCGACGCACCTCAAGAAACTTCCTCACCCAGTGCCACACGATACAGAAGAAACAGAACCCCTCGCTAACGCTGCAACCAATGATCCCAAAGCAGTGAATAGCGCTGAGAGTGCATCTGAGAATCTCTCTGAGCCCGTGAGGCTTGGGGAAACCTGCCATTTTGTCTCCACATTCTCCAAAAGTTTTGCTTCCGGAAAATGTTGTTTCGGATTCTGCATCTTCATTTGCTCATGATACGTTGCCTACAACGGGAAGTGACGACACATTGTTTTCGGATCAATCAGTACCAGGAACAGCAAGGTACAATCTGCGTCCAAGGAAATAGACTTACGGCATGGTTTTGCTGTGCATTCAGAGAAGGAAAAGAATCATTGAGGGCTTGTTTTTTGCCCAAATAATTGTTTGGGAAAAAAGGGGATTCTGTTGGCTAGGGTTGTGGAAGGACTAAGAACTTGCTCGGCCGGGAGGTCGCCAGCAAAGAACATTGGAGGTTTCCGTTTGAAGACTGCAATGCCTGCCACCGCTACTGCTCGTATTGGACTGATAAATGATCGTGTGACCAGCCGGTATAATGGACAAGCCACTTGGGCCCCGAAAACGTATTGCTGTCTTTTTATAATGTTAATTGGTTTTATAATAGTCACTGTCTTAGGCCTATGGTACCTCGAGGAAGTTCATCCTTTAGAGTCCTTGTTACCGACTGAAAATGTACCCACTGTCCCTATGCCTTTTGTGCATTTGCATACTCTGTCTCCTAGATTCTCCCAGCATAGACAAAGATATCATAACAATACATTGTTACTTATCATGAATGCTACACATACCATTTTTAATAGGTCCAACTGTTGGGTCTGCTCGCATTTAACGCAACATGGGGCTAAGGGGCTAGGTTGGTATATCCATCCTTTACCTTTGACAACTGCTTGTTATGCTTCTCTTAGAGCACTGTTCTTTGGCCGATGGAACGATAGCATCTTGGGGAACTTTGATGGCACTCATTTGAATAGTTTTGAGAAACGTATTCTGACTCCCCTGGGATGCTCACTTTTCGCAAATAGGACAAAGCTTAACATTGCTTCTATTAGGCTCTCTGATAGACTGTCTCGTCCCTTTCAATCTTTAATTTCCTTCAAGATGGCTCTGATAGGCAATGAGGATGCCATGCCTCCCTCTTACACTGTTAACCATAGCCCCGATTCAGTTTCTTTCTGCATACAGAGGAATGGTACTCAGTCAATGGGAGATTTTAAATTTTGTGCCAACGTTGCGAATTTGACTGGGGAAGACAGACCTTTGTATGTAGGCGAACCTGTCTACTTAGTTTGCGGTAATGTAGCATTTCCATGGTTACCCAGGGATTGGCAGGGAACTTGTTATTTAGGGATCCTGTTATCTGTGGTGTTCATAGCTAGTACTGCAGAGGTTTCGAAGGCTCGTCCACGGCAGGACGAGAATGGTGACACTCCACCACAGGTTTTAGGAGATGTAGCAAAATAATTTGTGCCATTTTGAAGGCAGATAGCGAATTCCGAAGATATCAGAAGACTAGCGAGAGTCCTGGAGAGAACCATTAACCGAACCACGGACATGCTCTAATAATATGACATTGGAACAGAAGGCAATAAGATTAGTAGTACTTCAGAACCGGATGGCCTTATATGTCATCCTGGCCGAACGTGGTGGAGTATGTAAATTAGTGGGGTCCGCTTGCTGTGTTTTCGTGCCAGATTCCTCCCCAACTATCTTCAAAGCACTACAGAATCTCCTCAAATGTCTTTCACTTCTATAGTTTATCTCTTATCCTCGGGATAGGTGGTGATTTTCTGCTTTTCCCAGGATGACAAGCTTTCAATGCTATTTCTCTCCCAATCTGTGCTTTGCTTATTTATTTTTATCTCCTGCATACAGTTTTGGTTCAACAAAATTCCTCCAATCTTTTTTTGTCAATACTGGGACAAGTTTCGTTTGACATACAAGCCTCTGCAGACTTTTTTATATTTCTGTTCCAGGTATTACATTCTCTCTTCTGGGGTAACGTACTTGGTATGTGCTGGACTTTGGACTCTCGATGTCCTTGTAGCTCCACAGATTACTTCCACCAGTGTCTCTTTCTTCAAGCTCCAATTCTCTCTCTGTTGATGTCTCAGGTGCTGTGACTCAAGTCAGGATTTGCTTACTCCTGCGGTGGTATCGGCATTGTTGCATGGGTGAGCTACCCACAGCGACTGCTTCACTGTCACACCACCACCGACCTCTCAATTCCACTGGTTTTGAATCTCCTCCGGTATTACATGTCAGCCTCCCAGTGTTTCTCCCTCCACGTCAGAGCTGAGCTGGCTTTTCTGGGCTCTGTGTTTGGCAACTGCACCACCTTCTTCTGTTTTGCTAGGCACAAGGTATTTCCTTTGCTGCTCTCAGCCTTCCGCTCTGTCTCGGTTTGCTGGCCTGTCTCTCTCATTTGTTATTTAATCCCTCATCCCTTTTCAGCCTCCTCGATGCAGTCCATTGGAGAGACTCATTTATAGGTACATCCTCCACTTCTTGTTGTTGACCATATAGATTCACGCTATATTCATGAGAGTGATAACCTTCTGAGCTATTAAATAAGTATATATAAGCTATCGCTTGTGGCCCATCAGGGAGTTCCTCATGGGAAAGGGAGTCCTTGACCCCAATGAGGGAGTTTCTGCCAGTGAGGTCCCACTTGCCTTGACCCCTAGGGATGGTGTTACAGAGCAGGCTTACATCCCTAGCCTCCTGAGGGGACTCCCCCCGTGTGGAGAAGGGACAAATTCCCATAATTTGTCACATACCCTACGACTTATTTGTGTGGCTTCTGTGATGAATACAATGGACCCATCGCTGTTTTCCTGGCATTGATCTCCTCCAATGTGGCCAGCGGACGGCAGCCACCACCTGATCCTGACCCTAGGGCCGGCTGTATGAGGGAGGATCACATGGGGGGAGACAACCTCCAGGAAGATACCCTGAGTCTATCAGGTGAGATGTGATATCCCCCTTATGGGATAAATCGGCCATTTGTAACAATCTCATGGCCCATTGTGATATTGTCCCTCTTTCACCCATAGCGAATAGTAGAAAACATTGTTCATATACAACTCTCAACTAACCGGCCCTGTGCAATATGAAAGACACTTTTTCCAGTTCCACATACTCTTCTTCCAAACATAGTTTGACTTTAAAACCTATGGCAAACATTCACAATAAGGGACCACTGTTCACACAATCCTGACAACACTGGGAAGAAGAAGAGGAGAAGAGTAATGATGATCACTCCCCCTAGTCAGCAGTCTAGTCCTTCCTTAAATAATATTGGCCAAAGCCGATATAAAAAGGAAGAAAGACTCGAATGTGTGAGAGGCCAATCTTGGAGGACCTGGCTGCAGAACTTGTGTGACAGAAACGAAGGAACTGTGGGCTGCTGTTTGGGCCAGAGAAGAGGGGAGCCCTTGAACCCCAATTTACAAAGGAGAGCTGAGTCATGCGGGAGGAGCCAAGAGGACCCGTCTTGTCCATCCAGAAAGAAGAGAAACCTCTGGGCATTTACAAAGAAGAGGGTTTGTCCTGACAGGCAAAAAGCAACATGGCTCAAACTAAATTACATTATTCCAAAGTTGACTCCATCATGAAAGAGACCAATCAAATGATCTGGATGTGCCACAGATAGTGGGTGTATTATACCACTAGTGGCATGTCCCCCCAGAGGGTCCCTATAACATAAATGTAAGGGCTTCTAACTATGTGATTTTCACTAACACATCTCTCTGTATCTTTATATCATTCCCTGGAGGTCTAAGGGTTCACATAAACTCAGCTGAATTAAATTGTAAATAGTTCACTTATTTTATTCATGATCAATAAGGCTTATGCAATTCAAATACCAAATTGTGCATACATATAATTCAAACATTAAGAAAAGTGCAAGAAAACCTATTATGTACAATCTAAAAAAAATAAAATCAAAAACAAATGATTCACATGTACAGATCTTGTCCGAAATCACATGCAACAAAAGTAAGGTTGACAAATAGAAAGATGGTGTCTCCCAACTGGTTTAGACAATTCTTTAAATGGAGTTAAACATACTCCTATCAATTACTGTTTACTTTCCAAAGGAGGGAATCAACAGTTGTAGCCCAATTAATTTACAAAGGAAAGTCCAAGGGCAGCTAAACTCGTGGTCTTGGTTGAGCTGAGTCTTTTCCATGCATTTGAACCATTTATTTTACAATAGATTCCACCAATACCTAAAACTGGGGGGTTCTACATGTCGCACCGGGAAAATTCCTAATCGGTGCTGCAAACGTACAAGGCTGAATCAAAGAGTACGAATGGTCTACGTTTCGGCGGATTCAGAAGTTTCCCACCTTCCATAGGACCAGTAGTAGATGTGACCCCTGAGGTAAAGCGAAAAATACAACTCAAACATGGTGTGATACACTTACTAATTCATGTAGCACATTGTGTTTAAAGGGAAGTCAAGGTGGCTGGTAAGACATGCATAGATGTATTAAATCGCAATATCAATCCTTCCCCTAAAAGAACAGTATGGGCAAGATATAAACGTCACAAGAGATTAGAACTGAAAATTGAGTATCCGTCTATAACAAAGACGGACAGAGAGACAGACCCAAAACATCAGGTTATGGGCTCAACAAAAATGCACAATTAGAAATAAAGTGTGTGCCACTATTCGTGAAAAAGTCACTAACCCCTAAGGTGGAACGTGGGGAGCTAGAGCGAAATAAGGTGTATCCAGAAGTGAGCCAACAGCCCTCTTTCTACCGAGGCATTGCATTATTAGGCTCGTGAGTCCATGTAGACACCATAGTGTGGGCCTAGGCTAGAATTCATGCATCTGTATCGAGCCCAAATGAAGCTGGACCACTTACGAATTGGGGTCAGAAAGAAGCATTAGTCATTTTATGCCTGTATCTCAATGTTGGATTTCACAGTGGGGCATTTGAGGTTGGAGTGCTCCGTTCACATGAGCACAAATGTGCCTCTGTAAAGAACAGACAAGGTGAACAGCATTTGAATATCTAACTAACATTAGGGTAATGGCGCAATAAATATATGTCTGCATGTGTACACTTTATAAAGAAATGTCCCCCAAAAATGAAGTTAAAGCCTATCTTTCTCCTGTGATGAAGGTAAGCATTGTGTGTTGTCGCCGCAGCTTCTGATGCTGAGTGTGTGCTTCAATTAGTCAGATCGTTGCCTGGCGGTACTTAATCAGTAGCGTAAAGCCTGTTGTCTCCCATCTAAATTCAAATGTTGGTAAAGATGCATGAATGCCGCGTGCGCAGCAACATGGCCACAGCGTTTTTGAAAAGCTTGTGTGCATGGATCGTTTTACACATACACGTAATGTTTTACCGTGAATAAGCGTTCCAAGGGCGTAGAATCTTGCTTCCAGTGCCATGCGTGCTGTGACTGCGGGAAGCTAACGGTAGTCATAGGAACCGTGTCCAGGCTGCTCTCTAGCACTCTAAAGTGTATAGAGGCACAAGATGGAGTTGCAGCTGATCCTGTTTAAAGATGTAATGCTGAACTGAAAACTGGGTCAGATCCTAATAATATTGTATAGGCATCTGCTCATTTAGACTCTTGTTCTTGTCCATAGTCTCTAGCCGATAGATCCATCTTGCCTCCTTGGATAGCAGTGTTTTATGTATATTGACACTGTTTTTCACCACATCAATCACCCACCATTTAAGGTCATCTGTTGAGTGTTGTAGTTCTAAAAGGTGTGTCACCATTGGGGCTGAATGGTTTCTACACCTGATCTTCGAGCGATGTTCTCCAATCCTTGTGGCAATGGGACGTGTAGTTTGTCCCACATACCTCAACCCACATGGGCATTCAATACAATAAATCACATTGTTTGTCTTGCAATTGGACATAAATCGTATGTCCCATTTTTTGTGCCGATTTGAAAAACTTCTAGGCATTAGCAGGGTACCACAGCCCAAAGTTACCAGCAGGCTTTCTCACCGAAAGAGAAGCCAGAGAAAGAGAGTCCCATACAGGCTGCAGCAGAAGCAGTGCAGGAGAAGACGTTGAACCCCATGCTGAGGCTCACAAATGCAAGACACACAGGTATGGTGGAATGGAGAAGGCCGCCGGGACTGGAGTAGAAATGCGTGTGAGCAAGGAGGACTGTGGAGATGCTGGAAGCCAGGCAGGAGCTCCTGGATGTTGGACCACTCGAAGAGACAGCGTTCTCTAGACCGGGCCAAAAAGGAAAACTGGCGTGTGACCACAGAGCCGTGCAGGAGGCTGGAACAACGTCCGCACACTCCAAAGTGGAAATCGGGTGAAGAAACCACTCTGCAGAGGCACGAGCAGAGTCGAAGATGGTGGAAGGACCCAGTGAGTCTACCCAAAGCAGCTGGGGACCCCAGGGCATTCCGACAAGCACGCCAACAAATGCTTGAATGGTATTAAATTGCTGATGCAGTAAATACCTGAGGTTTGTTTGAATGCAGTCAAGGCAAAGTACAAATTCACCACCCAATAAGAAGAATGTTTGAATGCAGACAAGGCAAAGTACAAAAGCAAACTCCAATCAAGTACAGATGCATGAGATGCCAGTGTGGGGGAAAATTTTGCGCAAATGTCCCCATCGAAAGATATACCAAGCACCCCACAGTATATGCTATTGTGGCATAGGTAAAGAACTGTGACATTTATAAAAAAAAGTCCTAGCAGGTGAGTACACCAGGCAGCTCTAATTGTACAAAGATTCCTAGCAGGGGAGAACACCAGGTGATCTGAAAATCCATAAGAGAAGTCCAAGCAGGCCATTACACCAGGCAGCTGAAATTGTATGCAGATTACTGGCAGGGGAGTATACCAGGTGATCTGAAAAACCGTAAGAGAATTCCTGGCAGGCGAGTACACCAAGCAAGGAATATTACACAAAGACTGTTAAAGAACATATTGCTGAAACAAAGACTTTGTAAGTCCAGTGAAGATACAAAGGAACTGTAAGCTAAAGAGACATTTTTACCATCCTATTTAAGAATCCAGGGGACGGGGACGCCCTTCTGGATCCAGGAGTCTTTACCTTGGAGAACATGTTCTTTGGGGTTATTCTTATACTTTTGGTTTTGAACACTTTTGCCAACAATAAGTTAAAGGCATTTCCGTGAACCCCTTTGTTGTTTTTTTGTAGTGTGAGGGTCAGGAAAGGATGATTTGGCCACAAGCACGGATCTTCAGTCACTGACATCCTGACACAGACAGATCCTTAGTTTTTGGTTTCTATGTAGGGAAGTTCCTCTTTAGAATAGGGCCAGAAAGGCGTTTTCCCAACTCATCTTTATTCAATAATAGGAGTTGTACCCGTGTTTAGCACAGTAATTCCCACCTCAATTCTAGTTTGAAGTTCATTCAATTAATGACTATAGATGATGATGTTGCATGGTTGTTTGCGTTACCGAATAACAACACAATCGATTCCAGCTACTTTGAGTTGGAGCATTGAGATTGTACAGCAACATTGATGTCCCAATCTACAGTTGAGTTAGAAGCGACCTCAACATAAGTGCTGTACGTGTAGGGCTGAAGGGTCTAAGCTTCAAGTACCGTACCCGTATGTGTAGGGCTGACACATGTAAGCTTCCTTCTGTTGAGATGGCATACATTCATCAGCTTCCGAGGGAAATGAAATTCCTGTAATTATCATGCAGGATTTGCCACGCTGTGATGGGTGAAGTCATTGCGGACACTATTGAAGAGACATTAATTGTTTCCTGTCACCCGCATGACTTCAAAAGTGGCTGCTGCTTATGTCAGCTAGAATTTTGATAGTGTGGAAAGTTTATGAACAAATAATTGTTGAAGTCTACGTAGAACTACCGCAGACCTATGGGACAACTAGCCATGTGGCAGTTGTATGCATTGCAGACCACTTAAAAAAAAAGAAAAATAATAATAATGTATATTTTATACTTGTTTACATTGACTTTACCATGTAATCTACCAACAGGCCAAATCTCAGGTTTGTAGCATGTTGCGAAGTATGCTGAACATTTTGAGCCAACACACACACTCACACATATCCACATATGGCATGGGTAAACATTGCAGGCCACTTAAAAAAATGAAAAATATAGATTTTATACATTTTAAATTGTCTCCCCCATGGAACCTGTCCACATGCCGAATTCCAGGTTTGTAGCATGTTGGGAAGTGTGCTGAACATTCCAAACAGACACACACACATATCCACACATTTCCCTTTTACATATCGAGAGAGATATGTCTTAAAGCAAAAACATCACAACTTTGTGACTGACTTTCATTTATGACTCCTCACACGTCCCCTTCTGTACTGATAGGATATCGACTCAAGAAATTAACATTGCCTTGTTCTTGACCTTTCCGATGTTCAACCGAAAAACAGAAGGTCTGTAGGTCTAAATACCACCTCATTATTGGGGGATTGGTATCCTTAATCAAACTCACCCATGTTAACGGGAAGTGGTCTGTTATTGGCCTGTCAAGTAGTAGTACCTCAAGTGGGTGACCACCCATTTTATGGCCAGAGCCTCCAGTTCTACAGTAGCATAGGATTGTGTATTTTGCATTTGTTAAGCTCTCTAAACCCAAGGCCATCATTGTTCTCTGGGGAAGACATTCCGGCTCGCACATAGTATAGGATGCTCCATGCCATCAAGTTCCTTGGAGAGGGCTGCTCCTAAGCCAACTTTAGAAGTGCCAGTTTGCAACAAAAAGTCTTCATTGAAATTGGGCATTTTACTTTTTTAGAGGTTTACTACACAAGATTTTCTTCAGACCATCAGATCTGGCTTGATCCTGTTTGTCCCATAGTAGCTTTTGTGGATGGTCGATTTTGAGCTTGTTTGTGAGGTTGGCTGAAATGGTGGAGTAGTTAGGAAGGCATTTCCTGTAATATCCACTCAACCCCAAGAAGGCAAGAAGATCTCTTTTTGTCTTGGGAATGGGTGTTAGCAGAACTGCTTTCACTTTCTCATTTTGCAGCTTTATTAGAATATTGCATATGACAAATCTGCCATATTTAATAGCATACTCTGCTAGATGACACTTTCGAGGTTAATAGCAGACTCTGCTAGATGACACTTTCGAGGTTAATAGCAGACTGTGCTAGATGACACTTTCGAAGTTTGGCTGTGAGGCAAACCTTTCTCAAGGCCCTAGTATTTTCATACAAGTGATGTCCGCGTTCTGTTCAACTATCACTATGGATTACAATCTCATCCAAATACACCCCACAGAACTTGAACCTGTTTTTTTAAATAGTTTATCCATTAGCCTCTGAAATGTGGCTACGGCCCCATGTAACCCAAAGTATAGAACCTTAAACTGGTATAAACCTTCTGAGGTGTGGAAAAAGCATTTGGTTTTTTATTGGTCAGATTGGTTTAGAGGGACCTGCCAATACCCCTTTTTTCAGACCTAAAGTGGAGTTGTATTTGGCTGTGCCCAACTTTTCAATGAGATCATAAATTCTTGGCATGGGGTAATTATCGAACTCCGATATTGAATTTAGCTTTCTAAAGTTGATGCAGAAGCACCATGATTGATCCGGTTTTGCTACCAAGACAACAGCGGATGGCCAAGCGCTCTCCGAAGGCTTGATCATATCCACCTTGATCATTTCCTCTCCCGCTAGCTCAATTATTCTCTTCTGAATCTTAGGGATTCTATACGGTCCCAAATGAATGGTCTTCCCTGCCGGTGTTATGATAAAATGGAAGAAATGGGTTACTCTGGCCGGTTGATCCGAGAACACCTCCGGGAACTGTTCCCGTAAATCAGTAATGTCTGATTTTTGGGAAAGGGAACATATCGGAGGTGAATAAGGTTTGTTCTTTGTCAGGGTCAGTTAGTAGAGCGGTCATAGTGATGGTAGTCTCTTGATCAGTGTCTACTCTCCACTCTTTTAGAATTTTTACATTTTGATTTTCTGTTGTCTATCTGGTTGAGACACAAGATCACTCAAAGGGCCTTTCTTTTCCAAGATGTTATATGGACCATACCATTTGGAAATCATCTTGTTCTCTGAGGTAGGTAAATGAACCAAGACTGACTGCCACATTGAGAATGTACATGGTACGGTCCATTTACTGTATGTAGTCTGCTGTTTTTCTTGTGCTTGTCCCAAATGTTTGTTCACGATTTCTCGCACTGCAGGCATGTGGGCTTTACATTTCTGTGCAGTCTGAGAAATAGAACCAGCCTCTTCTCGTTCTTCCCAAGTTTCCCTCATTGTATCAAGGACATTCCGAGGTACCCTACCATAGAGTAGTTGAAATGGTGAATATCCCACTGAATCTTGGGGGATTTTCCGGACTGCGAACAAAGCCCAGGGGATCATCACATGCCAATTCTGTCCGTCAGCCTCAACCAGTTTCTGCAGTATTTTGTTGAAGGGTTTAATGAAAACGATCAACCAGATGTTTTAGTATTTGCTCTGTGGTATTACTATTGAGAAGGGAGTGCCTCTGGATAGCGAGTGGAGTAATCCATAATAACTAGGATCTAGCAATTCCCGAGCTTGGATGTTTCTAAGGGGCCCCCTATATGTTAATGTTAATGTTAATGTTAAAGGACATTTGTACCGCGCACTATCACCACCGAAGTGGTCCCCTGGCGCTCTGGCGGCTCTGAAAAAGGGGAGGAGAGGGGGTGGGTTAGTGGGAGTAAGCTGGAAAAGTGCAAGAGAGCAGTGATGTGCTGTTGGCAGCCTCAGCCCGGTGGGTCCGTCGGCTGGGCTTGGGGTGTTTTATGGTCCGTAGTCGTCGTGTGCTGTTGTGCAAGTCTATATGTGGTTTGTTTTGTTGTTGCGTTGTTGTGAAGTTTGTGCGGAATGCTGCGTTTAAGGCTTGTGGTTGTGTTTGGTTATAGTTTGAGAGGTTTATGCAGAGGGATGGAATTGTTAGTTGGTTGGTTAGTTGGCATTGTTGTCCTTGCAATTGTGGGATTCCATCTAGGTCCGGTACATGCTAACAGTCACATTTCTATCTGGATGCCGCGCAAGCTAGGTTCACAATTCTAAGTGTGGTGCATGCTAAGAGTGACAAATGCCAACAATCACATTTCTGAAATTCCATCTAAGTGTGATATATGCTAACCTTCACATTTCTGTCTAGATTTGGCGCAGGCTAACCTTGGGAATTCCATCTAATTGTGGCATATGCTAACAAACACATTTCTGAAGTTCCATCTGAGTATGGCATATGCTAAGAATCACATCTCTTTATCCTCCATGAAAACATTCTGCAAACTGCAGCTGGTGCAGAGCTCGAAGAGGAAAGCCCCATCATTCTCCTCCGACATGATACGGTGTGCAGTGAAGGCCTGAAGGCCTTCTGGAAACTTCGAAAAACACTTGCCGATTCCACCCTTGAAGGGGCGATGAAAGATGCCAAAAAAACAGATGCCTGTTAAGTCTTAAGAATCAAACAAAAGTAGGAATTTCCTAGCAAAAAAAAAAACAAAAAACACAAAGCTCGAAGAGCGAAACACGAGGACTCCCAAAACTTGGATGTGCAATAAAAAATGAGAGTGGCTGCCAGAGGAGGGGCTTAGGGAGAGGACGGTCATTGGCTTTGGGCAGTACGACCCAGAGCTCAGAGATTGGTTTATAGGAGAATGACAGTTTGTAAACTAAAGTGAAACTTTTCTTTTACCGAGGATCCTGGATGACTGACAGGGCCTGCTACTCCTGATTTGGCAGAGACTTGGGTGATTGTGGGGCTGAGGACTTCAATGAGGTCATGGACCTGAGGGAAGACCGCACACCCATGGAACATAGGAACCCAGCCCTCACCACCAAATTACGTTCCTTCACTATATCCATTGCTATGCTTGAAAAGGATACTTCAATGGTTGTGATGGGGCGTTACAATAAGAGTGGTTGCTGTCTTTTGACATATGTCACACGTCAGAACTAAGTTCTTAATGTCAGCAAAGATTCCTGAGCAGTAAAATCTGGGAATTATCTGGTTTTGAATTTTTCCTATCCCCTGGTATCCAGCTGTTAATTGGGATTGTGCAAGTTGGAAAACTACTCGTCTAGGACTCCGTGGGACAAATAGTTGTTTATGCCGTACTCCCTCATCAGTTATGTCTCCCTGATAGAGCAAACCTTTTTTAGAAAGACAGATGGACTGGCTGGACTTCATCCTGCCTCTTCTGTAATTACCTTATTAAAGGTCTCTGTGAGAATGGGCTAATTTCTTTCAGCAACGGCTAAGTCAGTTAAAGGAGCAACCTCCTCTACCTCGTCAGGAACGTTCTCTACTCAGGTTAGGTCTGCATCACCAGTACTTTTTGTTCCCTGTTCAGTTTCTGTTTTTTCTATTACTTATTGTATTTTAAGGAATACGTCCTTCTCAAGAACCTCTTGTGCCAAGTTCTCTCCCTCTGTTATGGTATATCAGCTTTTCCCATAGTTATGTAAGAGGATTTTTATATCTCGGTGAGAGTCTGGATCAATGACTCCTGCCATAACATCTAACCCATATTTACATGCTAAGACGGACTTGGAGGCTAATCTGATATAGGTTTCGTGAAGAGGTACCATGGTCATTCCTGTCGGGATTAGTTGGCTCTCGCCTGGTATGTTCATTATGGTACGATGTACTTTCATCGACACACATTTTTACAATGGGTGTTTTACTGTGGAATTTGTGCCCCAAAAAAAGTTTAAAATTTTTTAGGGGGTGGGAAAGGGCATCTAAAGGGTTGGGGGGCTCAGGAATGGAACAAAATAGGTAAATGTCAGGGGGGTTGGGGAGAACCCAAAAATAATTTGAACAAAATTTAAAATTCTTTTCATGAAGAATTCAGTGGAAAAACAACCCTCGTAAAAATGGGTGTCGATGAAAGTACATAGAACTGTTTATAACCTCCTTTGTACTGTATACATCAAATACTATGGATTCCATGGTGGCTAATGTTGGGGCTTTGGCTTTGGGGTTTAGTCTAGTAAATAATACGGGTCCCCATATTTTATCAGGTAGAATTCATCCCACTCCTGACAACATATGTGAAGGATCAGTAGGACGACACAGATGCTGTATACGCATTTTGACTATATAGTTTATTTAACAGAAAACAAAGTCTATCACTCCATTTAACTATGCAGTATTCCCTGTCTATTTTCTAAATAGGGTGCTCGTCAGTTTGTGTGAATGTTCAAAAACGAGTTTGCTGTCAAAATCTGACCTATTTGACCCCACCACTATTATAACTATGGGCAGTAGAATGACTCCCTTCTCCTGGTTACTGTTTTTTGTCACAGGGATTCTTAGTTTTTATGGTCCACTCAATAAGCTACACACAGATAATCTTTTGTTATCCGCTGGAACAAGTTCTTCTAGGGGACTGATAGTTTCCATTGTCTTTTCTTTAGAAATTATTTCTTCTTTCTCTCCTGTAGGGTTTCAGACCCTCTGTTCTCTTACTTTCCACTAGATGTCTTGACTGCTTGGCTTCCAATTACAATGCACCCCCACCCAGAGTGCTGCTTCATTTCCAAGTCTTTTCTTCCTGCACTCGCAGGTTGATACTCCCCACATGTCTTTCTCTTGTGTTGTTTCTTTCCTATCCTCAGGATATGTGGTGACTTTCCCCTTTTCCCAGGATGACAAGCTTTCAATGTCACCTCTCTCCCACTCTGTGCTTTGCTTATTTCTCCTTATCTCCTGCATAGTTTTGTTTCAACAAATTGACTTCAATTCTTTTCTCATTATTACTGGGACAAGTTTTGCTTAACTTATAATGAGCCTCTGCAGAGTTTTCTATATTTTCATTCCCCGTATCACCTTCAGGCGTAACATCGTTGGTACCTGCTGGACTTTGGACCCTCCCTCAATGTCTTTCTAGCTCTGCGGCTTACTTACTGTGGTGTCTCTTTCTTCCGTGCCCCATTGATTTCACTGATGTCGTGACTCGAGTCAGGCGTTTCTTTACTTCCGCCGGTGGTATCAGCGTTGTTGAGCAGGGGAGGTACCCACCATGTCTGTTTCGTGGTCATTCCAGCACTGACCTCTCTATTGCACTGTGTTGGAATCTCCTCCGGTTTCGCACACCAGCCTCCCAGCATTTCTCACTTCGTTTTGTATCTGACATGGCTTATGCAGGCTCCGTGTTTGGGAACTGCCGCTTCTTTTTCCATTCTGCTATGCACAGGGTATTTCCCTTCCTTCTCTCGACCTTTCACTCTCTCTCGGCTTGCTGGCTTGTCTCCCCTCCTGATGAGGTCCCACTTGGCTCGATCCTGAGGGAGGTTGTTACTGAGCCGGCTCACCTTTCTATCCTCACAACAGGGGTCTCCCCCTTTGGGAAGGAGACGATTTTCCTCAGTTCATAACACACGCTGTTGCAGAACTCTTATCATAAATCCGTGCCAACTGCTTCTCTTAAAATGCATTATTTTGAGTTGGAAATGTACACCGAAACAGACACCTATGCCTGCTATCCTAGGAGAAGTTTAGTGAGGGCTTCTACCCCTGATGCATTAGTAACACGCATGTAGCTGAAAGTTAGGGTAAACATTGGCATTAGGTTAAAAAAAAAAAAGAAAACTATTTATATAATAACTCAAATGTTCCTTTTCAAACATTTAGTCTGATCTCGTTTCTATAAACTGTATTTTAAAGGACACTTTTTGAACCTGCATAGTTTTTCATCTTGTGCAAAATAAGTCTCCAAAACACATTTGTCCTCACTGTAATTGTCCATACCCTGCAAAATGCCAAAATTGGGGAAGTGTGAAAGAGTCATAACATTGTACAGGGTTGGTGAGTCGAGAGAAGGGTGGAGGGTTTTAACTGTTGACTCCTATTCGCCCTTGTTGACCCCTCGTTCGCATGTACAGTGAAGAGAACCAGTGCCCCATTGGCCAGATTCATTTGGCATTCAGTCTTTACAACGAAAAATAAATAACGAAATATATGTGGGGATGGGGTAAAGGGTTAAATCATGTGGGTAAGTGTTTGGGGCGGGTCGTTAGCTGGGGAGACAGGAATTTGGGGGGTGGAACCTCACAAAAAATGTTTAAAAAAACATTAGTTATGTTTTGTCGTTATTTATTTGTCGTTATAAATTCATTCATTATAAAAGAATTTGTTATAAAGACATATAAGCATTCATTTCCCACGTCACACATTTGTTGGCAACATTCTCCTCACTCAGGCACCTGCTTTCCCAGTTGAATTGAATTTTCTTCCTAATTATCCAAATAATGTTCATCTTTCAGGAGCCCCTTTCTTTGCTGCTTTTTCCTACTTTGTTTATTTTATCAGTCAGTAATTACTTTATTTCGGCCACTGGCCATTCAAGAGCATGGTGATTAGAACATCAAAACATTACACCAACTCATATATACATTAAAACATATTCAATTTTTACAATTAATGCATGTGAAATGTTCCAGCAAAATGACTAACTTTCCTGGTTTGGCCTCCCTTAGTATAGCATCACTGACCGCATTGTGGAACCGGCACAGGGTTAACAAAGCAAACCACCCTTCTTCAGTGCTAGGAAAGAGCGGGCAAGGAGCCGGTGCCGGGCTACGCGTCAAAGAGCAAACTTTATTATGTGAGTCTATACAAAGAGGACGAGCCTACTCGTCCTTGGCACTTAAAGGGTTAAGAATAGTGTTCACTTCTTCGCATGTAAGACGCAAAGTGCAAATGATAATCTTCTGGTGACAGTTCTGTGCAAAAGTGCCAAGACCCAATAGCGTTGACACAAAGCAAGTCAAGTTAAGGTGCGGATTGTGGCGCACTAATCAAGTCCCCCGTCCTGAAGCGACATCACCTGGCACTGGGGTGATGCCACCTGAGCCTAACATGAAGCTTGGGAAAAGGGGGGTGCAAATGGCGGCTCTGGTTGAGCAGAGAACCATGAGTTTATGGTCCGAAGAAGGTCGCTCTTAAAACAGGGGCGATACCGATCCCCCGCATTTATATTAGGGAATTAAGTAGGTAGATTGGCTAATTGCAGTAATAGCTGTTCAAATAGGCATCGGATCTAGTTAAAAGCAACTGCAATTAAGAAGCAATGAATAGTGTATCTAAAAGACTATGACAGGGAGCGTCACTCGGAGCCTACCGGGCTCTCAGCGATGTTTCGTGCATTAGTATCGACGAAGACCGAACTAACAGTGTGAAGGCGGGAAAGATAGTAAGGGCACATTCTAAGGATTGTTGCACTGTACAAGTCTCCCTGTCCACATGCTCGCAGTACTGTGTCAGTGAAGTTGTTGAGGGGCTTAACAGGTTCTTCCCTGGTTGACCCTGCCGCCTACATGTAAGTAGACCCGGCAAAGCTCGCCAAGCTGCTGGAAGTGGACCTCCAAGGAGATAGGGCGTCCTTGAGGTGCTGACCAGAAACATTTTGTAGTAATGGCTTTAAATGTCATGCGCTCACCCCTCCATACAATGGGCAGAAAATGAGGAAATAAGTTAGGTCTTTTTTGTACTCTGAGCAAGATGGGCACGCGTCTGAGGTGCTCACGTGCCATGACGTCTGTAGGGTAGAGAATGGCAGTGTGCCGAGGAGGAATTCTATATAAGGAGTCTGTGCATAACGGGGAGATCTTGGATCTAAATGATGTTCGTACCTGAAATCCAATTTCGTTCTCCCGTACGGAGCTGCTTGGTTGGATCGACAGCAGGCCACGCTTTCCTTGTTTTGCAGTATCATCCGCTGGGAAAGAACAGACCTGGGGCACAGATTCATGATACGAGGCTTGTGCCAAACATCTTGAAGACCCAGTGAATTCAGCAGGGTCTTGACATGTCTACACCATTGTATATCTGTCCTTCGACTTGGCATCTAACACCGCACCCCTATATTTACTCAGAAATGGTGGGCCAAAGGAAATAACATCTGAAATTTGCCTCTGGTTCAGATCAAGGCGTAACATGGTATTAGTTGTACTTTGGGGCAGGCAAACGGCTTTTTGGGAGAAATTTGTTTTCAATAAAGACAATCCTTGAAGTATACAAGTAGCCCAAAATCTCTGCTCCCAACATGGCGGAAGCGCTAGTCTGTAAATTGTAAAGCTGGAGCACTGTGGAGAATGTACCATTCTCGTGGGTTAGAGCAAATTTCAATATGGCGTTGATGTGCCTTTTGAGTGTTAGCAAGGCTTTGTCCACCTGACTTCTCCAACTACCATCACTCGTAAACCAGATACCAAGATAATCAGAATCTCCACTGGTTCGGCGGTGTGACCGTCAGTTTACATACTAACTCTTTGTTTGCCTCTTGTGTGAGTTGTGTAGAAAGACATTGATTTGGTTTTGTCGTAGTTAATCGTTAACCCGCTTTCAATGCATCATTCATGAAAGCCTTTTGCTTGCCTACGTAATCCACTGGGAGTCGAGGAAATTAAAGCTGCATTGTCTGCAGAGAGGAGTAGCAGTATTTTCTCTCCTCCCAATTTGGGAGCATCGGTTTGGAAGTTAGTGAGAGTGGAGATGATCTTGTTAATGAAAACACAAGATAAGGTTGGCGCAATGATGCACCCTTGTGTCACCGACACATCAATGTCTATCGGAGCCGTTACGTCTCCGGCTAGGTTCCAGCGAACTCTGGTTGTATTGACGTTATAGAAACCCAAGATGGCTTGGAGCAATTGAGATGTAATATCTAGTTCACACAATGCTTTCCATAACTTTTCCCAGGCCCCCCATTCAATGCACATCTTAGATCAATAGAGATGGTTTGTAGTCTCATCTTCCTAATGGCGACATACTATTGAGATCGCATACATATTCTAAAGGGTTGAGCCACTGGATTCCAGCCTGGAGGTGACTGTTCATCTCTCACACGCGTCTGACAAGATGTGTTCATAGAACTCTCGCGTAGACTTTCCCAACTGCATCGAGCGGGGAGATTTGCCCATAAATCTCTGGTTCCCCCCGACCTGCCTTCTTATATAATGGTGTGATAGTTGCCCTCGTCCACCCAAACCTCTTTTTCTTTCTCCTCCCATTTTCTCTTTTACCCTCCCTTGTCTGGACCACTTCCATTCCTTCATATGTGCGTCTTTTCCTTCATTGTCTGTCGCTTACCCCACTCCTTTTCCTTTCCTCCAATGAGCTTTCTTATTACCTCTTTACAGCCTCTTTAAACACCTCCTCCTTTCTTTACTCTTCCACCTCAGTCTCCTTTTACTTGCTTCAAAATCGTTCTGTCTACCTGAATCTTGCAATCGTTCAATCTTTTCTGTCTTCGTTCCTTTTACATTTTCACCAGTTTTTTATCCTTTTGTTGATCCATTTGTGTACCAATTAAGTTAGTTTACTGACACTTAGTCCCCTTCCCTTCCCTTCCCTCCCCTTCTCTTCCCTTTCCTTCCGTTCCCTTCCCTTCCCTTTCCCTCCCCTTCCCTTTCCTTGCCTTCCCTTCCCTTGCCTTCCTTCCATCACTTCCTTACTTCTCTCCCTCACTTCCTTGCTCCCCTCCCTCACTTCCTCGCCTCCCTCACTTCCTCACCGCCCTCACTTCCTCCTCTCCCTCACTTCCTCCTTCTTCCCTTCCACCACTTTGTCAGCCATTCTGGTATTTATTATACTAGTGTGATATGATATGATATGATATAATGTGGAATTTATCTTTTTCAAAGGGCATTTGAGAACCTCCTTGAAAAAAAGACTGACAACAAAAGAAGCCCAGTGTATTGTGGATCATTTTGGCAAAAGTAATGTAATACTTATTGGTTGGGGAGGGGTATCTTTAACAGGCATGTCGATGTCCTGGTTTTCAACTATATTAGGAGAAATTATCCATTTTATGAACAAGCTGGAAATCCTATAGAAAATGGAATACTGTAGCAGGTCATTCCAATACATTTCTGTGCTATTTGCAAAGAACACACCCTTTCTTTTTTCAGTGTCTCCACTGTAAGCCTAAATATGGCCAAACTATGGAAGTAGCGGAATATGAGGAGGCTTGGCGGGCCTCACAGCCATGAGTCCCCTTGCGTGTCATTGAGTGAATCAGATCCCATCTGCCCGCCAAGGGATCTTTCCCTAATGGTGACTTCCAGACAGTGATTGTTTCTGGCAAGTGGCTAAAAGAGCAGATTGGCTGCCAACCCTCTGACCTCCATGGAATGACAGCAGGGTGAGCTCCAGCCTCGGCGCTTTGCTTTGATCATTGCTTTGGGGTGTCATGTCAACTGATCATATTTTGACATGTGCCCCAGAGAAGAAGATGCAAAATAAAAGAGTTGAGACGTGGCTGCCTGGGGTGAGAGTTCACCGGGTGCTTGTGCGTGAAGTTGATGTCATTACCCACACCGGCCGGCCGGCCGGCATGTTATTCAGATGAGCCGTGAAGGGGTGGAAGAGTCCTTGACCTGCTTGCACTGAGCAACCAAGTTTTTGACTCGAGTCACAGGGTCATTTTTAGACCATGCGCATTTTGCAGCCGTATCACAGGCAGTGTAAACTTGAGAAAGCAGGGAGTTTAAAATGGCGGAGAGCTGTAGCTTTGAAGCAGGGCCCTGGCATGGTGTGTAACTGGAACTAAGATTGAGACAGCGCTGTGACTAAGTGTATGGGAAGAGACTGTGACGCTGGGGTGGACAATGCCATAAATTAAATAGGTCCATTTATTACCGGGTGAAAATGCGAAATACGGCCGTATTCAGAACCATCACATCAGATGGCAAGAAGGCCTATGTGAAACAAAACTATATGAACGTACCGGGCAGGCATGGGTGGGTCTAGGTAACCTCAAGAGGTGGGCGCACCAACAAAGGTTACTGTGTGACTTTCTCTTCTATGTTATGTGATGGATCGCAGGATGCCGTCACTTCTCCCCAAGGGGTAACCCCCAAGTGATGCTTTGCGATACACTCCCAAGGGGTAAAGGCAAGGACTGCAGTTCCGGTGAGTAACTACCTGCCTAGATATCTCACCAACTCACGTTAGGGAAACCTGATCGAAACAAACACGACAAATCACTATGGATTTGCTAGTGTGATACTTCCCTTCAGAATAAGTACCTGTCTGGTACTGTGACGAAGAAAACCGATAGAACAATAATTGGTGCTGTGACGAAGAAACACAATAGTACAATAATGAATGCTAGTCCAACACAAAAGACGGACTATTACGTTACATAGCATGATAAGTATTGGAGGTAAAGATGCTAATGAGAGAGTAACCCGGGAAGTTCAAAGCTGCCGTGGCAAGCGGAGAAGGTGTGGTTTCTTGCGAAGGGAGGAAACCTGGACTCAGCGGTGTCTGAATCGCACTGGGAAGCCAATACACTTTGGAGAGCTAATTGAACAAGTACAGGTCTCTTGAAAGTGACATCCAGACCTGACGATAGAGGAGAAGATACAGGGCAACACTTTCCCGACTGTAAAGGAGCGCATGAAACAACACTGTGGAGGGTGTCAGAGAGTGAAGAAGTGACAACAGAGGTTGCTGTCCTGAAATACGGAGAAGACTCCAAGACGCAAACTACCAACCCTTTGACGCAGTCCTAACACCACAAAGGTAACGGGAAGAGTGGGAGATAAGGGGAGGGTAGTTAGTGCAAGGAACACTATACTCATACTCATCCCAGTGAGTTGGACATTGATCAAAACAGTGAGAGTCATCACTGCATCAATCATACTCATCCCATTGAGACACACAGTAAGCAGAAGAGTAAGAACCAACGCTGGGTCAATCATACTGTCCCAGTGAGACGCAAAGTAACCCAAAGAGTGACAACAATTACTGGGTCCATCATACATGTCCCAGTGAGATGCAGAGTAATTAGAAGAGTGAGACACATCACTGGGTCAATCATACTCATCCCAGTGAGATGCAAAGTAACCAGAAGAGTGAGAGCAATTACTAGGTTTATTGTACTCGCCCCAGTCAGATGCAAAGGAACCAGAAGAGTGAGAGCCATTACCCTGTTCATCATACTCCTTCCAGTGAAAAACCAAGTGATAAGTGGATTAAGAACTCTGGGAATAATACAAGTGTTCATAGTACTCAAGATATAATTTGGATGTCAAATAAAGAGAGACTTTGAAGTTTATGTGAGAGTACCCGAGGGAAAGAACCTGAAGGACAAGGAACGTCTTTAAAGAGGACTTTGGAGGGTCAACAGAAGACAGACCAAGAAAATTGGAAACCCCCAAGGGAATTAAACAAACTGATACACTTGATTGCCAAGAACTATCTCAAGATTCTATATTGAAGGAAGCTTGCTGAGAAAGCAATAGCAGCAGAACGGAGTCATTCTCCAGGACTTTAGTTATTTTGGTATTAGTGGTATGGTCAGAGTAGCAAAGATTTTGATGGAGGACAGACTATTACTCTTGGACTTCACCACTGACCAACAAACCCCAGTTAGTTGTGTTAGGTAGAGAATGTCTAAATTGAACTCTGAAGCCTTAGCTCAGCACGGTTACTTAAGACACAGTAGTTAGGTAGTGAGTACAGTGCTCAACATAGCTAGCAGAGATAAAGTAGAATATATTGCCACCGATTTAGCACAGCAGGTTTTGGTATTCTGAGAACATTTGGGAAGAAAATGCTGAATGCGCGGTTACTGCACATTCAGCGGTTACACAAACACTGAACCCGATTTTACTGAATGAGGCAATCTCCAGGGGATTGGCCGCTTGTTGTGTGTGAAAGACACTAAGTGGGGGTCACACTGTCCCGTTTTGCCTAATGAGCTGCACAGAAACACATCAATGTTCTCTTGACAGAATCCCTTCACTCATCTATAGACAAAAAAAACATTAAAAACAACACATGTATACGTGCCAAGGAGGATGACACCAGTATTGTTCGCATAGCCATATAATTGGCAACTTTGCACTGCAAGGAGATCTTCTGCTGGTCTTTCTCAAGACCTCAAAATGTTGAGATGGGACAATCTTTCCTCCCTTTCCACTATATGTTCCAGGCAACTAACGTTCCTTCCGCTTGACTGCAGGATGTCCAGGCACCTGGTCGGCCAAAGCAAGTCAACCCAACACTCCAGCAACACAGCAGAAGAGGACACATTTCTGGGGGAGACGGTCAGAGTGAGGAGTCAGATTATGGGAAGTCAACCACTAAAAGAACTGTTTAGTCTTGACAGAGATAACTCTATTTCTTTGTAAATCTTTGCTTGGGAACCAGAGAATTTTCAATGAAAGTGGAACCCAATGTGTCACTAATGTTAAATCCTATGCCTGATTAGTGGGATTTTGAGCTTCTACCTGTGCCAAAAGTAATGCCTTCAAAATGGAGCTGTTCACTGACGTTCAATTTCGACCCCAAATATATGAGACTTGAGTCCCCATTTTCCAAATCTTAGTTACCATCTCCACTCAGATGAGCAGCCTGCAAGGCAACTGTTACTTTTTATGTCATTACAGTGGTGTGGTGTGGCAATCGTTGGATGCCCTATTGTTACTGACTTTCGAGCAGCATGAATGCATCTATGCATTAAAAAGAATACCAGGCACAGGAAACAGGTATTGTTGATCAAACATGCTTGTTTGATGGTTTATTAATGCACATTCTAATTAGATGGTCTTTCCATTTATGATACAATCGGAGACTATTGCAATCAATTAACTCAGTGGATCTTTTTAAGAAATGTTTGGTGACTCCCTTATCCCTTTCCCTTCTCCCCAGCTTGTGGAACAGTTGTTACATTGTGGAAACCAGCTGACCCACCCGTCAATCATTTTAGAAGGTGTGGCTCTCTTAACCCCTGAAGAATGTCCCACTGCTTATGTGTGAGGACTGAAACATGTAGGGCAGTTTATATAACCACTAATTCTGGTTTAGTATAGAAGTGATTTCGGGCCTACATGTGGTTTTCATGATTTTTTGTGCATTATTGTAAATGTATTCCTATGTATAGGAAATTGTGCAATATATGTCTTTATGTGTAGTGGGTTTTATGTGATGTTACATTTTTTGTAACCTCTGTTTTACGCTGTGAATTTTATAATAAAAAAAACATTTTTTTAACAATGTATTTGCTCAACCATATTAACTAGTAGGGTTTGGGGTGGGAGTCATTAGCATGTATTGCCTGTAACTGAGGTTGCTTCTCTTCATTTGTTATATAATCAGGCAACTGCTACTAACACTAGTAAACATTGTTCCCGTGTTGCAAAGCAACTGGGAAAAGCTGAGCTGGCCTGTGAACGTGCATAAGACTCTCGGTAACCAAATCTGGAGCTCACAGCACGACAATGTGCAATTGGTGTGTGGTTGGACCACTCTGTGAACCAAAGATGGCCATCAGGTCTTTTATCATCTTAGATATTCACGTACCCTGTGCAGGAATGGTCGGAAGAGCCAATCGGCAACCCTAACCAATATGAAAGCCCCATATATGATATCATCCCAGAGGACTAATCAGAAACAGAGAATGGATATCATTTAAGAATAAATATAAGGCCAGAGAAACAAGACGTTAGTGATGGGAGGATTAGGACCTGTAATAGTTGGAAAGGGGAACCCGAGTCAGTGCGCAACAGGAACCCCGGAAGAGAGGAATCCTGCAAATTCAGAAAATCCACAAGAACCGAAGACGGGGCTGTGGTCTTGACCTGACTGATGGCCAGGAGAGACGGGGAGGACTTCTAGGAAGAGCCCTCTGGCTGCTGGATCGACTAGAAGTACTTCACTGGGCTGTTCCCCCCCTTTATAAATCTTGTCAAGGGCTTCATGGCTTTGCAGTGTTAGGGCGGTGCTGGCTCTTTTGTTAGTAGCGGCCAATTACTATATGTCTTAGCGGTGAGAAGGGAACCCTAACCCTCACTAGTGGGAATGGAAGCTTAAAGTTACTATAACCCTAGATAAGGAAGAGGCTTCGCAGGCTCTAGCCCCCTTGGGTGGAGTGAGGTGGCTCTGGTCTTCCTGTGCAGAGGGCATCATGGTGGTGAAGTGGCTGCGAGGCACTGCTCGTTGCTGTGCTTAGAGAAGCGCAGATGCCAGAACTCCCATGACAAGAAGGCAGCCTATTCTCTACTCCAGCTTCACCCTGTTCATTCAGACTAGTCCAGATGAGGGGATCCCCCTTTTATTTTAGATGCACCCCCAGGCCGCTACAGTTTTCCCAGCAAAGATTCCTGGTACCGTTTTGTGTTTTAGAAACTGGGGAGACCAGTGTCCCCAGGAGAAGACCCATAGCACTTTATCATGTGACCTATTCTGACCCCGTTGATGTAATGAATTCCAGGTTTGTTGGAGATGCACTCTTAATCCCTATGGGAGTTCACCCCAAATACGTCCTATTTGTGAATGAGCTAAGTTTGAACCTTGTCATGAAAGGCCTGGCACACAGCTCTGTCCAGGATGTAACTGCAGAGACACATTGGAATAAAACATTCTGTTTCTTTCATGAGCATATTTGGTTTCTGTCAAATTAAATGCAACGAGCAGGATCCGCCGGAGGTCAAAACTAGGATATCTAAAAGCAACTAGCACAGGATAGGCAGCAGGGAACGGGATGGGATCTTTACATTGTTACCGGATAAGCAGCAGGGAAGTGGATGGGCTCTTTATATTGTTACAGGATAGGCCGCAGGGAAGCGGATGGGCACTTTATATTGTTACAGGATAGGCCGCAGGGAAGCGGATGGGCACTTTACATTGTTACAGGATAGGCCGCAGGGAAGCAGATGGGCTCTTTATATTGTTACAGGATAGGCCGCAGGGAAGCGGATGGGCACTTTACATTGTTACAGGATAGCCCGCAGGGAAGTGGATGGGCTCTTTACATTGTTACAGGATAGGCCGCAGGGAAGCAGATGGGCTCTTTATATTGTTACAGGATAAGCAGCAGGGAAGCGGATGGGCACTTTACATTGTTACAGGATAGCCAGCAGGGAAGCGGATGGGCTCTTTATATTGTTACAGTATAGGCCGCAGGGAAGCGGATGGGCTCTTTACATTGTTACAGGATAGCCAGCAGGGAAGCGGATGGGCTCTTTACATTGTTACAGGATAGGCCAGAGGGAAGCAGATGGGCTCTTTACATTGTTACAGGATAGTCAGCAGGGAAGCGGATGGGCTCTTTACATTGTTACAGGATAGGCCGCAGGGAAGCAGATGGGCTCTTTATATTGTTACAGGATAGGCCGCAGGGAAGCGGATGGGCTCTTTACATTGTTACAGGATAGGCCGCAGGGAAGCAGATGGGCTCTTTATATTGTTGCAGGCTAGGCAGCAGGGAAGTGGATGGGCTCTTTACATTGTTACAGGATATGCAGCAGGGAAGGGGATGGGCACTTTACATTGTTACAGGATAGCCAGCAGGGAAGCGGATGGGCTCTTTATATTGTTACAGTATAGGCCGCAGGGAAGTGGATGGGCTCTTTACATTGTTACAGGATAGCCAGCAGGGAAGCGGATGGGCTCTTTACATTGTTACAGGATAGGCCAGAGGGAAGCAGATGGGCTCTTTACATTGTTACAGGATAGTCAGCAGGGAAGCGGATGGGCTCTTTACATTGTTACAGGATAGGCCGCAGGGAAGCAGATGGGCTCTTTATATTGTTACAGGATAGGCCGCAGGGAAGCGGATGGGCTCTTTACATTGTTACAGGATAGGCCGCAGGGAAGCAGATGGGCTCTTTATATTGTTGCAGGCTAGGCAGCAGGGAAGTGGATGGGCTCTTTACATTGTTACAGGATAGGCTGCAGGGAAGCGGATGGGCTCTTTATATTGTTACAGGATAGGTAGCAGGAAAGTGGATGGGCTATTTACATTGTTACAGGATAAGCAGCAGGGAAGTGGATGGGCTCTTTACATTGTTACAGGATAGGCCGCAGGGAAGCAGATGGGCTCTTTATATTGTTACAGGATAGCCAGCAGGGAAGCGGATGGGCTCTTTATATTGTTACAGGATAGGCAGCAGGGAAGTGGATGGGCACTTTACATTGTTACAGGATAGCCAGCAGGGAAGCGGATGGGCTCTTTACATTGTTACAGGATATGCAGCAGGGAAGGGGATGTTCTCTTTACATTGTTACAGGATAGGCTGCAGGGAAGCGGATGGGGTCTTTATATTGTTACAGGATAGGCAGCAGGGAAGTGGATGGGCTCTTTACATTGTTACAGGATGTGCAGCAGGGAAGGGGATGTTCTCTTTACATTGTTACAGGATAAGCCGCAGGGAAGTGGATGGGCTCTTTACATTGTTACAGGATAGGCCGCAGGGAAGCAGATGGGCTCTTTATATTGTTACAGGATAAGCAGCAGGGAAGCGGATGGGCACTTTACATTGTTACAGGATAGCCAGCAGGGAAGCGGATGGGCTCTTTATATTGTTACAGTATAGGCCGCAGGGAAGTGGATGGGCTCTTTACATTGTTACAGGATAGCCAGCAGGGAAGCGGATGGGCTCTTTACATTGTTACAGGATAGGCCAGAGGGAAGCAGATGGGCTCTTTACATTGTTACAGGATAGTCAGCAGGGAAGCGGATGGGCTCTTTACATTGTTACAGGATAGGCCGCAGGGAAGCAGATGGGCTCTTTATATTGTTACAGGATAGGCCGCAGGGAAGCGGATGGGCTCTTTACATTGTTACAGGATAGGCCGCAGGGAAGCAGATGGGCTCTTTATATTGTTGCAGGCTAGGCAGCAGGGAAGTGGATGGGCTCTTTACATTGTTACAGGATATGCAGCAGGGAAGGGGATGGGCACTTTACATTGTTACAGGATAGCCAGCAGGGAAGCGGATGGGCTCTTTATATTGTTACAGTATAGGCCGCAGGGAAGTGGATGGGCTCTTTACATTGTTACAGGATAGCCAGCAGGGAAGCGGATGGGCTCTTTACATTGTTACAGGATAGGCCAGAGGGAAGCAGATGGGCTCTTTACATTGTTACAGGATAGTCAGCAGGGAAGCGGATGGGCTCTTTACATTGTTACAGGATAGGCCGCAGGGAAGCAGATGGGCTCTTTATATTGTTACAGGATAGGCCGCAGGGAAGCGGATGGGCTCTTTACATTGTTACAGGATAGGCCGCAGGGAAGCAGATGGGCTCTTTATATTGTTGCAGGCTAGGCAGCAGGGAAGTGGATGGGCTCTTTACATTGTTACAGGATAGGCTGCAGGGAAGCGGATGGGCTCTTTATATTGTTACAGGATAGGTAGCAGGAAAGTGGATGGGCTATTTACATTGTTACAGGATAAGCAGCAGGGAAGTGGATGGGCTCTTTACATTGTTACAGGATAGGCCGCAGGGAAGCAGATGGGCTCTTTATATTGTTACAGGATAGCCAGCAGGGAAGCGGATGGGCTCTTTATATTGTTACAGGATAGGCAGCAGGGAAGTGGATGGGCACTTTACATTGTTACAGGATAGCCAGCAGGGAAGCGGATGGGCTCTTTACATTGTTACAGGATATGCAGCAGGGAAGGGGATGTTCTCTTTACATTGTTACAGGATAGGCTGCAGGGAAGCGGATGGGGTCTTTATATTGTTACAGGATAGGCAGCAGGGAAGTGGATGGGCTCTTTACATTGTTACAGGATGTGCAGCAGGGAAGGGGATGTTCTCTTTACATTGTTACAGGATAAGCCGCAGGGAAGTGGATGGGCTCTTTACATTGTTACAGGATAGGCCGCAGGGAAGCAGATGGGCTCTTTATATTGTTACAGGATAGGCAGCAGGGAAGCGGATGGGCTCTTTACATTGTTACAGGATAGGCCGCAGGGAAGCGGATGGGCTCTTTATATTGTTACAGGATAGGCCGCAGGGAAGCAGATGGGCTCTTTATATTGTTACAGGATAGGCCGCAGGGAAGTGGATGGACTCTTTACTTTGTTACCGGATAAGCAGCAGGGAAGTGGATGGGCTCTTTACATTGTTACAGGATAGCCAGCAGGGAAGCGGATGGGCTCTTTACATTGTTACAGGATAGGCCGCAGGGAAGCAGATGGGCTCTTTATATTGTTACAGGATAGGCCGCAGGGAAGCGGATGGGCTCTTTACATTGTTACAGGATAGGCCGCAGGGAAGTTGATGGGCTCTTTATATTGTTGCAGGCTGGGCAGCAGGGAAGTGGATGGGCTCTTTACATTGTTACAGGATAGGCTGCAGGGAAGCGGATGGGCTCTTTATATTGTTATAGGATAGGTAGCAGGAAAGTGGATGGCCTATTTACATTGTTACAGGATAAGCAGCAGGGAAGTGGATGGGCTCTTTACATTGTTACAGGATAGGCCGCAGGGAAGCAGATGGGCTCTTTATATTGTTACAGGATAGCCAGCAGGGAAGCGGATGGGCTCTTTATATTGTTACAGGATAGGCAGCAGGGAAGTGGATGGGCACTTTACATTGTTACAGGATAGCCAGCAGGGAAGCGGATGGGCTCTTTACATTGTTACAGGATATGCAGCAGGGAAGGGGATGTTCTCTTTACATTGTTACAGGATAGGCTGCAGGGAAGCGGATGGGGTCTTTATATTGTTACAGGATAGGCAGCAGGGAAGTGGATGGGCTCTTTACATTGTTACAGGATGTGCAGCAGGGAAGGGGATGTTCTCTTTACATTGTTACAGGATAAGCCGCAGGGAAGTGGATGGGCTCTTTACATTGTTACAGGATAGGCCGCAGGGAAGCAGATGGGCTCTTTATATTGTTACAGGATAGGCAGCAGGGAAGCGGATGGGCTCTTTACATTGTTACAGGATAGGCCGCAGGGAAGCGGATGGGCTCTTTATATTGTTACAGGATAGGCCGCAGGGAAGCAGATGGGCTCTTTATATTGTTACAGGATAGGCCGCAGGGAAGTGGATGGACTCTTTACTTTGTTACCGGATAAGCAGCAGGGAAGTGGATGGGCTCTTTACATTGTTACAGGATAGCCAGCAGGGAAGCGGATGGGCTCTTTACATTGTTACAGGATAGGCCGCAGGGAAGCAGATGGGCTCTTTATATTGTTACAGGATAGGCCGCAGGGAAGTGGATGGGCACTTTACATTGTTACAGGATAGCCAGCAGGGAAGCGGATGGGTTCTTTATATTGTTACAGGATAGGCAGCAGGGAAGTGGATGGGCTCTTTACATTGTTACAGGATAGCCAGCAGGGAAGCGGATGGGCTCTTTACATTGTTACAGGATAGGCCAGAGGGAAGCGGATGGGCTCTTTACATTGTTACAGGATAGGCCGCAGGGAAGCAGATGGGCTCTTTATATTGTTACAGGATAGGCCGCAGTGAAGCGGATGGGCTCTTTACATTGTTACAGGATAGGCCGCAGGGAAGCAGATGGGCTCTTTATATTGTTGCAGGCTAGGCAGCAGGGAAGTGGATGGGCTCTTTACATTGTTACAGGATATGCAGCAGGGAAGGGGATGTTCTCTTTACATTGTTACAGGATAGGCTGCAGGGAAGCGGATGGGCTCTTTATATTGTTACAGGATAGGTAGCAGGAAAGTGGATGGGCTATTTACATTGTTACAGGATAAGCAGCAGGGAAGTGGATGGGCTCTTTACATTGTTACAGGATAGGCCGCAGGGAAGCAGATGGGCTCTTTATATTGTTACAGGATAGCCAGCAGGGAAGCGGATGGGCTCTTTATATTGTTACAGGATAGGCAGCAGGGAAGTGGATGGGCACTTTACATTGTTACAGGATAGCCAGCAGGGAAGCGGATGGGCTCTTTACATTGTTACAGGATATGCAGCAGGGAAGGGGATGTTCTCTTTACATTGTTACAGGATAGGCTGCAGGGAAGCGGATGGGCTCTTTATATTGTTACAGGATAGGCAGCAGGGAAGTGGATGGGCTCTTTACATTGTTACAGGATGTGCAGGAGGGAAGGGGATGTTCTCTTTACATTGTTACAGGATAAGCCGCAGGGAAGTGGATGGGCTCTTTACATTGTTACAGGATAGGCCGCAGGGAAGCAGATGGGCTCTTTATATTGTTACAGGATAGGCAGCAGGGAAGCGGATGGGCTCTTTACATTGTTACAGGATAGGCCGCAGGGAAGCGGATGGGCTCTTTATATTGTTACAGGATAGGCCGCAGGGAAGCAGATGGGCTCTTTATATTGTTACAGGATAGGCCGCAGGGAAGTGGATGGACTCTTTACTTTGTTACCGGATAAGCAGCAGGGAAGTGGATGGGCTCTTTACATTGTTACAGGATAGCCAGCAGGGAAGCGGATGGGCTCTTTACATTGTTACAGGATAGGCCGCAGGGAAGCAGATGGGCTCTTTATATTGTTACAGGATAGGCCGCAGGGAAGCGGATGGGCTCTTTACATTGTTACAGGATAGGCCGCAGGGAAGCAGATGGGCTCTTTATATTGTTACAGGATAGGTAGCAGGAAAGTGGATGGGCTATTTACATTGTTACAGGCTATGCAGCAGGGAAGTGGATTGGCTCTTTACATTGTTACAGGATATCCAGCAGGGAAGGGGATGTTCTCTTTACATTGTTACAGGATAGGCTGCAGGGAAGCGGATGGGCTCTTTATATTGTTACAGGATAGGTAGCAGGAAAGTGGATGGGCTATTTACATTGTTACAGGCTATGCATCAGGGAAGTGGATTGGCTCTTTACATTGTTACAGGATATCCAGCAGGGAAGCGGATGGGCTCTTTACATTGTTACAGGATAGGCAGCAGGGAATTGGATGGGCTCTTTACATTGTTACAGGATAGCCCGCAGAGAAGTAGATGGACTCTTTACATTGTTACTGGATAGGCAGCAGGGAAGTGGATGGGCTCTTTACATTGTTACAGGATAGGCAGCAGGGAAGTAGGTGGACTCTTTACATTGTTACCAGAAAGGCAGCAGTGAAGTGGATGGGCTCTTTACATTGTTACAGGATAGGCCGCAGGGAAGTAAATTGACTCTTTACATTGTTACCGGATAAGCAGCAGGGAAGTGGATGGGCTCTTTACATTGTTACAGGATAGGCAGCAGGGAAGCGGATGGGCTCTTTACATTGTTACAGGATAGGCCGCAGGGAAGCGGATGGGCTCTTTACATTGTTAAAGGATAGGCAGCAGGGAAGTAAATGGACTCTTTACATTGTTACCGGATAAGCCGCAGGGAAGTGGATGGGCTCTTTACATTGTTACAGGATAGCCAGCAGGGAAGCGGATGGGCTCTTTACATTGTTACAGGATAGGCCGCAGGGAAGCGGATGGGCTCTTTACATTGTTAAAGGATAGGCAGCAGGGAAGTAAATGGACTCTTTACATTGTTACCGGATAAGCCGCAGGGAATTGGATGGGCTCTTTACATTGTTACAGGATAGCCAGCAGGGAAGCGGATGGGCTCTTTACATTGTTACAGGATAGGCCGCAGGGAAGCAGATGGGCTCTTTATATTGTTACAGGATAGGCAGCAGGGAAGTGGATGGGCTCTTTACATTGTTACAGGATGTGCAGCAGGGAAGGGGATGGACTCTTTGTATTGTTACTGGATAGGCAGAAGGAAGTGGATGGGCTCGTTACATTGTTACAGGATGGGCAGCAGGGAAGTAGATGGACTCTTTACATTGTTACCGGAAAGGCAGCAGGGAAGTGGTTGGGCTCTTTACATTGTTACAGGATAGGCAGCAGGGAAGTGGATGGGCTCTTTACATTGTTACAGGATAAGCAGCAGGGAAGGGGATGTTCTCTTTACATTGTTACAGGATAGGCTGCAGGGAAGCGGATGGGCTCTTTATATTGTTACAGGATAGGCAGCAGGGAAGGGGATGTTCTCTTTACATTGTTACAGGATAGGCTGCAGGGAAGCGGATGGGCTCTTTATATTGTTACAGGATAGGCAACAGGGAAGGGGATGTTCTCTTTACATTGTTACAGGATAGGCTGCAGGGAAGCGGATGGGCTCTTTATATTGTTACAGGATAGGCAGCAGGGAAGGGGATGTTCTCTTTACATTGTTACAGGATAGGCTGCAGGGAAGCGGATGGGCTCTTTATATTGTTACAGGATAGGCAGCAGGGAATGGGATGTTCTCTTTACATTGTTACAGGATAGGCTGCAGGGAAGCGGATGGGCTCTTTATATTGTTACAGGATAGGCAGCAGGGAAGGGGATGTTCTCTTTACATTGTTACAGGATAGGCTGCAGGGAAGCGGATGGGCTCTTTATATTGTTACAGGATAAGCAGCAGGGAAGGGGATGTTCTCTTTACATTGTTACAGGATAGGCTGCAGGGAAGAGGATGGGCTCTTTATATTGTTGCAGGCTAGGCAGCAGGGAAGTGGATGGGCTCTTTACATTGTTACAGGATATGCAGCAGGGAAGGGGATGTTCTCTTTACATTGTTACAGGATAGGCTGCAGGGAAGCGGATGGGCTCTTTACATTGTTACAGGATAGGTAGCAGGAAAGTGGATGGGCTATTTACATTGTTACAGGATAAGCAGCAGGGAAGTGGATGGGCTCTTTACATTGTTACAGGATAGGCCGCAGGGAAGCAGATGGGCTCTTTATATTGTTACAGGATAGCCAGCAGGGAAGCGGATGGGCTCTTTATATTGTTACAGGATAGGCAGCAGGGAAGTGGATGGGCACTTTACATTGTTACAGGATAGCCAGCAGGGAAGCGGATGGGCTCTTTACATTGTTACATTATATGCAGCAGGGAAGGGGATGTTCTCTTTACATTGTTACAGGATAGGCTGCAGGGAAGCGGATGGGCTCTTTATATTGTTACAGGATAGGCAGCAGGGAAGTGGATGGGCTCTTTACATTGTTACAGGATGTGCAGCAGGGAAGGGGATGTTCTCTTTACATTGTTACAGGATAAGCCACAGGGAAGTGGATGGGCTCTTTACATTGTTACAGGATAGGCCGCAGGGAAGCAGATGGGCTCTTTATATTGTTACAGGATAGGCAGCAGGGAAGCGGATGGGCTCTTTACATTGTTACAGGATAGGCCGCAGGGAAGCGGATGGGCTCTTTATATTGTTACAGGATAGGCCGCAGGGAAGCAGATGGGCTCTTTATATTGTTACAGGATAGGCCGCAGGGAAGTGGATGGACTCTTTACTTTGTTACCGGATAAGCAGCAGGGAAGTGGATTGGCTCTTTACATTGTTACAGGATAGCCAGCAGGGAAGTGGATGGGCTCTTTACATTGTTACAGGATAGGCCGCAGGGAAGCAGATGGGCTCTTTATATTGTTACAGGATAGGCCGCAGGGAAGCGGATGGGCTCTTTACATTGTTACAGGATAGGCCGCAGGGAAGCAGATGGGCTCTTTATATTGTTACAGGATAGGTAGCAGGAACGTGGATGGGCTATTTACATTGTTACAGGCTATGCAGCAGGGAAGTGGATTGGCTCTTTACATTGTTACAGGATATCCAGCAGGGAAGGGGATGTTCTCTTTACATTGTTACAGGATAGGCTGCAGGGAAGCGGATGGGCTCTTTATATTGTTACAGGATAGGTAGCAGGAAAGTGGATGGGCTATTTACATTGTTACAGGCTATGCAGTAGGGAAGTGGATTGGCTCTTTACATTGTTACAGGATATCCAGCAGGGAAGCGGATGGGCTCTTTACATTGTTACAGGATAGGCAGCAGGGAATTGGATGGGCTCTTTACATTGTTACAGGATAGCCCGCAGGGAAGTAGATGGACTCTTTACATTGTTACTGGATAGGCAGCAGGGAAGTGGATGGGCTCTTTACATTGTTACAGGATAGGCAGCAGGGAAGTAGGTGGACTCTTTACATTGTTACCAGAAAGGCAGCAGTGAAGTGGATGGGCTCTTTACATTGTTACAGGATAGGCCACAGGGAAGTAAATTAACTCTTTACATTGTTACCGGATAAGCAGCAGGGAAGTGGATGGGCTCTTTACATTGTTACAGGATAGGCAGCAGGGAAGCGGATGGGCTCTTTACATTGTTACAGGATAGGCCGCAGGGAAGCGGATGGGCTCTTTACATTGTTAAAGGATAGGCAGCAGGGAAGTAAATGGACTCTTTACATTGTTACCGGATAAGCCGCAGGGAAGTGGATGGGCTCTTTACATTGTTACAGGATAGCCAGCAGGGAAGCGGATGGGCTCTTTACATTGTTACAGGATAGGCCGCAGGGAAGCGGATGGGCTCTTTACATTGTTAAAGGATAGGCAGCAGGGAAGTAAATGGACTCTTTACATTGTTACCAGATAAGCCGCAGGGAATTGGATGGGCTCTTTACATTGTTACAGGATAGCCAGCAGGGAAGCGGATGGGCTCTTTACATTGTTACAGGATAGGCCGCAGGGAAGCAGATGGGCTCTTTATATTGTTACAGGATAGGCAGCAGGGAAGTGGATGGGCTCTTTACATTGTTACAGGATGTGCAGCAGGGAAGGGGATGGACTCTTTGTATTGTTACTGGATAGGCAGAAGGAAGTGGATGGGCTCGTTACATTGTTACAGGATGGGCAGCAGGGAAGTAGATGGACTCTTTACATTGTTACCGGAAAGGCAGCAGGGAAGTGGTTGGGCTCTTTACATTGTTACAGGATAGGCAGCAGGGAAGTGGATGGGCTCTTTACATTGTTACAGGATAAGCAGCAGGGAAGTGGATGGGCTCTTTACATTGTTACAGGATAGGCTGCAGGGAAGCGGATGGGCTCTTTACATTGTTACAGGATAGGCTGCAGGGAATCAGATGGACTCTTTATATTGTTAGAGGATGGGTAGCAGGAAAGTGGATGGGCTATTTACATTGCTACAGGGTAAGCAGCAGGGAAGTGGATGGGCTCTTTACATTGCTACAGGATAGCCAGCAGGGAAGCGGATGGGCTCTTTATATTGTTACTGGATAGGCAGCAGGGAAGTGGATGGGCTCTTTACATTGTTACATGATGTGCAGCAGGGAAGGGGATGTTCTCTTTACATTGTTACAGGATATGCAGCAGAGAAGCGGATGGGCTCTTTACATTGTTACAGGATAGGCTGCAGGGAAGCAGATGGGCTCTTTATATTGTTACAGGATAGGCAGCAGGGAAGTGGATGGGCTCTTTACATTGTTACAGGATGTGCAGCAGGGAAGGGGATGTTCTCTTTACATTGTTACAGGATATGCAGCAGGGAAGGGGATGTTCTCTTTACATTGTTACAGGATATGCAGCAGGGAAGGGTATGTGCTCTTTACCTTATAACAGGATAGGCTGCGGGGAAGCGGATGGGCTCTTTATATTGTTACAGGATAGGTAGCAGGAAAGTGGATGGGCTATTTACATTGTTACAGGATATGCAGCAGGGAAGCGGATGGGCTCTTTACATTGTTACAGGATAGGCAGCAGGGAAGTAGATGGACTCTTTGCATTGTTACTGGATAGGCAGAAGGAAGTGGATGGGCTTGTTACATTGTTACAGGATGGGCAGCAGGGAAGTAGATGGACTCTTTACATTGTTATCGGAAAGGCAGCAGGGAAGTGGTTGGGCTCTTTACATTGTTACAGGATAGGCAGCAGTGAAGTGGATGGGCTCTTTACATTGTTACAGGATAAGCAGCAGGGAAGTGGATGGGCTCTTTACATTGTTACAGGATAGCCAGCAGGGAAGCGGATAGGCTCTTTACATTGTTACAGGATATGCAGCAGGGAAGGGGATGTTCTCTTTACATTGTTACAGGATATGCAGCAGGGAAAGGTATGTGCTCTTTACCTTATAACAGGATAGGCTGCAGGGAAGCGGATGGGCTCTTTATATTGTTACAGCATAGGTAGCAGGAAAGTGGATGGGCTATTTACATTGTTACAGGATATGCAGCAGGGAAGCGGATGGGCTCTTTACATTGTTACAGGATAGGCAGCAGGGAAGTAGATGGACTCTTTGCATTGTTACTGAATAGGCAGAAGGAAGTGGATGGGCTTGTTACATTGTTACAGGATGGGCAGCAGGGAAGTAGATGGACTCTTTACATTGTTACCGGAAAGGCAGCAGGGAAGTGGTTGGGCTCTTTACATTGTTACAGGATAGGCAGCAGTGAAGTGGATGGGCTCTTTACATTGTTACAGGATAAGCCGCAGGGAAGTGGATGGGCTCTTTACATTGTTACAAGATAGCCAGCAGGGAAGCGGATGGGCTCTTTACATTGTTACAGGATAGGCTGCAGGGAAGCGGATGGGCTCTTTATATTGTTAGAGGATGGGTAGCAGGAAAGTGGATGGGCTATTTACATTGCTACAGGGTAAGCAGCAGGGAAGTGAATGGGCTCTTTACATTCTTACAGGAGAGGCAGCAGGGAAGTGGATGGGCTCTTTACATTCTTACAGGAGAGGCAGCAGGGAAGGGATGGGATATTATTGTGCCCTGATCTTCAAGACTCTATAATTCTGTTAGGAGGTTTCTGCATCAGGAGTGGTCAAATGGCAACAGTGGTGTGCGCGGAAAGGAAACCTAATTTCCATATGGCCTCTATAGGGTTATCATGCATCCACGTGGCAAGGTCTTCTGAATCAGTACATATAATTCAGTGTTACCAGCATTATAATGTTAGGGTGGATGTTGTGACCACCAAGCCCATTTTGCCCCGTGCACATATATTTTCAATTATATGTGTCAACTGTAAAGATCCATGGCCATATTTAAATTCCCAGCATGCTTCTTAACTTAATGCAAAGCAGGCTGAAACCCTCAATGGTGCCATTTATCCCCCTCTGCTTTCTTATGGGGATGTTTTGTACTAGTACAATCATAGTGCACCAGACTGTCCATCTTGCAACGATAAACCTCTATTAGAAAATAAGATGGTTACTCTAGGTTAGGGGTCTGCAACCTGTGGCTCTGCAGATTGGTGGACTCCCATGATTCCTGATAATTGTCTATGCTGAATAGGGCCAATTGGAGTTGTAATCCTGGTTTAGCTCCGTCGTATATTCTCAGAAGCTAAACATTGCCTTCCAGGCAGCCACACTGCACCCGCATTCATGCGAACTGCGCCGCCTTTTGGCCAACGCTAGAAATGGATTCAAGCGGTCCTCAGCACCCACTAAATGGCCCATGCAATCAGGCAGCCTAAGCACCTCCTTTAAACTACAGATGTTCCGCCGCTGGGAGTCAAGCGAGTATCTTGTCACGTAGATGCAGGCGCAGTAGGACGACTCACAACATGTCTTCCTGCTGGACAGGAGGCTCCCTGCTGAGTTCTGGAAAATGCTCCACTTCCACTGAACTTCAAAGAAGGAATGAAATGCTACAGGCTGTGCCCAGCAAAACATAAATGATCTAGATATTTCTCGCTTCATCTCTCTCTCTCTGTCTCTCCCCTCTCCCTCTCCTCTCTCTGCCATTTCTATCTGCCCTCTCGCTCTCATCCCTCCCTCCCTCCCTCCCTCCCTCCTTTTTATACTCTCTTATGAGATTCTTGAGTAGATGTTTGGGGTGGGAGAGGGTGAAGGAGGGAGGATGAGTGGGCTGCGCAATGTTGCTTGATTTGGGGGACCCTGGCACAGAGCCTGCTTGCCATTGGTGGTTGTCCTAGACCACCAGAACTAGGGAGGGGCTTGTCAGCTTGCTTGGAGCCACATTTACAGGCCCTGGGGAGAAACCTTAATCTGAGATACAGGGGACACTAGAATCTGTGGTGGGCACAGCCCAGGAGGCTGACCAGAGGGTGTTGGGTGATCATACATTAAGTCTGAAAAGTCCCCAGGCAGTGGGAAGACATTCCTGCAGAGTGTGTTCCACGTGTCAGGGAGAACACACAGTCTGCCCTGGTCAGAGTGAGCTGAGACGATGGCTGCAGATCCAGGAAGGCAATGTGTGTCTTCTGGAGCAACTGCCTCTGATAAGAAACAAGATGGAACGTGTTCAACACCTTGAGACCAGGAGTACATTGAATGCACCATTAGTAAACTGATTGCACCCTGACTAAACTGAATGCACCATGAGTGAACTGAAGGTCAAATGAGTCAATTGAATGCACCAAGAGTACACGGAATGCACCGTGTGTACAAAGAATGCATCATTAGTAAACTGATTGCACCTGTGAAAACAGAATGAAAATATTGAGGCCGAGTACCCCAAAAGGAAATACACCGAACACGGGTTACAAGGGAACATACAAACTACTTTATTTTATACTGAATCTAGTTACAAAAACAGAGCAAAATCAGATAGCCATCCGTACAGCACAACGAACTCCAGAGTGGTTCAGTGTGTTCAGTGAGAGACGTTCTACATTAGAATGCATTCACTTTTTATACATTTGGTGGGCACGATGTCCAGCCCCACTTTGGGTTAATATTCCTTTTAATTCATCACCGATCTAGGGTTCGTGCCAAGTCTGGAACAACCGCATATAACTGGTTTTGCCTTTAATACATGTATCAACAAGCCTATGCAATAACTGTGTATTCTAGCATTTTCCATGCAGGCCTTCTCAAACATTAATACAATGTAGTTAAACAGATGTTCTACGTCAAGTATTTGAATACATTGTTTCAACATATGCTCGTGTATTAGTTTCATTACACAAGTAATCCTTCTACACACAGGTCAACGAAGGACAAGGTCTCAGTTCACGACCACAACAAGTGGCCTGCAGGCAAGTTACATATTAGCTATGTACAGAGGTCAAAACGGCCATGTTGTATTCTGGAATGACATCGTCCACCATTTTAACTCACAGGGGGACTTTTACAAAGCAAATCCTAAAATGGCGGTTTGACTTAAAATGGCAGTTTACATGGATTTAAGGTCAGGACCTTGCAAAGTGACTTTCGAGCAGCTTGGCGTAGGCCAATATTGATATATTTATTACAATGGGAGGCACGATATACTTTCTCTTTCGACAAACCCTCCTTTTGGCCTATGCCAAGTGCTAAAAACTACTTTGGATCTCCTTGCAAATAACTCCATGCATCATCGTCCATGCACCCTGAATCACTGTCGGAAATATCTATTGCCATTAGGTTATTTGCTAAAATATCTTTCAACACATATTCTTTGGAAGTTTTATCCGGGGCATACACTTTATGTCCTGTAGAACATATCGCTTGTGCGCAACATGCCCCTAGCATCGAACACATACCAGGCAGACACTGAATACAGCAACAAAGAAACAACAGGATTCCCAAAATAATTAGTAAGACCGAAAGTACCTTCCAACCCCAAGATCGCAAGAAGTCCAAGAACCAAGTGCTTAGACCCCAGTTTCCCTCGGGAACATGCACTTCGGAACTCAGGACGTGCAGATTCTGTATTGCCTTGAAGATAGTTGGGGAGGAATCTGGTACGAAAAAACAGCAAACGGAACCCACTAATTTACACACTCCACCACGTTCAGCTAGAATGACATCTAATGCCATTCAGTTTTGGAGTGCTACTAATCTTATCACCTTTTGTTCTAACGTCATATTATAGAGTATATCTGTGGTCCGGTTGATGGTTCAATCCAGTACTCTCGCTAGTTTTCTGATATCTTCTGAATTCGCTATCTGCCCCCAAAATGGCACAACTGATTTAGCTATATCTCCCAAGATTTGTGCTGGGGTGTCACCATTCTCATCCCACCGTGGACGAGCCTTTGAAACTTCTTTTGTACTAGCGATAAACACCCCAGGTAACAGGATCCCTAAATAACAGGTTCCCTGCCAATCCCTGGGCAACCACAGGAATGCTACATTACCGCAGACAAAGTAGACAGGTTCGCCTACATTCAAAGGTCTGTTTTACCCAGTCAAATTTGCAACATTGGCACAACCTAGAAAATTTCCCATTGACTGAGTTCCATTCCTCTGTATGCAAAAAGAAACTGAATCGGGGCTATGGTTGACAGTGTAAGAAGGAGGCATGGCATCCTTATTGCCTATTGGAGCCATCTTAAAGGAAATCAAAGATTGGAAAGGACGAGACAGTTTATCAGAAGGCCTAATAGAAGCAACATTCGGTTTACTCCTATTTGCAAAAAGCAAGCATCCCGGGAGTCAAAACACGTTTCTCAAAACTATTCAAATTGGTTCCATCAAAGTTCCCTGAGATGCTATCATTCCATTGGCCAGAAAACAGTGCTCTAAGAGAAGCATAGCAGGCAGTTGCCAATGGTAAAGGATGAATATACCAACCTAGACCCTTAGCCCCGTGTTGCGGTAAATGTGAGCAGACCCAACAGTTAGATTTATTAAAAATGGCATGTGTAGCGTTCATGATAAGCAGTAGAGTGTTATTGTGGTACCTTTGTCTGTGCTGGGAATCCCGAGGGGATAAAGTATGAAAATGTAGAAAGGGAGTAAAAACAATGGGCGCACTTTCAGTAGGCAACAAAAGTTCTAAAGAATGAGTTTCCTTGAGGTACCATAATCCTAAGGCAGCGACTATTAAAAACCCAAATATCATTATAAAAATACAGCAATACATTTTCGGGGCCCATGCATTTTGTCCATCGTCCCGGTTGGTCACCCCCTTATTTACAAGTCCTATACGAGCGGTAGCGGTGGTGGGCATCGTAGTCTTCAAATGGACACTCCAAAGTTTATTGCTGGCGACATCCCGGTCGAGCGACTTCTTAGTGCTTCCACAACCCTAGCCAACAGAATCCCCTTTCCCAAATTTGGGCAAAAAGCAAGTCCTCGATGACTCTTCTCCTTCTCCGAATGTACAGCCGAACCGTGCCGTAAGTCTATCAAATGCACAGCAAAACCATGCCGTAAGTCTATCTTCATGGTCGTAGGTTATATTTTACTTTTCCTGGTACTGATTGATCCTGAAACAATATGTCGTCACTTCCTGCTGGAAGCAACGTGTCGGAAGCAAGTGAAGGGGCTGAATTCGAAATAGCAGTTTCCGGGTGCAAAATTTGTGGAGAGTGCGGAGACAAAATGGCAGCTTCCCCAAGCCTCCCGGGCTCAGAGAGATTCTCTGACCCACTCTCAGTGACACTTACTGCTTTGGGATCATTGGTTTCAGTGTCAGCGAGGGGTTCTGTTTCTTCTGTAACGTGGGGCACAGGGTGAGGAACTTTCTTGATGTGGGACACGTGGATCCAGTTCTTTCGCCCAGCGACCCGCACCGCTGGCTGGGTGACCAACAGGACTTGGAATGGGCCACGCCAGCGAGGCACGAGGCAAGAGGTGCGCTCAAAAGCTTTGACATGCACCCATCTCCCAGGCCGTATGCCGTGGCCCGGGCCATTGTATCGCACAGGTAAAGCTTCTCATACCTGGTGATAAATCAAATACATGTTTTCAGTCAATTGGCTACAATAATCTGAAAGTAGTACATTTTCAACATTTCTTAATGAGTTACATTTAGGAAGGTTGCAAATATTGGCAGGTCTCCCCATTACCACCTCAAATGGAGAGAGCCCAGTCTTAGTTTGAGGGGTTGTGCGCATAGACAACAACACGATCGGTAAGGCGTCCGGCCATTTTAGTTTGGTGCCGGCACATGTCTTAGCGAGCTTGTTCTTGATGATACTGTTGTGTCTTTCTACTAGTCCGGCGCTCTGAGCATGTCTGGCCGAATGGAACTGTTTGTCAATTCGTAATGCTGTACATATCTGCAGAATTACAGCGGCGACAAAATGTGGACCATTGTCCGACCAGATAACTCTTGGCAAACCGAACCGCGGGAAGTATTCTTTTAACATGATTTTTGCAGTAGTCATAGCTGTAGCATCTTTAACAGGGAAAGCCTCAACCCATTTACTAAAAGCACAGATAACCACCAGTACATATTTCTTATTATCGCATCGTTCCATTTCAATAAAATCAAAGTGGATCACTTCAAAGGGGGCAGAGGGTGGCCCAAAACTACCACCCCTTGGAGTTACTGTCCCCTTTCCCACGTTGTGTTGCAGGCAAATCATGCACTCCCAGATGTAGCGCTGGGCAATTTTTGAAATGTTGTCATTTACCCAAACTTTCTCTAACAGTTTTGTCATTTTCTGGGCACATACATGCATAGGACCATGGGCCATGATGACCATCATCATGACATACGCGTCAGGGAGTAGCCATTTCCCTTCTACTATGTACACCCAACACCCGTCATCATCAAGTTTCCCTAAGCCTTCAGCCCACCTTTTGGATTCTTCTAACGAGGCATCAGCTTGGATATCCCGTACATGCCCTCATCTATTGCATAAGCATCTACAGATTCCCTTGAAACATACATCTCCGTAAGGAGATCGGTAGCAGTTTGCCTAGCTATCTGATCAGTGAAAGCATTCCCTTTCCCTATATCATCTGAAATCTTTCAATGTGCTGCACATTTCATAAATGCTATCTGAGTAGGGAGTGTAAGCGCTGAGAGTAGTTGTACTATTAGGGAGCCATGTTGAATTATGGTGCCATGCAAAGTTGGGAACCCTCTCTCTGACCAAAGTCTCCCAAAGTTGTGAACCACCCCAAAGGCGTACTGACAATCAGTATATACATTTACTGCAAGCCCTTCAGAAAGTTCACAAGCTCGTGTCAATGCTATAATCTCTGCGGCCTGCGCAGAATTATGCGTGTTTCACTAGTTTCCACAACCGTGCTCAATGTAGTGATCGCATAAGCAGCTGTGGATGTACCATCCGGAAGTTTGAAGCAGGAGCGTCACAAAACAGCTCTCCTTGCAGATTATCCAAGGGAGTATCTTTCAAATCAATTCTACCCTTTGTCTCTTGTTCGGTCGTATACAAACAATCATGTGGCACTTCATCGCCGCAAGTAATATCTTGCGGGAAAGGTAGGAGTTCAGCCGGATTAAGGACACAACACCTGTTAATTTGAATGTGAGGAGCAAACAAGATCAATTCATATCTTGTCAACCGTGCAGAAGTGAGATGTTGCGTTTGGGTTCGGTTCAGTAGAACATCTACAGAGTGAGGCACCATCAGGGTTAGATCGTGGCCTAGGACCATTCCCTCACTCTGTTTTACAGACACGGCAGCAGCGGCGACAGCTCACAAACATCTTGGCAAAGCGCATGCTACAGGATCGAGGGCGGAAGAAAAGTAACCACACGGCCTATTCTTCCCTCCATATTCCTGCGTTAATACAGCCAAAGCACATCCATCACATTTGTGCACAAACAATACAAAGGCCTTTTCATAGTTTGGTGTGCCCAAAACTGGTGCAGAGCATAATGCAGTGTTAAGCAAATCAAGCGACTGCTGGTGTACTGTGTTCCATGGCAATGGCGAAGAAATGCCCTTCTTCGTAAAAGCCAACATCGGTTTGATCACTAGTGAAAAATTCGGGATCCACAACCTAAAGTAAGAAGCCATACCTATCAAGGCCTTAACTTCATTCTGTGTATTTGGGCCAGACATGCCAGAAATCTGTTTTATTCTTTCAGGTGTCAATCTTCTTCCCTCCTTTGACAGGAGATAGCCTAAATAGGTGACCTCCTGACAACAAGATTGAAATTTTTTAAGCGAAGCTTTGTGACCATACTTAGCTAGATGGATAAGTAGTAACACAGTGCCCTCTTTACAGGCCCTCTCAGAGTCGGCAGCTAGAAGCAAATCATCAATGTACTGAAGCAAAGTACAGGTAGAGGCAATTCAAAGGTATCAAGGTGTTCTTTCAAAGCCCTACTGTAAATGCTAGGACTCTCTGTGTACCCTTTAGGTGCACAAGTAAATGTAAACGAGCGTCCCCCTAAGGTGAATGCAAACAAATATCTACTATCCTTGTGTATAGGAATGCTAAAGAACGCATTCTTCAAGTCCACAACACTAAAGTGAGTATCTGTAGCAGGAATCATGGTTAGGATTTTTGTTACATCAGGCACAATTGGAAATTGTGGTGCCACAACTTTGTTAATGGCACGTAAATCAATTATGAAACGGAATGGAATTGCATTATCGCCTTTCTTGTATACGGGTAAAATCGGACTGTTACACAAACTTCCTGAAATGTATTCAATTACCCCGCGATGCACAAAATCGGAAACAATGCATTTCAAAGCTCGCTCGCCCTCAACTGAAATCTTATACTGAGGAATGCGTGGCAGCTCAATTCCATGTCTCAAAACTATCTTGACAGGTTCAATCTGTAAAACATCGACATCATTGTCGTCGACAGCCCACAAGATCTCTGGTACATTAACGAATTCTGGAGGCAAAGGTCTAGTCAAGAATTGCGAGGCAGAAAATTGCTGTGGTGAAATCGTCAAGCGCACTCCATCAGAAGAACAATAAATCACTTTATTTAATTCTTTTAACAGATTCAACCCCAGCAAGTTCTCTCTGCAATCCGAAGTCAACAGAAATGGACAATGGTCTGTAAAGGGACCCAAAGAAATAGGTACCGGCATAGAAACCGGACAAACAGCTGATGTACCAGAAAACCCTACAGAAACATTGGTTTGCCCTGACAGTGGAATGTTTGAAACCCGTGAATGATCAATGGAACACTTCTGTGCTCCAGTGTCTATCAAAAACTGATGTTTCCTATTTCCCACCACCATTTCAATGTAGGGACCTTTCTGATTGACGGGAATAGGTGTAGGTTCCAAACCCTGCTTCGGGCAATCCTAATGAAACAGAATATCATCAAAAGGAAGCTCTTCAGATAAATATGCAGCAGAAGGATGATCAAATATGTTCCTGGTGTCCAAACTCGGAGTCTGATTGTCCTGCCAAAAAGGTTGCTGGGGGTCATTTGTAAACTGACCTCTACCAGGGCCCCCTACACCCGGGCGACCTCTGGATCGTCTACCCATATTACCGATTGCATTATTTGACCTTTGTTGAAGGACGGGGCACTGTGCTCGCCAATGACCCTCTCGACGACAATAAGCGCACTAGTTAATGTTCACAGGACCCAAGGGCACATTCCCCTGTGGGACATACTGACCTCTAACCTGATTACTACCCCCTCTGGGGCCCCTAACAATTTGCTGCAATACCACTTTAGTTTTTAAATCGCCTTTCCGTTTTTCAATCCTATCCTTTTCATTATTGACACGGTTCTCGTAGTACTGTGCCATGTGCAGTACTTCTGATTATGAATTCACCTGCCAAGCGCTCTCAGAAGACATAATTTGTGGCTGGATGTCAGGCAGCAATCCACATACAAATTTGTCCACAAATAATCTTTTCCCAGACTCTGTGCCTAAGTCATGTCCACTGAAATCCGAGAATACCTGTTCGAACCGATTGAAAAACTCGGTAGCACCCTCAGACTTTCCTTGGACACAGGCCGGATGTTTTTCCCAAATAATTTTCTTTTCGGGAATTATGGTTTTTAATTTAGCAATGATTCTGTCAGGCAAAGTTAGTATCACCTGAGGCGATCTTTCACCAGCTGGCCTTTCCCCATCGAATCTAGTTATATTCACCCATGTATCTCCCAACCCGGGTACGTCGTCAATAGTTCTAACTTGTTTCCATAAATCTATGGGCAGGAGTACAGGAAACACCAAATAAATGTCGCCTAGGGTGAACACCGAGGACTGCAACACGAGCTCTATCTCTTTATAGAACCCTGTTGGATTTTTCCTAATGTCGGGAATAGACTGTCTAATGGTGTTCACTTCCTGCCGTGAAAACGGGATGTGAACAAACTGTGATACATAATGTGCAGGAATGTTCACAGCGACTATATTATGTGCAGGATCAGCCGCAATCTCAACCTTCGGGACATGTCGGAGGAACCTCTCTCATAGGCAACTGAGATGTAGGCAACTCCGAACGCTTACTAAGCAACAGAGCCAAGTCGAGCGCTAAAGCAGTCGAAGAAGTGTCAAGTGAAAAAGCTCTCTTATAAATGCTCAATAACTCTGTGGGACAACTAATCTTCCTTTGTACACACTCATCCTGCAGGTACTCTACCATTACCTGTAGCACTTTCCTCTGCATTTCTAGCGTATATTGGCTATATGTGTCATATACCTCAACTGGAGTTATCGATATGTCTGAAATCGACCTAATCGCATCTTTCTTACAAATTTGCATTTCCTCAGATATCGATTTAAGACACGGAAGGAACCGTTTTTTTACATACATATTTTCCTCTTTGTCATCCTCATTCTGTAACTTTTCTAACTCCTTTCTATACCCAAATAACCTCTCGACATGCTCATTTACCTTCTCCACAGTGTCTCTAGAAAGCGCTAGAGTATTTAGATCCCTTAACCCTTGCAGAAGATCTGCATTATTTAATCTTCCCCACATAACTGAATCCCTAAACCTTCAATAAAAACATTTTTCTCAGGAAAATTATCCATATTACAAAGTGTGGCAAAAACGCTAGCTTGATCATCCTTCTCCATACAATGCTTAGCCCATGCAATTAACTCACGTTTCTTCTCTGGCGGTACAGTATTGCGAGTGATAACCTTTGTTCCTGTACCTTGATAGATTACAAATGGCTCAGGACCACTTGGAAGAGAGGGACCAGGCATATTTGATGGAGGTACTATAACAGGTGCCATAAAAAGAGGTGGGGGAGCTGGAGGAAGGGGAACATTAGGAGGAGCAAGAACAACGGGAACAACAACAGGTGGAGCAGGAATAACAGGAGGAAGAGGCAAAGCAGCAGGAAGAGGAACATACGGAGGTGGCGCAGAGGCACCAGGCCTTTGTTCGTTCAATATTTTGTCAATAAACTCATCATAGATTTTTTGAATACCGAGTGAGAAAGCCCTATCCATATTTTTAGTCGCCTCAGACTGTTTGTCCTGATCATATAACAATTCTTTTTCAGCGTTCGTTTTATGACGGCGTGCATGTTTCTCTCTACTTTTTAGTTGTTGCAACGCTTCTTTTTTCCAATTCTGCAAAACATCAAATGCTGCAGGTTTAGCCTTTTTCTTTAATAGAATTGACTCTAAATACTCAATACGAGGGATTTAAAAACTACCATTGATTGGCCACTGAAGTTCGGAGGCATGTCTGGATTGTCTGTGCCAAATATCTTTAAATACTATACTTCCAATGCCATGCTTACAGTACATAGTACATGCCGGCGACCCCTCCTGTGGTGAGGGACGGCTAAATTCCAACGATTGTCTATCACTGCGGAATAATGCCCTAAAGCAGGTAGACAATATCCCAGGCATATCTCAAATTCTTGGTGTTACCTGGTCAATAATTGTGTCTGCAGATACAATGCGCCAAAATTCAAATTGTCAGGGTTAAATTAAGAATCGGGTCACAACTCACCTGACCAAACCTAAGGAGGTCCGATCGGATTTTTAAGAATCTTACCTAACTAATCTTACCTGGTGTATGGTGATTTTGGCAAATCTGCCCGCCTCGATAAGTGGACCCTCGTCAAGATGCCGTCTCGGACCACACGCTTATCGTCCAAGGATTGGGTCTTGCAGTTCGTTCAGGGGGCCCTTATGTCACACTGTCCGATCCCGGTCCAATAGCGTGCATCAACCTTCAACTATCCGGCATCAATCTTGAGGGTCCCTATTCGGGCGCCAACTGTGAAAACAAAATGAAAATATCGAGGCTGAGTACCCCAAAAGGAAATACACCGAACACGAGTTACAAACGAACATTCAAAGTACTTTATTTTATACTGAATCCAGTTACAAAAACAGAGCAAAATCAGATGGCTATCGGCCCTCAGTACAACACAAGGAACTCCAGCGTGGTTCAGTGTGTTCAGTGAGAGACGTTGTACATTAGAATGCATTCGCTTTTTATACATTCGGTGGGCACGATGTCCAGCCCCACTTCGGGTTAATATTCCTTTTAATACATCACCGATCTAGGGTTCGTGCCAAGTCTCGAACAACCGCATATAACTGGTTTTGCCTTTAATACATGTATCAACAAGCCTATGCAATAACTGTGTATTCTAAGATTTCCCATGCAGGCCTTCTCAAACATTAATTTAATACAATGTAGTTAAACAGATGTTCTACGTTCAGTATTTGAATACATTGTTTCAGCATATGCACGTGGATTAGTTTCATTACACAAGTAATCCTTCTACACACAGGTCAACGAAGGACATGGTCTCAGTTCACGACCTCAACAAGTGGCCTGCAGGCAAGTTACATATTAGCTATGTACAGAGGTCAAGACGGCCATGTTGTATTCTGGAATGACATCGTCCACCATTTTAACTCACAGGGTGATGTTTACAAAGCAAATCCTAAAATGGCGGTTTGACCTAAAATGACGACTTACATGGATTTAAGGTCAGGACCTTGCAACACGGATTTCTTTCGCAAGTGACTTTCGAGCAGCTTGGCGTAGGCCAATATTAATATATTTATTACAATCGGAGGCACGATATACTTTCTCTTTTGACACACCCTGAGTCAACTGAAGGTCCAATGAGTTAACTGAATGCACTATGAGTACATGGAATGCACCATGAGTACAAAGAATGCACCATGAGTAAACTGAATGCACCATGAGACTGTGAGTGAATTGTTTTCACCATGAGACTGAGTGACTGGCTTGCACCTTGAGCCTGTGAGTGATCTGAATGCACCATGGGACTGTGGCTGAATTGTTTGCACCATGAGACTGTGAGTGAAGCGAATGTGTCATGAGACTGTGAATGAATTGTTTGCACAATGGGACTGTGAGTGATCCTGAATGCACCATGGCACTGTGAGTAACCTGAATGCACCATGAGCCTGTGAGTAAACTGAATGCACCGTGAGCTTGTGAGTGATCTTAATGCACCATGAGCCTGTGAATGATCGGAATGCACCATGGGACTGTGAGTGATCTGAATGCACCATGGGACTGTGAGTAAACTGAATGCACCATGAGCCTGTGAGTAAACTGAATGCACCATGAGCCTGTGAGTGATCTGAATTTTACCAAGGGACTGTGAGTAAACTGAATGCACCATGAGCCTGTGAGTGATCTGAATGCACCATGGGACTGTGAGTGATCTGAATGCACCATGAGCCTGTGAGTGATCTGAATGCACCATGGGACTGTGAGTGATCTGAATGCACCATGGGACTGTGAGTAACCTGAATGCACCATGGGACTGTGAGTAACCTGAATGCACCATGGGACTGTGAGTAACCTGAATGCACCATGGGACTGTGAGTAACCTGAATGCACCATGGGACTGTGGGAGAACTTAATGCACCATGGGACTGTGAGTAACCTGAATGCACCATGGGACTGTGAGTAACCTGAATGCACCATGGGACTGTGGGAGAACTTAATGCACCATGGGACTGTGAGTAACCTGAATGCACCATGGGACTGTGAGTAACCTGAATGCACCATGGGACTGTGAGTAACCTGAATGCACCATGGGACTGTGAGTGATCTGAATGCACCATGGGATTGTGAGTGATCTGAATGCACCATGGGACTGTGAGTGATCTGAATGCACCATGGGACTGTGGGAGAACTTAATGCAATATCAGACAGTGAGTGGACTGGTTGGCATGGCTACGGTGCAATAGCCCTGAACTCGCTATATAATATGAAACATATCCTTGCTTCTTATGGGACCACCACCGACATCTCCACCAACATTGGGGAATATGTGTGTGCTCCTTGCAAGGTTCCCTTTCCTAGTTGCCATTTTCATATGTTATGATAAAGGTTCTTATCAAAGCATAATAGACTATTTCCTTTAAAGGCAGAGGGGACAATGCGTTCTGCAGGCCAGCGCTAGCAGAAGATTTGATGAATTACATGAAGCCTGCATAATGAAAGCAAGGATTGGCAGTCACGCAGACATTATTGATAGCTCGTCCAAAACTCTTTTTCCGCCTGAAAATGCAGCAGGGAGCCCAGGCACGATGGTGATTTAGTGAGGCGTCTTAAGGCTGCATACAAGATGGGTTTCCATCTATAATGTTGGAGCAAAAAAGCAGAGAGAGGGATGTGATTCAAGTGTTGTGTTGAGAAATAAAGTGCAAATACTTGGAACTCATTTGCACTTCGGGATAGAAAGGTGGAGGGCGCCTCGCATTCCGTACGCGGCAAACTTCCTTAAAATGGATATCAAATTATGGGAGGACAAAAAGCAGCACTATGAGGACCACTCACCCAAAAGAACACATCAACTGGTGAATAAAACTGGAATATGGCTGGCACCAGGAAAAGTGAAAGCGCAGCCAGGTCAGAGCGCTGAAAGTGCAAGAGTGATGGATGTGTGAATATCCCCCCAAAAATAGCGCCATACAACAATGGTGCCGTATTTTTACGTAATATTAACCCATTGAACCTGTGGGGGACACTCCCACAACCCCCATATTATTTTAAAGGGAGCAGGGGACTCCCCCACAATCACCACTCCCATTTACTCCATAAATTATCCCCACTATTGATATTGCCTATGGCCGTTCCCGACGACCATATATATGGCGATATTATTGGTGGGGATAATATTACCTGATACCGATTTAACATGGTTGATAGTAATTTTTATATGGAAATTTCCACAACGCTGTTGAACTGAATGAACAGTTCAGAACAGAACACCGGTACTGACTTGACGCACTCAAACACATTGTGCACATTTTGGTCTGTGCAAATATTGTTGCTAAATTACCCGCCGGTGGGCACAAAATTGCCCACCGATGGGTCATCAGTGTAATTTATGTGCTCCAGTCCCAAGTTTTTGAAGAACAGACATGTTTGTTCTGATGGCTTCTGGTCCTTCGTTGGCATTTGGCCACTTAAGTTGTCAAAAGTTGACTTGCAAGTGTTTGTTGACTTGCAAGTGCTCCGCGCACTGGTCACCTGTTCACCCTCTGAACTTGGACCTAGGCTCCTGCATGTCCAGTTGCCCTCGAACTGCCTCTGGGCTCCCCAGCACTAATGGGTCTGTCCCTGCAATCGTACAGTGCCTTCTCTCTGCACTTATGAGCCACCCACTGGCTGTGCTTATGAGTTAACTGCACTTACACAGGCAATGATTGGGAAAGGGGGCAGGTAAATGCGAGGGGAACAGGGAATGACTTCCACGTTTGCCTCAAGGGAGCACGGTGAGGACAATCCTGATTCCTATGACAAACAACATGCTTTTTTAATACTTTTATTATCTTTCGCCATCCAACATATCCCTCCACCACATTGTTTTGCCAGGGATGCGCTAGAGAATGACCGTGAAGGGAGTGATGTCAGAGGCCGGGGACATTTCGCCAGGATCTCTAAGCTAAAATGGATTCATGTTATAATGGTTTCAGTGTGAAACAAATTTAATTGAAATTCCAACATGATTGATCTCTGCTCCCAGATCCTTCGGTGGCGAATCAGGCACAGAAGACAGGTCACGAGATGAAGGTGGCATAGGGCTGCGGGAAAGACAAAGGGAGGATAATAGCCTGCACCACAGTCTTGCAAGGGAAGACCCCACACATACATGACCAGTTCCCCAATAGCTGTGTTTCACAGACCTTCCAATCATTAGCAAATGCATATGAATCAGTGACACCCGCATGCATGAACACTCACATATGTACACGTGCATGCATCTGCACACACCCACGCCCCAGCGCAGTTGATGGTATGATCTGGCTCAGAGTGTATAGCAATACATTTGAGACAAGGGCCTTTAGCCAGCATTATTGGCCTGGAGACACAATGAAAGCAATAGGCATCCTGTGACCAATCCTTGGATGTCATCACTTCTCCCCGAGGGGGAGCTCCTTTCCCATGAGGCCAGCGAGATGAGGCCACTGCCCGACAATCCCCCTGGGGGTGATACTCAGCGGGAGGATCTCATGGGGAGAGACTCTCCCTCTATGGACAAGAAGAAACATCTAGGGAGAACATGGTATAACAACCCTCACCCAACACCCTACACACACCCCACTTTGTGACCCCAAATCACAAATATAACCAACCCATGTACATGTGTACGGCCATAGAGGTGACTTCTACTGAGACGAGGGAGAACTTGGACTACCCAAGGGAGGTTGGTGGTAGAAGTACTGACACGAAGAAGAGGCATGGAGCCATAGCTATGACCAACCACAGAACTACAGATACGAAGAGTAATGAAGAGCCACAGTGAGAACCAGAATGAGCACTCTAGTCATCAGTGATCAGAAAAAAGAAAATTGATGAAGGACTGAATAAGAGTGAGTCATGGGCAGCTGTGAGCATCTGCGGCTATGCGGCTTTCCAGTGGAGGGAGATTCAAACGTGCACTGAAGTACAGAGGAGGCAAATCTCTTGGAACGCTGGCAAACATTTGCGTTCACCGGGCACAGCAGTGGCAGGAATGAAGCCCAGCATGAGACTACATCCAGCCCGGGAATGTCAAAAAACGGCAAGAGAAACGCTACACCTAAGGATGAAAACCATGTGGCGCAGAGAGAGAAGGGTGGCCAGCCAATGTCCTTCACCAAATGGTGTGGAGCAAACCCAAGGAGACACTGAAGACTGGGAGATGTGGACCAGACCTCCGGGAGTTGGACACTGTGGTATGGCCCAAGAGCAATACGGTTGGTCCAAGGAAAATGAGAGCGAAATCAACGTCTATCACAATCCCCATCCTACATGTGTATCAGTCTACTCCTTCTTCACCCTTAGGAACACCTGTCACTTTTACTGTTCAGTAAAAACCTCTGTGAAGCGGGTTATCACTGTGAGTACCCCGGGATATTTGGTATAGTGCCGAGGCATGCCAAGCTACTGTTATGTTTCGGCCTTGGAAGGTCTAGCCGAGATGGACCCTTTCTCGGTGCAGGAGATCGATCTATGGCTAGAACCGTCTTGAATGGTCTAGTCTTCCTCCAAGATGGCCGCCCATGCGGCGTTTCTATAACAACGCACTGTTGCCTACGCTCAGTGCGTTGTATCGCTCCCTTTCCCTGTTTACGTTCGGAACCTCCGTTCGTTCAGCTTTCTGTTTGGGTTCTGTTAATTCCTTCTCGCGGAGGCTCATACCGGCCTCCGCCGCTCCTCTCTTCGGACCTTCCCGTCCGTGCTCCTCCTCTTGCCTTTGTTTCGCTTTCTCTCTCTCTCTCTTCCGGGTACGGGTAGGGGTTCTCTCGCTACTCACCTCTGGCCCCCCGAACTCTCCATAAGGGCTGCAGGTTTCCTCCCTTTCTCTGTGCCTCTGCACGTTCTGGGGCCCCGCTCGGCGTTTCTATCTATTTCTTCTTCCGCTTTCTCTTTTCTTTCTCCTTATTTCCCTGCTTTCTTCTCATTGCTACTCTATCTGCCCAAGAAGTATCCATACGCACTTGCTGATTCCGCTGCCTACTGATACCATCCAGTCTCACGGATTCGAGTATGACCAAGCCCACATACAGCCGAAGTCCTCCAGGGTTTTTTGGTGCCGCAGACGCTTTTTCCCTGAATTTAAGGCAGGCTTACTGGGGGTCCCACTTGGCAAACCATTTTTAGGAGGGTTTTACACGAAGAACTCAAGGATGAACTTGCATGGGTATCTCGACCCAGTTCGTTCCAAGAACTGGTTTCCTTAACCCTACAGATCGAATATCGGCTGAATGAGAGGCGCCTTGAGAAGAGACGGCAACGGGGTTACTCTCCCTTAAATGACCCTCCTCTAGCTACCAAGGAAGCACCCAAGACGCAGTCTGTACATGAAGAACCTATGCAGATCGGATCAGCTAGGGGCCCGCTGACACCCGAAGAAAGACGGAGAAGACGGGAATTAGGACTATGCATGTACTGCGGGTCATCTAAACATTTACTTCGTAATTGTTCTGATGTGCCTCCCCGGAAGAAGGGAAACGCTTCCCCCCAAGTCTGTGCAGGGGTGACGTCGGGGGAAACCACCGAAGGCCCTGCGATCATACCCAAGCCCTAGGTCTAACCGAGGATTCTCGACTGATGTTATTCCAGGTCCAACTGCAGTTGTCTACCGAGAAGTCTGTGGTTGTGTTAGCGATGTTGGATAGCCGCGCAGCAGGGAACTTTGTGGATAGGGTTTGGGCTAGAGACCAAGGAGTTCCCTGTCAGAACAAACACAGGGCTATCCCGGTTGAAGGAGTAGATGGCACACCTCTCGTCTCAGGACCCATAGTATTAGAGATAGAACCTCTATTGATATAGATGGGAAACCACCAAGAAAGGATCCGTTTTGATGTGATTAGAGTGGCTCATTTCCCTATAATTTTGGGTATTCCTTGGCTCAGGAAGCATAACCCTCACATAGACTGGTCTCTCAATACCCTGAGTTTTGACTCTGGTTTTTGTCATGAAAACGGCCTCCGACAACAGGTCCACGAAGAACAGGAGGGTCGAGGCTGCACCCTACCAACTAGGGTGGTCTCGAGCATTCCGCTGGTTTACCCAAGACAGTACTGTCAGACAGAGGGTCACAGTTTACTTCACGATTCTGGGCTTCCTTGTGTAAGCAATTGGGAATTCAGAGAGCGCTATCATCTGGATTCCATCCACAAAGTAATGGCCAGGCGGAGAGGCTGAATGCCACTCTCGAGCAATACCTCAGAAGTTTCTGTAACAGAGAACAGGACAATTGGTCTTCTTTGTTACCCTTGGCAGAATTTTCGTATAACACCACCTATCATTCTGCCATTAAGATGAGTCTGTTTTTGTGCACCTACGGTTTCCACCCATCCCACGTACCAGACATTCGGAAGAAGGGTTCAGACTCTCCCACTGTGGACAGTTTATTGGAAGCAATTAGATCCACCCAAAGGATGGCCATGAGGGCCTTGGAGGACAGTCGTAAGAAAACCAAGAAGGGGGTAGATCGACATAGACGAAGCAACCCGGAGTGGGTACCTGGAACTTTGGATAATCTTTCGACTAAATACCTTGCTCGATGGTTACACCTTGGCAAATTCGCTCCCAGGTACCTAGGGCCTTACTCTATTGTTGAACGAATCAACCCAGTGGCGTACCTTCTTCGACTCCCTCAGAAGATGAAGAGAGTTCACCCTGTATTTCATACCTCCCTATTGAAGCCTTATGTACCTGATCCTTACCGGAGACCTAGAACCCGACCTAAGATACCTCCCTCCTCGGGACCCGAGGAATAGGAGGTGTCCCATATTGTGGACTCCAGATATTACCGGGGGTCCTTACAATATCTGGTTCATTGGAAGGGGTACTCTGTGGCTGAACACACCTGGGAGCCCCGCCATCATATTCATGCTCCTCGTCTGCTGCAAGTGTTCCACAGAAGACATCCTGACAAGCCGGGGGGAGCCCCGAGTAGGAGGGGTCATACTGTTATGTTTCGGCCTTGGAAGGTCTGGCCGAGATGGACCTTTTCTCGGTGCAGGAGATCGATCTATGGCTAGAACCGTCTTGAACGGTCTAGTCTTCCTCCAAGATGCCCGCCCATGCGGCGTTTCTATAACAACGCACTGTTGCCTACGCTTAGTGCGTTGTATCGCTCCCTTTCCCTGTTTACGTTCGGAACCTCCGTTCGTTCAGCCTTCTGTTCGCGTTCTGTTAATTCCTTCTCGCGGAGGCTCATACCGGCCTCCGCCGCTCCTCTCTTCGGACCTTCCCGTCCGTGCTCCTCCTCTTGCCTTCGTTTCGCTTTCTCTCTCCCTCTCTTCCGGGTACGGGTAGGGGTTCTCTCGCTACTCGCCTCCGGCCCCCGAACTCTCCATAAGGGCTGCAGGTTTCCTCCCTTTCTCTGTGCCTCTGCATGTTCTGGAGCCCCGCTCGGTGTTTCTATCTATTTCTTCTTCCGCTTTCTCTTTTCTTTCTCCTTATTTCCCTGCTTTCTTCTCATTGCTACTCTATCTGCCCAAGAAGTATCCATACGCACTTGCTGATTCCGCTGCCTACTGATACCATCCAGTCTCACGGATTCGAGTCTGACCAAGCCCACGTACAGCCGAAGTCCTCCAGGGTTTTTTGGTGCCGCAGACGCTTTTTCCCTGAATTTAAGGCAGGCTTACTGGGGGTCCCACTTGGCTGGGAGTTCCCTGTTGCCAAGGTGTCCTCCAGCGGAGCCCGTCCTTACCTCCACGACAACAAGGCAAGGATCAGAAGAGCGAAGACCCAGAAGGCCACCCCTAGAGGAAGTAGAGAGACCTCACGGACACAGAGCACGTCTTAAGAATCCTCAGGTGAGGAGGGGTAGGGGAGACCTCCGTAGCCGGTATCCGCCAGGACAGCTACTAATTGGGAGAGATAGAGGCCTGGGTGTGCTTCGTTCAGTGTGGGAAGGAAATAGCAAAGTGCCTGTGTCCTGGGGCAGGGAATCCAGATACCCAGCAGTGGGCATGGGTTGTGGGAAGGAGCCCTCTGCAGGGCGAGAGGGGCCAGAGGCTTTGGTGGGCCTGAGGAGGTGGGGACAGCACGCCGCATCAAAAGATGACAGGCGGAACGAGTCAGCGGAGGCTAGCAGATACCGGCCAAGCAAATGAAGCAGGCGAGTCCCACTAGGGTCAGCCATCTACCCAATGGGAGTGGCTGAAGTCAGGTACTAATAATCCAAAACCTAGTGTAGATTTTGAATATCAGGTAGTAATGTGGTTATTTCTGTGTGTGCGATGCCAATGAACGTACAATGCTAGTAAGGGTTATTAACCCCTGCAGGCTTTCCTCACGTGCCCACTGCACTCTTCTTTGCCAGCCTGTGTGTAGAGGGTGAAGGAAGAAATCATTTAAACTAGAAATGTAAAAATGAGTGGCTTTGGTAATGCTTGTTGGGTTTCTCAGATGCCGTCCTCCAGGTTTCACGAGAGCCCCATTCTCGCTCCTCGGATCTTCTTTCTCAGGTTGTATTGGAAGAAAGGTCACTGGACCATTTTTATGTCCAACGTATTTATTTATTTATTTGTTAAGTTATTTATTTATTTATAATTCTTGTATAGCACTACTCGCCCATGGGCCTCAATGCGCACGAAAAACAAAACAAGGCACGCAGGGCAAATAGCCAGGCAGGGTACAGGGGACCATGGTCTAAGCGGATGAAACAGGTGTCTAGGACATCATCTGGATCCAAAGTCACTCGTGTTAAACATGCTGTTCATGGAACCCCTTCACTCCAGCACCTGCCAAGACAGATTGGCCCTTTCATCCCTCAAGAGGGCTTTCACCTGCTGGGCCAGACAGTGGGGAATGCTGTCTGGCTGTTTGAGATCTGTCTTCCACAGCTTCAGAATAATCACATAAACCACTCCAAGGAGTACACGAGCAAGCAATGAAAAGTATCATGAGGTCACACAGTGTGAAGTGTTCACTCCAAGCCAGTGAAACAGGAGAGAGAGTGGCTGTGGGTTCCCATCGCGTGATCACCCACATTTGCATCTCATGTGGATTGTGTATTGGCTGTTTCCCGAGATAAGCACAGAGATGACCAGTATCTTACAGCCCTGAGCACACCCTTAGCTGTGCGTGTAAATGGCAAAGTCAATCTTCTGCCAGAAATAGAAAATGGAAGCACTTTGTTTGTTGATTTCTTTATTCTTGTTTTGCCAGTTTGCTATAACACTCTTGCAGTCGAAACCTACAACTCCAAAAAGTGTTCTTGCAAAACTGTTGAGGCTCAGTCATATATTTTGTAAGTTATTAGTACATAGACCCAGTTAAAACAATCATTAAAAGCCAAAATAGAAAATTGTCCAATAAATGGGACATTTACACACCAGTGCATCGAGTTAATCCGGGTCAATCTGGTTTCATGTGAACTACTTTTTGTTCGTGCACCTCATCACCACTGCGGTCAGGAATGGTCGCCAAGTTAGCACAGACCCCCGAGTTCTCCATTCCCGGGCATTCCAAAGGGGTGTGTAGCATTTCACGCTCTACATGCTTTCTTTTACAACTCCTTTCTGCCCCCACCAGCGTAGTCAATGGTAAAGGATCATGGGAGTTGTGGTCCAAAAAATGTGGGGAAGATGTAGGTTGCAGACCCCCGGTGTAGTGTGTGGTCAGCCTGGGTGTCGGTGCCAACTGGCTGTACAAGAACGTGGCCGGCCTTGATCTCACTTTGCAGAGGTTGATCCAACAAAATACATTCCAGAGCAGTAATTTGGGAGAAAGGTTTCCTGGTTGTGTCTTGCAACGTTCCCTCTGCAATTCTGTGAGAATTCTGCAATACACCCTAAACGTTTTGCCTCAAAACAAGCTCTTTTTTAAATTGGCCATCTAACTATGCTGTCCCTCACCCTCTGTATCCTGATGTGAAAGCAACCCTATGTCCTTCAAAATGCCCCGCCAAATGGCATTTTAAGAGCTTTTCTATGTTGACTTTCTGTAGGATTACTGAAGGAATCCTTTTTATCGGGCAAAAAAAAGGAAAATGCCTGCTTTTCATTTCTGAAAAGCCTCAGTGATAAGAATGCGGCATGGGAGATGTATAAATGTTTTTGGGGATAGGGGACACCCATTCTCAGCTAAGTTTTGTAAAAAACTATTGGACAGATTTACTGCAAACCAAACAAGTAATACATGTGACTCGTTGTGCCCAACGTGTTTCTTATTTGGTGGAAATCCATGCAGCGGTTTTGCTACTTTTCATGTTAACTACAAACACCTTTTTCTCAATTGGAAATGAAAGGGCGTCGGCAGAAAACAGCATTCTCTTTGATTAATATCTTTTGGACCGTTCCATGAATTTTGACTAAACTTTCCAGATTGGGAAGGCTCGTGCCAGAATCCGTCCAGCGAGTTAAAACATATTAGCAATAGAATTTTGGGAAAAGTCAATGACATTTTTTAAAATCTTAAATATAGTGAGGTGATTGCTCCCCGGTAACCTTTATAGGGTGACACGTTTTCTCTAAATACTAAACACTAAATGCCTCTTGCACTCATCAGGGAGGCAGTACAAATCTCCAATTCTGGCGTGGCTCGTTCAAGACAATGTCATTGCTGCAGAGAATGCTGGTTACTGTAGTCAGAAACCAACTCTTACACATTTCACAGTGGGAGGTGTGGGGGGCGGTTATGGCAATAGTATGACCCTCCATGGTAGGGTGACACCCTATGGAGCCAGGAGCTCCCAAATATTTTTCACATGAAGTAGAGGGGGCGCCACACTCTCTGGTCCTGAGCAATTTGTTCAGGGAAACTCTAAAGATCACCTCCTCCAGAAAGGTTCCTTTATCCAATCGTGTGGCACTGTATGACACAAGAAAAACAAAGCCTTCCGACCTTTCTTGCGCACCATCACAGTATATATATAAAACAAACTGAAATGAATTTAAAGTCGCCCTTGTGCTTCCCTCAGTTACTTTTTCCAGCTTTTTAAAAGTATTTGCTTCGTTTTTCATAAAAGTTGCTAGGTTTTTGAATCGGCCCACAATTGCACTGCTCATGCCTTGACTAGGCCCTTTATGCAGTGCTTCTTGGAAAAAGAATAAAGATGTATTTGTGTGTATGTAGTCTGAGGAGTCAGGATACAACCTGGACACAAGCGGTTCATAGTAATGGTCAAAGACTTTTATTAAAATAAAAGGGGTTGGGAAAATGCCTTGCTGTCCCTGCACTAGAGGAGTTTCCCTTCCTAAAACCAAAACTAAGGATCGGTCAGCCGTCAGAATGTCCAGAACAAAAATTCCTGTGTCCAAAGTTCTAGTCTGACCCTCACATTCTAACAAAGCAATTCTAAAGTTGAAAGGGAAAATGTCTTTGGCAAAAGGTTCCAAAGGATAGAGTTTCTTGCTCCAGCGGGTAGTTCCCTTTCTTTTCACTCTGGCTTCCATACAGGATGATCAGTGTTTTGAGCAACAACACGACTGGTGCACAAAACAACTTGACTCTTGGACTTTTTCCTCTTATGATACCTGAAGTACTCTCCTGACAGGTTTCTTTTCACCTTTAATGTGTTTCTTATTCCTTTTCCTGATGTGCTCTGATCAGGGTTTCTTTGAGTCAATTTTGTTTTACACTTTATTCATCTTCATGCCTGATATATGTTCGTATCAGGGCTTTCTCATTAAAACATATGTTCACAATTAGCACCCACGTGCTATACTCTCCTGCCAGAGAATTTCTTTCATTAGCACTCTTACAATTTTCTACTGTCTGGTATATATTCCTGCTAGAGCTTTCTTACATAGGGGTTATTATATATTTTCAAAACTGCCAGGTATACTCTCCTACCAGGGCTCTTGTTACATATCACTTTCTTGCACCTTTGAATACACCTTCAAATTGCCTGATATACTCCCATGCCATTGCTTTCCTAAAAAAAACTTGTTACTGACTGGTACAATCTCCTGCTAGGGCTTTCTCAAAACTTTCTTGCAATTGCCTGGTATTTTCTTCTGGTGGGGCTTCTTTAAACCCACTTGCAACTGTCTGATATTCTTTGATAGCAGGGCTTCCTTATGTGGTCTCTGCTTATGCTTCCAATATTGATAGTCTCTTACATGCACTTTTTTGGGTATTGCATTCGCCTGCTATACTATTCTACCAAGACGTCTTTCACATGTGTTTTGCATACACTCACACGGTTGTAAGTCTCTTGCTCTTATTACTTTCCCCCTTTTATACCAATGTTCACTTGCACATATTCTTTCAGGGGCTATATTGTTCATTAACAGTGTTTGGCATATCTGCCGATACGCCCCGTTGTCCCCGCTTCCCTTCAGTGGACTCACTGGCTTGTACTCTTGTATTTCATCTCTCCCGCAGTAATCCAGCAGCAAGCATTTGGCGTTCTCCTCACCGCTTCTGTGTTTTCTGGCTTCTCCGTTCTTTGTGGTTCCTGCAGGGCTCTCTGGTGTCTTCCTGAGCTCCGGTAAGGTGGAAAGGACCTCCTGATACCTGCAAATGCCAAGAAGTCTTCTCTCAGCTTCTGGCGTCTCTGCAGCGTGTTCTGCTTTACGGTCCGCTTCCCTTCTCCTCGATGAGCTGGTTGGCTCCACGGAACGCTGTCTAGTCCCTCGGTCTCTTGGTTGCTTCAGAGAGATGCAGGAGAGATGCATGCTATTTGCGCCAGCAGCTCTCCCTGGTCAACTGCTTCATCTGTTTAAATTTCCCCGCTGTAGGCAAGCGCTCGTAACAACTAGAGTGCGGCTTGTGCTCTTGGCCTTGGGTGATCTGTATTACTTGATCCCTCTTCCTCGTCACAGTATTCTCCTGCTTATGGGAATGCAAGTCTGTTCTTGATGACTTGTACATGTAGGTTGGGCAAACTTTCTTAGTGGTTTTCAAAGGCAAGTTGGTTTTTGATGGTTTGTTTACAGATCCTGTGAAAGTGTTTTCAGTACTCTTCCTAGGAGGGTGAGGAAATGTATGCCAATATGCCATTAACAAATGGAGCATATCGGGGGTATCCTCAAAAGAAAAAGGGGGATACCATGTCTCATCCGATGATGTCATGACTCCTCCCCCGATGCTTGCCCCCCACCCATGTGATCCTCGCTCATATAGCTACCTGCAGGGTAAGGACCAGGTAGTGACTGCAGCCCCTGGCCACATGGGGGAAGGTCACCACCGGGAAAGATGTGATGACACCATCAAATTCATCACAGTAGTTACTAAAATTAAAATCACTCAACTGATGTGTGAAACCAGTCACTCTGTAACCTAAGTGCAGTCCAAACAGATGACTTTATGCCTATGTTACCCGACACTCCACCCCCTGGGAGTGGGTGGGAGGGAAGGGGGTCTGCCAGGGATTACTGCCTCTTACTCCGGCTATGTTTTGTTAGCTTCGCCTCCGGGTCATAACTCGGATGTGGACCAATAACACATCTTGGAGCCCTTCCCCGTGGACTGCAAGTCCACAAGGCTTTGACTCGACACCCATTGGTTTTAGGTAACTATTCTATACGTGTTCCGCTCATTTCATGAACAATGACTATACAGCCGCAAGGAGGCTTTTCCTTTCCCCAAGCATCATGTCCTCTGGGCTCCATTGCATAACGTGGGGTACCCGCTTACACCAAGTCCGCACCTTCAGCCTCATCACGACTTGGGTGGTAGCCCTTAAATCGGGCAGAAACTGTGTTAGTGCCGCCAAACCGCTCAGCAGGATCACGCCTGTAAATCCTGCTAGTGCTATTACATCTGCCTGTAACAGCGCAGGCTGTAATGGCGCCGACAGCCAAACGCGCTATTAGAGACCTATCACAAGTACAGTGTTGGCGCTCCTAGCACCGGAAATCCAGCGCTAATACCGCTGAAAATACCCCCGGCCAAATGATGGAGGTAAAAGAACACATGTGACATTAACAATGGCCCAGGTGGAAACAATGCACACAAGAGGCCTACATAAGACCCATCCATGCCCCACACACCCTTCCAACACCATGTTGCAATTGGAGCCAGGAGCCTTGATGTGGACATGTACATGCTGCGCCAGGAGCTACAGAGGCCCGAGAACCAGCCCAGGGCACAGGGAGCACAGGGGGTGGGGTGTGGAGAGGAGGAAGAGACCAGCACCAGCAAGGCGCCCAGCCATCCCCAGGGTCAGGCCAATACCCTGGGCCCTGACTGATGGCCAATTGGCATCTGAGTACAGGCTGGACAGGGCAACCATCACCCAGTTGCTGTACACTATCCAAGGTGACATAGGCAGCCGAATAGCCATCAGCACCGCTCTGCCCCCACTCGTGAAGCTTGTGTCAGTCCTACAGTACCTCAGAACTGGTATCTTCCAACACACAGTTGCCATGATGCATGGTGTGGCCCAGTCCACATTCAGTGCTGTGCTGGGTGCACTGCTGCGCCATGTCAATGATCACATAGCATTGCCTGCCACCCAGGGACAGGTCAACGAAGTGAAGGCACAGTTACATTCGGGACTTGGGCAATGGCACGGGATTGCAGCCCTAGACTGCACACATGTCGCACTTGTAGCACCCCGTGTCCATGAGGCAGCCTAAAGGAATCGGAAGAATTTCCATTCGTTCAACGTGCAGATGACCTGTAGCGCAGACCCGACTATCACCCACTGCTGCATCCGCTACCCAGGATCTACCCACGACTCCATGGTGCTGTGCAACAGTACACTGCCAGCATACATGGAGAGGCACTGAGGACAACACACATGGATAGTGGGTGAGTAGAAACCCTACATGAAATGCATGACAAAGTGGACCAGATGAAGGTGGGAGCTGATACACAGGAATCCTTGCATGCCACCAGAAAACACAGCCAGCACCAACACAGCATCGGTTCCATCATGTGTGTCACACAAGGACCCCTGCACTTGTCCCCCACATCAGAACACACAGAAGGAGAAGGCCACACACTTTTGAATGCAAAAGCTCATATGGAAACACACCAACCACACTTTATCTTGTCTGTGTTGCAGTGCTGCTTCTCACCCTTACACCCAAGAACAATCTCACCCTGGGCCCCACACAGGAATGCTAAGTGAGATCAATGCAAAACATGGAAATGCACAACCATGAACATCACAGAGAGTGACCCCTGAACGCCCATTTACACGCATGCCCAAATATAAAACAATGTGACATGTAGCAAATGCCACAGCAGCCACAACACATCACTAATAAACATTGTCTGTGAACAGGCAGATATGACGGGAGCCTCACCCTGAAGTAAGGGATGCACCACAGTGGCGAAGAGACACAGGGGGTGGTTCATGTAGTATGTTGTCCACAAGGGAAGTGGCGCACATTGCAGAGCAGACCCGGTGCACATGAAGACACCATAATCATTTGACAAATGGAAACATGACCGTCCTTGTTCTGCATGTGTGTCACACACATATCCATACACATAGTCCTTGAAACACTGCTGCAAGTCAATTAACACCAAGTGCATGCAAATGTAACCTGCCACAGAACACCTTACTGAATGACGAGGGCTACAGGTAGAGGTCAGATTATGCATGTCCCTAAGGATGATGGATGAATGCCAACATGCTAATTACATAGCATGTACCAGTTGAACACATACATGAGCATAGTGCTTGGTGAATTGATGTGTATCCCTTGCACACACACTGAACTCACCTAGGCCTAATGTACACATTTTGTCCCCTGCAGGTGATTCTAGATGCCCGCAGTGCACATGGCTGATGACCCCATGTGGAATCCACAAACACCTGCAGAGCTGGCATATAACAATGCCCATGGTCGTACCCATTTGCTGAAGGCACGTACCAGTGGCCAGATTGTACCGGAGGGGCACAGATGTATGCGCCAGAAAAAGTGGGGAAAATTGTACTCAACTGTGCCATGCTGTATAACATCTTCTGCCGTAGACATGTGCGACTACCCCTTGATGCTGATGCCCAACAGCCATGGTATGGGAGTGACAATTACCATATGCCCGTTGCCAGAAAAATGCACAAAGGGATGGGGTGAGGGAGGGGAGGTGGACCGGACAGGCATTGATTGACAATTATTTCTGATTTGGTGGATGGTGCATGTCACAAACATCACTTGCCAAATAAAGAGCACTTGTACACAATCATGAATGTCCAAGCTTTCTGTCAAATATCAACGGCCTTTAATGTGCGTGGAACAAACGCCCTCCCCCACCAACTCCCCAGCACACATTCCCCCCTCCCCTACCAACTCCCCAACACACATTCCCCCCTCCCCCACCAACTCTCCAGCACATATTCCTCCCTCCCCCACCAACTCCCCAGCACACATTCCCACCTAACCCCAACACAGTGCATGTGGGTCCATGTGCCCGGTACTCAGCCCAACAGTGCTCTGTCCATCTATGAAGGACATTGACGCTTCCCGCATGCGGCACCTTCTGCTGGGCACTGTTGGGGATGGTACAAGGAACGTCGCCTGGGCGAAACCTACAGGGATCCCTCAGTTGGGGTTGTCGAGGTCAATGGGAATGATGGTGCCAACTGCACCTGCTGGTGGAGGAGGATATTGGCCTCCCGCATCTGCTCTGTATGAGCTGATTGTACCTCAAAGAATCCACAGACTCTCTGGCCAAACCTGGTGATAGCCACATTACACCCCTCAATGACTTTACGGGTTCGGGCATGGTCCCGCACCATGGTTTTGGCTGCACCCAGAATTGCGCTGCTGATCGCCTTTATGTGGTGGTTTTGTGCGATAGCCATGCCCTCAATTCGCTTCTGACGTGCCCCGATCATGTCCAGACATGTCATTACTGTAGTTCTCAGGGCTGTGGATCTTTCACATGTCGGGCTGATTGCCCTATTAGTTCTACACTCGTTAGTGGGAGTGCTGTTGGTAGATGTGGTGGCCTGTCTGGTGGGGCTGCCGTGGATGGAGGGGCTGCCAGCAGGTGACCCATATGAGGGGGTGTCGTTATCTGGCACAGGTGTGGGCGTGCAGGAACATGGGGACTGTGGCTTTCCCCATGCACTTGCTCTGGGGTCCCTTGGGGTGTGGGCATTTGGTCATCAGGACTATGAATGGGTGACAGGATGTGTTGCCGTCCTCTGTGGTGGTTGCTCTGCTGGCTCCCCGGACATCCTGTGACCCCCTGGTGGCTTGGGCCCATTGAGGCGGTGACCCCCTGGTGGCTTGGGGTCGTTGAGGGCTGTGTGACTCTGGTGTGGTGGGGGTGTGGTGGATTGTGTCCTCCGCCTTGATGTATCGTGGTGGTGCTTTGCGGGGTGGTGGAGGTGCATCTGGGCGTACGTCAGGATGGGCCTGCCTCCTCTTCTTCACGGTTGCCCTCCGATGATGGCTGCGCGCCTGTAGGGAACATAGGGTGTGGTATGAGGACAGGGGAACTTAGATTTCTTTCATGCATTTCATGCTTTACAGGGGGTGAGAGAACCGTTTGTATCATGCTCGGCCATAACCTGTTCGTTATTCACAACTTTGTGATTGCTGGGGCGTACTACATGGGGGGAAACGGAGCACGGACATGTTGGTGTGGCATCTTCAGATGTCTGAATGCACAGATGGCATGCCGCTGTAAGTGAGGGGGCGTTGCTAATACCAACCCACACATCACGTTGCTGTGGCCAGGCCACGGATGTGTACCCCACAGTGCTTACATTTATAGATTGGATATACTTCAGACTGCTCTGGATACCTGGGGTCGCTAGGGTGCACTGGTACAAGGGGTCACTCGTGGCTGGGTCTGGTACGTCACAGGCACTGCACCCACAGTGCCTAGATGTCAGACATTCACACAGGGTAGGGAAGGGTGGACCAGTCACAATGCTATTTGCAAGGATGGGGTTGACTCACCTGCAACCTCATGGGTGCCAGTGCCTTCCTCCGTTCCTACCACTCCCTCAATCGTACCCTTGTCAATTAAGGTGGCTCACTGCTCCTCCTACGGTGTGAGCTCCGGTGGTGGTGGTGGTGGCCCTCCTCCAATCCCCATGGACTCACTCCTGTGCTGGGCCAGGAGGACGCGAACACGGACCTGTCAGTCATTGAACCACTTGTGGCAGTCCTCCCGATCCCTGGGGGTATTGACCACCGCTGTCACCTGCTGGCTGATTGATTTACATATCTGCGTGCGCCGCTGTGTACCAGTCTTTCTCTGCTGTGGGCCATAGAGGTCATCCTGATGGCCCATGACCTCCTCCACCAGTATTGTCAATTCCCAGTCTGTAAACTTGGGTTTCCGCACCCTGTCCAGGGCAGACTTGCCCAGGCCACGCCCCTGGGACACTTTCAAGTGTTTTCAGCTGTGGATGGCTTCCAGGGGCTGTGATTTTTGGCAGATTGTGATTTCCAAAATGGCCGCTGCTTGTTTCCTGTTCTGGTGGTGACGCATTTCCAGCAGCGTTAATTGCATGCGCTTTTAGCCTGCGGTAATAGCGTTGGATGCAGACGGTAATGCAATATGCGCTGGGTTTTTAGGTTCACAGCCACAGTTAGTGCCAAACACTATTTGTGTTAACGCCACGTCCCTGTGCGCTTGCACGCCAACTGGGGCGTTGTTGGCGCCACACATCGCAGCCTTAACGCAAATACCGCTCTGTGGTATATGGGCCCGGATACCGCCCAACTCGTGATGAGGCCCTTTGACCTCAAATAACACGGGGTCTGCAACCAAACTAACATTATGGCCAAATCCAGCGATGGCGGTAAGGTTTGCTGGACGCATCTTCGTCTGCCTTCGCCGGATAGGTTTCAAATTAGAACTTGCAAACTTAACTATATAGTTACATTACAGTCGAAACATGTAGGTATGTGTGTTTGTTATTTCACCATAGCCAGTAGGCCATTTCTGCAACTGTCCAGGCACTATTCATCATTCAAATGTGATGGTGAGTTGGGCTCTCTGTGCAAGTCACAAGGGCAAGTCTATTTTGCACCTGTGACCTTTTATCTGATTCACAAAGCCCTAAACGGGCAGATCCGGCGACGCCTGGGGCACCTGGCTGAAACTCGCATGCACACGTGCTTCACAAAGCTTTGCTCGAGGGCTTCTTAGAGATGCGCAAGGCATTTAGAGATGCTCTGCAGTTTAGGTTCTGGGAACAAGGTACGAGGTTGCAGGAGCAAATCTGAGTTGGCCACAGACAGCCCTCGTTTGCTCGAATCAGGCTTATGCAGTAAATAGACTTCAGTCAATTGAAACTGTATGCCTTTTGCCACTAGATGGCAGCAGAACATGAGAAATCAGACCGATTTTTTTTTTAATTGCTATGACAAATGGATACTAAATATTCCAATTGCTATGATAGCTTGCTTCTCAGAATGTATTTCAACAGTTATTTAAAAGCCTTTAAACTAAACATGGGGCATTTTATTGTTTTCGTCTGCTAAAAATATCATTATTTATACGTGTCCAATTGAAAAGTCGCTTCTCAAACATTAAATACATTGTTAAAAACAAGCGACCGTATGACACCGTCTCTCCCGTGTGTGCCTCACACAGTCGGGCAAGACCTTTCATTTCATGTGGTAGTGTTTGCCACTTCCTAATACATGTTCTGCCTGGTAACCTGTACCCGGGGCTTTACAAGGACGTATTGCCCGTGCAATGAGCCGTTCTGTCCCCTAACAGCTGACCTCTCTGGTTCAAGGGGCCTGACCTCCCACATCCCTCAAATGTATGTAAACAGCTGATCGGTTTTTAATAAGAAAAACACGTGTTGTGTGCTCTCCTGCACACAAGTAGCAGAAAGAGAGATTTGAATCTGGAGACATTAAAGGTGTTCCTTGAAACAAGAAACATTCACATGTGCACACATAGACTGCCTCCAAGCACATGGCTTGGCACATACATGCATACATACATACATCAAAAACATGGATTTTTACTGACAATTGGGGTTTGACACGAAGCACTGCAGTGCTGAAATTCCATTGGCCACAGGAGACGGAGAGCGGGATTACCACACATTTGCCTGAGCGCAGTCGCAATTTACACAGGCAGAATTGCATTCACGCCAAAGCAAATGCAGTGCACATTCCCACGCACTGCTGGGAATGCAATGGCTCATGCACACGTGACATCTGTGCAAGGGCAACTACTGGAGCCCTGAGAGGATGAAAGAGACGTGAAAACCACAAAAAAACAGGCTGTTTGAATTGGCACACTTGGGGTTGCCAACTGCCTCACAATTTATCAAATAGAAACAGGTGCTAAAGCAGAGCTTAGAAGCTCAAAGCAGTCCTGCGTGAGGCACTATATAAGATCTCGATATTATAAATGTTATTGTGAAATGTGAATACATTAGTATGACATGAGAAAACGATGACTAAGTTGCAGCAGTCCTCTTCCGGGGGCTCTTTATAGATTGAAAGTGTGACCGAGTGTATGTATCATGCGTGGATCAGAAGCTCTAACTCTGGAGAACTGTGTAACAATGTGCATGCTGACCTCTGGCGGTGACCTGATGGCACTGCAACCACTTGAAGCTCTGCTTTGGGGGAAACTGTACCAGGAACGTGGCAATGCCCCTAGAAGTGCAGAGCTGCATTACAGTTTTAGAGGAAGTTAGTCAGGGCTTAAAAGCGCTGCCACTGGTGTTGATATGAGTAGTCAGACCCCATGACCTTATTACCTCCGGAATAGCGGTAAAGTAAGCCGAATTCCTGGAATGGCACTGGTGGTATTCCAGAAAATTCTCCAGGCATGTGTTCTTTATTTTTTACTATATTATCTTAAATCTTGAATGAAAATAGTTACAGTGCATGTACACACGTGCACTAGGAAGTTTCTTGGTTCTAGCGTTTAAACCAGGGTTTGGGGGCTAAAAACGAAAATCATGTTACGGCAGAAACAAAGAGGCAGGTTTCAAAGTGGTGGGGCGTAGGGGCATGGTAAACAAAAGTACTTTTAGTGAAGGAGGTGGGAAGGTTACATGCCATGCGCCTAGAGGCGGAAAAGAACATCAACGGTGCTAGAAGGAAGAAGACGGGGGTAACAGAGTAGAAGGAGTTTTATAAACCAGAGGAACGGGAAGGGGAGTGTTCGACAAGACATTTGGTCAGAAAGTCAGGGGCGAGGTTATGATAACAGGGATTTGCATTGTACAGAGAGTGTAACGGATGCCTTAAGCCAGTGATGAGAAAAACCGAGAGGTGCACTGTGTTCAGATTCCACCTTCATCAACTGTTACATCATCATCTGTCAGATCCACTGTTATTAGGTATTGCCTTGTATAACATTCTTCAAATAAAAACGTTTTGAAACAAAAATACAATTAGGAGAGTTCATGTGGTGATGAAATGACTGGTGGCATTTTGAAAGAGTGGAAGGTGGTGAACATGGCAGGCGAGCAGACCCGGATAGAGCGGGTTACCGCAGTCAAGGAGGGATTGAACAAGAGCAGGGACAGCGGAGATGCCCGCCGATGGAACAACATGGTGACATATATACCAAAGAATACAGATTTTATCAAAATAGTACAAAGCTGTTTCATTGATCTTTGGAAAAGGAGAGAGCGAGGAATCCAGCTTAAGCACAGACGGGAAGTGAGATCCCAAGGGGAAGGCCGGCCACCATCAATCACCAGCTCATCCGCGTTTAACTTCCGGGAGTTAGTGCTTATTCCATCGGGAATGGCCAGCATGTAATGTTAGGAATGGCCAGCGTGTAATGTTGGGAATGGCCAGCATATAATGTTGGGAATGGTTAGTGTGTTATGTTGGGAATGGCCATCGTGTAATGTTGGGAATGGCCAGCGTGTAATGTTGGGAATGGCCAGCGTGTAAAGTTGGGAATGTACAGCATGTAATGTTGGGAATGGCCAGCGTGTTATGTTGGGAATGTACAGCATGTAATGTTGGGAATGTACAGTGTGTTATGTTAGGAATGGCCAGAGTGTTATGTTGGGAATGGCCAGCGTGTAATGTTGGGAATGTACAGCGTGTTATGTTGGGAATGTACAGCGTGTTATGTTGGGAATGGCCAGCGTGTAATGTTGGGAATGTACAGCATGTAATGTTGGGAATGGCCAGCGTGTAATGGGAATGTAGAGCATGTTATGTTCGGAATGGCCAGCGTATAATGTTGGGAATGTACAGCGTGTAATGTTGGGAATGGCCAGCGTGTAATGTTGGGAATGTACAGCGTGTAATGTTGGGAATGGCCAGCGTGTAATGTTGGGAATGTACAGCGTGTTATGTTGGGAATGGCCAGCATGTAATGTTGGGAATGGCCAGCGTGTAATGTTGGGAATGGCCAAAGTGTAATGTTGGGAATGTACAGCGTGTTATGTTGGGAATGGCCAGCGTGTTATGTTGGGAATGGCCAGCGTGTAATGTTGGGAATGTACAGCATGTAATGTTGGGAATGGCCAGCGTGTAATGTTGGGAATGTGCAGCGTGTTATGTTGGGAATGGTCAGCGTGTAATGTTGGGAATGTACAGCATGTAATGTTGGGAATGATGACCAGCGTGTAATGTTGGGACTGTACAGCGTGTTATGTTGGGAATGTACAGCGTGTAATGTTGGGAATGTACAGCATGTAATGTTGGGAATGTACAGGGTGTAATGTTGGGAATGGCCAGCGTGTAATGTTGGGAATGGCCAGCATGTAATGTTGGGAATGTACAGCGTGTTATGTTGGGAATGGCCAGCGTGTAATGTTGGGAATGGCCAGCGTGTAATGTTGGGAATGTACAGGGTGTAATGTTGGGAATGGCCAGCGTGTAATGTTGGGAATGTACAGCGTGTAATGTTGGGAATGTACAGCGTGTTATGTTGGGAATGTACAGCGTGTAATGTTGGGAATGGCCAGAGTGTTATGTTGGGAATGGCCAGCGTGTAATGTTGTGAATGTACAGCGTGTAATGTTGGGAATGGCCAGCGTGTAATGTTGGGAATGTACAGCGTGTTATGTTGGGAATGTACAGCGTGTAATGTTGGGAATGACCAGCGTGTAATGTTCGGAATGGCCAGCGTGTTATGTTGGGAATGTACAGCGTGTTATGTTGGGAATGGCCAGCGTGTAATGTTGGGAATGTACAGCGTGTTATGTTGGGAATGTACAGCGTGTAATGTTGGGAATGGCCAGAGTGTTATGTTGGGAATGGCCAGCGTGTAATGTTGGGAATGTACAGCGTGTAATGTTGGGAATGGCCAGCGTGTAATGTTGGGAATGTACAGCGTGTAATGTTGGGAATGGCCAGCGTGTAATGTTGGGAATGTACAGCGTGTAATGTTGGGAATGGCCAGCGTTTAATGTTGGGAATGTACAGCGTGTTATGTTGGGAATGGCCAGCATGTAATGTTGGGAATGTACAGCGTGTAATGTTGGAAATGTACAGCGTGTTATGTTGGGAATGGCCAGCGTGTAATGTTGGGAATGTACAGCGTGTTATGTTGGGAATGGCCAGCGTGTAATGTTGGGAATGGCCAGCGTGTAATGTTGGAAATGTACAGCGTGTTATGTTGGGAATGGCCAGCGTGTAATGTTGGGAATGTGCAGCGTGTTATGTTGGGAATGGTCAGTGTGTAATGTTGGGAATGTACAGCATGTAATGTTGGGAATGATGACCAGCATGTAATGTTGGGAATGATGACCAGCGTGTAATGTTGGGAATGTACAGCATGTTATGTTGGGAATGTACAGCGTGTAATGTTGGGAATGGCCAGCGTGTAATGTTGGGAATGGCCAGCGTGTAATGTTGGGAATGTACAGCGTGTTATGTTGGGAATGGCCAGCGTGTAATGTTGGGAATGGCCAGCGTGTAATGTTGGGAATGGCCAGCGTGTAATGTTGGGAATGTACAGCGTGTAATGTTGGGAATGGCCAGCGTGTAATGTTGGGAATGTACAGCGTGTAATGTTGGGAATATACAGCGTGTTATGTTGGGAATGGCCAGCGTGTAATGTTGGGAATGGCCAGCGTGTAATGTTGGGAATGGCCAGCGTGTAATGTTGGTAATGTACAGCGTGTAATGTTGGGAATCTACAGCGTGTAATGTTGGGAATGTACAGCGTGTAATGTTGGGAATGGCCAGCGTGCAATGTTGGGAATGTACAGCGTGTAATGTTGGGAATGGCGAGCGTGTTGTGTTGGGAATGGCGAGCGTGTAATGTTGGGAATGTACAGCGTGCAATGTTGGAAATGTACAGCGTGTAATGTTGGGAATGGCCAGCATGTTATGTTGGGAATGGCAGCATGTAATGTTGGGAATGTACAGCGTGTAATGTTGGGAATGGCCAGCGTGTAATGTTGGGAATAGCGTGTTATGTTGGGAATGGCCAGCGTGTAATGTTGGGAATGTACAGCGTGAAATATTGGGAATGGCCAGAGTGTAATGTTGGGAATAGCGTGTTATTTTGGGAATGGCCAGCGTGTTATGTTGGGAATGGCCAGCGTGTAATGTTGGGAATAGCATGTTATGATGGGAATGGCCAGCGTGTTATGTTGGGAATGTACAGCATGTAATGTTGGGAATGGCCAGCGTCTTATGTTGGGAATGGCCAGCGTGTAATGTTGAGAATGTACAGCGTGTAATGTTGGGAATGTACAGCGTGTAATGTTGGGAATTGCCAGCGTGTAATGTTGGGAATGTACAGCGTGTAATGTTGGGAATGTACAGCGTGTTATGTTGGGAATGGCCAGCGTGTAATGTTGGGAATGTACAGCGTGTAATGTTGGGAATGGCCAGCGTGTAATGTTGGGAATGTACAACGTGTTATGTTGGGAATGGCCAGCGTGTAATGTTGGGAATGTACAGCATGTAATGTTGGGAATGGCCAGCGTGTAATGTTGGGAATGTACAGTGTGTAATGTTGGGAATGTACAGCGTGTTATGTTGGGAATGGCCAGCGTGTAATGTTGGGAATGTACAGCGTGTTATGTTGGGAATGGCCAGCGTGTAATGTTGGGATGGCCAGCGTGTAATGTTGGGAATGTACAGTGTGTAATGTTGGGAATGTACAGCGTGTAATGTTGGGAATGTACAGCGTGTAATGTTGGGATGGCCAGCGTGTTATGTTGGGAATGGCCAGCGTGTAATGTTGGGATGGCCAGCGTGTAATGTTGGGAATGTACAGCGTGTTATGTTGGGAATGGCCAGCGTGTAATGTTGGGAATATACAGCGTGTTATGTTGGGAATGTACAGCATGTAATGTTGGGAATGGCCAGAGTGTTATGTTGGGAATGGCCAGCGTGTAATGTTGGGAATGGCCAGCGTGTAATGTTAGGAATGGCCATCGTGTAATGTTGGGAATGTACAGCGTGTTATGTTGGGAATGGCCAGCGTGTAATGTTGGGAATGGCCAGCGTGTAATGTTGGGAATGTACAGCGTGTAATGTTGGGAATTGCCAGCGTGTAATGTTGGGAATGGCCAGCGTGTAATGTTGGGAATGTACAGCGTGTTATGTTGGGAATGGCCAGCGTGTAATGTTGGGAATGGCCAGCGTGTTATGTTGGGAATGTACAGCGTGTAATGTTGGGAATGTACAGCGCGTTATCTTGGGAATGTACAGCGTGTAATGTTGGGAATGTACAGCGTGTAATGTTGGGAATGTACAGCGCGTTATCTTGGGAATGTACAGCGCGTAATGTTGGGAATGTACAGCGTGTAATGTTGGGAATTGCCAGCGTGTAATGTTGGGAATGGCCAGCGCGTAATGTTGGGAATGTACAGCGTGTTATGTTGGGAATGGCCAGCGTGTAATGTTGGGAATGGCCAGAGTGTAATGTTGGGAATGTACAGCATGTAATGTTGGGAATGGCCAGCGTGTAATGTTGGGAATGTACAGCGTGTTATGTTGGGAATGTACAGCATGTAATGTTGGGAATGTACAGCGTGGTATGTTGGGAATGGCCAGCGTGTTATGTTGGGAATGTACAGCATGTAATGTTGGGAATGGCCAGAGTGTTATGTTGGGAATGGCCAGCGTGTAATGTTGGGAATGTACAGCGTGTAATGTTGGGAATGGCCGGCGTGTAATGTTGGGAATGTACAGCGTGTTATGTTGGGAATGTACAGCGTGTAATGTTGGGAATGGCCAGCGTGTAATGTTGGGAATGTACAGCGTGTAATGTTGGGAATGGCCAGCGTGTAATGTTGGGAATGTACAGCGTGTTATGTTGGGAATGGCCAGCGTGTAATGTTGGGAATGTACAGCGTGTAATGTTGGGAATGGCCAGCGTGTAATGTTGGGAATGTACAGCGTGTTATGTTGGGAATGGCCAGCGTGTAATGTTGGGAATGTACAGCGTGTAATGTTGGGAATGGCCAGCGTGTAATGTTGGGAATGTACAGCATGTAATGTTGGGAATGGCCAGCGTGTAATGTTGGGAATGGCCAGCGTGTAATGTTGGGAATGTACAGCGTGTAATGTTGGGAATGTACAGCGTGTAATGTTGGGAATGGCCAGCGTGTAATGTTGGGAATGTACAGCGTGTTATGTTGGGAATGGCCAGCGTGTAATGTTGGGAATTGCCAGCGTGTTATGTTGGGAATGTACAGCGTGTAATGTTGGGAATGTACAGCGCGTTATCTTGGGAATGTACAGCGTGTAATGTTGGGAATGTACAGCGTGTAATGTTGGGAATTGCCAGCGTGTAATGTTGGGAATGGCCAGCGTGTAATGTTGGGAATGTACAGCGTGTTATGTTGGGAATGGCCAGCGTGTAATGTTGGGAATGGCCAGCATGTAATGTTGGGAATGTACAGCGTGTAATGTTGGAAATGGCCAGCGTGTAATGTTGGGAATGTACAGCGTGTTATGTTGGGAATGTACAGCGTGTAATGTTGGGAATGTACAGCGTGGTATGTTGGGAATGGCCAGCGTGTTATGTTGGGAATGTACAGCGTGTAATGTTGGGAATGGCCAGAGTGTTATGTTGGGAATGGCCAGCGTGTAATGTTGGGAATGTACAGCGTGTAATGTTGGGAATGGCCAGCGTGTAATGTTGGGAATGTACAGCGTGTAATGTTGGGAATGGCCAGCATGTAATGTTGGGAATGGCCAGCGTGTAATGTTGTGAATGTACAGCGTGTTATGTTGTGAATGGCCAGCGTGTAATGTTGGGAATGGCCAGCGTGTAATGTTGGGAATGTACAGCGTGTTATGTTGGGAATGTACAGCGTGTTATGTTGGGAATGTCCAGCGTGTAATGTTGGGAATGGCCAGCGTGTAATGTTGGGAATGTACAGCATGTTATGTCGGGAATGGCCAGCGTGTAATGTTGGGAATGGCCCGCGTGTAATGTTGGGAATGTACAGCATGTTATGTTGGGAATGTACAGCGTGTTATGTTGGGAATGGCCAGCGTGTAATGTTGGGAATGGCCCGCGTGTAATGTTGGGAATGGCCAGCGTGTTATGTTGGGAATGTACAGCGTGTTATGTTGGGAATGGCCAGCGTGTAATGTTGGGAATGTACAGCATGTAATGTTGGGAATGTACAGCGTGTAATGTTGGGATTGTACAGCGTGTAATGTTGGGAATGTACAGCGTGTAATGTTGGGAATTGCCAGCGTGTAATGTTGGGAATGGCCAGCGTGTAATGTTGGGTATGTACAGCGTGTTATGTTGGGAATGGCCAGCGTGTTATGTTGGGAATTGCCAGCGTGTAATGTTGGAAATGGCCAGCATGTAATGTTGGGAATGTACAGCGTGTAATGTTGGGAATGGCCAGCCTGTAATGTTGGGAATGTACAGCGTGTTATGTTGGGAATGTACAGCGTGTAATGTTGGGAATGTACAGCGTGTAATGTTGGGAATTGCCAGCGTGTAATGTTGGGAATGGCCAGCGTGTAATGTTGGGAATGGCCAGCGTGTTATGTTGGGAATGTACAGCGTGTTATGTTGGGAATGGCCAGCGTGTAATGTTGGGAATGGCCAGCGTGTAATGTTGGGAATGGCCAGCGTGTAATGTTGGGAATGTACAGCATGTTATGTTGGGAATGTACAGCGTGTTATGTTGGGAATGGCCAGCGTGTAATGTTGGGAATGGCCAGCGTGTAATGTTGGGAATGTACAGCGTGTAATGTTGGGAATGGACAGCGTGTTATGTTGGGAATGGCCAGCGTGTAATGTTGGGAATGTACAGCGTGTAATGTTGGGAATTGCCAGCGTGTAATGTTGGGAATGGACAGCATGTAATGTTGGGAATGTACAGCGTGTTATGTTGAGAATGGCCAGCGTGTAATGTTGGGAATGGCCAGCGTGTAATGTTGGGAATGTACAGCATGTAATGTTGGGAATGTACAGCAGGCTCATCGGGATCGCTGTTAAAGTTCATCTGATAGGTTGTGGTGTTAATGTGCATTCTGTCCAACTTGTTGTATTAGCCTTCTGCTGTCTTGATGTTAAAATGTTAGGTGCCCTGATGTCCACAGGTTTGACGGCGCTTTACAAATAAATAAATACAAATAAAGAAATTAAGTATCATCAGCAGAAATAAAAGAGAGCAACCATGTGAGTGAATAAGGGAAGCAGGAGGTTGAACAGCGAGATGGAAAAGAAGAGGAGGAAGGGAGAATCCTTGGGGTACACCACAAATAAGAGGGTAAAAGGAGGAGCTGAAAGGGTGGCGGGAGCAGTTTGAATGTGGTTGTTAAGAACAGAAGAAAGCCAATATAATGCAGAGTCGTGGATTCCAAAAAGGTTCCATGTGATCTGATCGGGAATCCTGCATCCCCCAACCCTCATCACCCCTACATTAATTATTCAACTACTCCTCTCCACCACATATATTTGGGTCAAAGTCCATTGTAAAAATGTGATAAATTCTTCAACTAAATCTTCTGCGGCCTAAAGAGTAAAGATGAGAGATAAGAAAAGAGCACTCAGCAGTGTCGAAGGCTGCAGGTAAATCCACATGGACCTTGGCCACAGGCTCGGTCTCCTCAGAAGCTGTGCAGATTGCCAAGAGCAGCAACACAAATGGACTCTCGCTCGAGAACCCGCTTGGAGGGAAAGACGAAGAAGCGCGTCTAATCCCAGGAAAGCCTGGAGCAGAGAAGTAACGGTAGCTTTCAATACTTCATCAGGAAGACGAGAGATTGGACACAAACTGTGAAAAGAGGAAAATAATATGAGGGCAGGAAACCCAAAGGAAACACACCAAACACTGGTTACAAAGGAACATACGAAGTACTTTATTTTAATGTCAAGCAATGACAAAGTCAATGACAGGTCAGATAGCTATCGGCCCTCAGTACAACACAACGAACTTCAACGGGGTTCGATATATTCAGTGAGAGACTGTACATTGGGGCATTCAGGCTTTTATACATTTCTCCAGCCTGTTGTCCAACCCCTTCGCGGGTTAACCATTCCATGAATGTATTACTGGTCTAGGGTCTCTGCCAGGTCAATCTTCTAATACATACATCAATATGCGCATAGATCAGTTCCGTTGATAGAGGTAATCTATTTACATGCAGGTCAACAGAAGGACAAGGTCTCAGTTCACGACCCTAACAAGTGGCTTGCAGGCAAGTTATACATTAGCTGTACGGAGGTCATGTCGACCAGATTCTGTTCGGAATGGCATCGTCCATCATTTTGATGTACAGGGTGACTTTTACACAGCAAGAGAACCTAAAATGGCGGTTTGATTCAAGATGGCGGCTTACATCAATTTCTAAGGTCAAGACCTTGCCGTAGAGAGTTATTCGCGTACAGTTTTAAGCAACTTGGCGTAGGCCAATATACATACAATCGTTACAATAGGAGGCATCATTTAATATCCAGTTTGACAAAACAGTCAATGTTAGAGGGATCAAGAACAAAATCATACTTAAGGGAAACTGGAACAATTCCAGTGAAAGGCATTCCGGAGAGACAGATGGGAAGGCCTAACTGTGATGCTGGAAATGCAGCGGAGGGACAGGGCTCTGTCGTGTTTTCCGTGCAGGAGTTCATGGGGGACTCCTGGCGGTGCAGCTCTCTTTTGGTTTGGTTTGGTGAACGGACCCGTGGGATACCCTTATGGCACCCATGGGTGGGGGTACAACCCTGTGACCCTAGTGTATGTTTTTGGGCACCTGTGGGTGGCCCGCAGAGCAGGGTATGGGCTGGTGGCAGCTCCATGCTGAGTTAGACAGGTGCCCGGAGTATCCTCCATTTTGGGATATCCCGGCCCTGCCATTGGGATCAGTTGATTCCTGATGGAAAACAAGATGGCCCCGGTGGCCTCTTGCTTTCTATTACCCATTACCTTGTTTTCCCAAAGTCCTGGGAAGCCCTGACTCTGTCCCTTCCCCCTGACTGGCTGTTGGGTGGAAATGCCATATATGGTGTTGTTGTGAAGGCCCGGCCAGACTAGCTGGAGCCTTCCCGGTGAAGTATGTTGTGGGTACCTCATGCGGGTGGGACCTGGGTGAATAGAGTGTGTGACGAATATGCATTCTGTGTTGTGGGTGTCTAGTATCTGGTGGTTGACACAATGACTGAGACAACCCTGCCCGAAACCGGTATGAATGCGGCTTGGAGTGTTGAATGGCTCGGTACTTTTCCCAATACACATAACTTGTTGTGAGTGTCTGGAGAGAAGTGAATGGCCTGAATACCTCGTGTGCCTGACTGGCTGCCTGCCTGCACGAATGCCCGTAGTCGTGATTGGATACATGAGTGTGACCCAGCGGAACGAATGGGAGATCAACAGTATATCTGGGGACCTCTCACTGCTAGGAATCGTGTTCAGAAGCTGAAGTCCACTACGACGAGTAACTGGAGTAACTGACGCTTGACCTTGAAACCCTGCTGGACGAGAAGAAGTGCCGTGGCTCTCCTTCACAATCTGAAAGCTGCTGTGTTTCCAAGGACTGACCCAGAGAGGACCTGGTAAGACGCCCTCTTCCCGAGCTACAAGGGACCATTGTGCACAGCTGATCTTTGCCAAAGCTCCCTGGTAGATAGACCTACGACAGGCTGTCGACCCGATACGGGGACTGCTGCGGAACTCCAAGGAGAAGCACTCGGACTGTTGTCCGCCACTGTCGACGACCGCCATCGCTGATCGGAGCCGCCGTGCTCCCGTTTGCCTAAGAACTTCCATTGATCATCGAACGCGCTCGCCTGCATTGTCATTCGCTTGTCTCCCGCCGGAGAAGGCCCGACCGTTGACGTGCCGAGGAACATCCACCGGCGGGTTTCCCGCCACCTAAAGACCACAGAGACGCCGATGACTCGACGCCCTTGCTGGGCCACAGTTCTTCATCATCTCTTTGCAGTCCAGAACTATAGTCACCGAGGTGCCGCGCACACCTCTTCCTTGCAGGACGCCAACGCTCTGTCGTCGACAAGCACCGCTAGGAACGAAGCTGCCACTTCCCTGCCGTAGTTCACCCTGTTCACCGTCAGACTTTCGATGACCCGTGACTCCTGCCTTAAAGGGAGGGCACTCAAGAAGGGCCGTCGATTCCCCGACACTGAACGCCAAGTTCCCCAACACCTCTCGATGATCTGTGGCTCTCGCCTGGAAGGGAGGCACTCAAGAAGGATCGGTCGACGCATCGTCGGAGAACTCTACTCCACCAGGTACATTGGGGGGGTAAAACCTTAATAGGAAGAAGTGAGACTATTGAACATATGCACTGGGCTGGTGCGATATATCTTATTTTACAGGTTGCCCAGGTGGGGGGATCTCCACACAGAACTGAGTCTATGTAACGGGGCCAGCATTCTGCCTATTGTTTCAACCATCTTACATTCCTGCCTATCTCTATTGCTGGTTTCCTTGTTATTAATCTGTGTGACATTTTAACCGTACAGTTGATGCACTTTAATGAGATTCGATAACATTAGTGGTACCACTTTAGAATTGTATATATTTATCATTATTGACTTCCGAGTACAAAGTGCGTTATTGTGATCGTGTACATACCTTTGAATATTAATTAGATAAAGACTGTGTTTTCAGTAATACAGTGTGTGGACATTCCTTTGTGGGGGTTCGGGGACTACACTGTACTTAAGAACCAGCCTGCATCAACTCCTGAGAAGCTAGGACTTGATTGCTCGTCCATTGCTACCTTATAGAGAATCTTGGCTGGGGTCTTCTGTGCCTCTCCTCTACCATATAGAGAGTGGAAGTACAGACACCCCCTACCAGTCTTTACACTAACCACTCAGGAACAAGACTTAAGGTGAACAGGTCAGGTGCCTGAAGGAGAACCAGATTTAGGGCAGAAAACCTGATCCCCAAGAGGAGGAAGAGAAAGGTAGAAAGATACTTACAATAGGAGAGGAACTGATAGAGGAGAGACCGGCTGAGGAAAGAGAGGCCGAGGTCAGGCTCCCACATCGAGGCTTGAAATGAATAGTATATAGCAGGGGCCGCATATTTTTTGTAATTTATTTATTTTATTTTGTTGTTAAAAGTGTGGACCAAACTTCAGACGAGCGGAGCTCTGTTACAGGGTGTGGGTAGCCTGCATTTGGGCCGGCATATTTTAACAGTAACACAGTACTGTGAGTGGCGATCTCTGCATCCATTGGTATTAGTGCATAATCAGGTGATGAAAAAGCCACGTTTAGAATGGTGTTAATGACCTAACGGACAGTTCTGGCCCATTCAAGCATTACATGGGAACGGTGGTTATGCGCGGGAGGGCATCAGAGATGCACACTTTTACACCCCCTTCTACTCTCCCCATTCAACAATGATGTTCCTTGTACTGAAGAGAATTGCTGGTGCTTCTCTCAAGTGCTAAAAAAAAGACTTCTCAGGGTTCTTTCCTACCTCCACCTCCTCCTCCGCCTCTGGGGTGGCAGATTTCCAAGATGGCGTCCCACCAAGTAATATCGGCATATTTACTTCTCCACTCAAGGTAAACGCCTCCTAATCTGTCATGAGGTGGTTGCTTTAAGTGCTGGGATTTTCCAATTACCCACAAGGACATAACGAGGTCATTAATGGAGACTCAGCCTATGCAGCGGTATTTCAGTCAGGCCTTCGTTATAGTTCCATCAAGTTTATCACCCTCCTCCAATATCATAATTATCCAGTGTTTGCCTTTTGCTCAGTCATATCATCCAATGTAGTTGTCTGTTTTCTGTCTCAGCCTGACTTCTGTTGCTGCAGTAATCTGTCTTGGACCCCCTTCTGACTTCTACTGCTGCAGTGATCTGTCCTGGATCCCCTTCTGACTTCTATTGCTGCAGTGATCTGTCCTGGATCCCCTTCTGACTTCTATTATTGCATTGATCTGTCCTGGATCCCCTTCTGACTTCTATTACTGCAGTAATCTATTCTGGATCCCCCTCTGACGTCTAATACTGCAGTGATCTGTTCTGGATCCCCTTCTGACTTCTATTACTGCAGTGATCTGTCCTGGATCCCCTTCTGACATCTATTGCTGCAGTGATCTGTCCTGGATCCCTTTCTCAGTTCTATTACTGCAGTGATATTTCTGGATCCCCTTCTGACTTCTATTTCTGCAGTGATCTGTCCTGGATCCCCTTCTGACTTCTATCACTGCAGTGATCTGTCCTGGATCCCCTTCTGACTTCTATTGCTGCAGTAATCTGTCCTGGATCCCCTTCTGACTTCTGTTGCTGCAGTGATCTATTCTGGATCCTCTTCTGACTTCTATTATTGTGGTAATCTATTCTGGATCCCCTTCTGACTTCTACTACTGCAGTAATCTGTCCTCTGTCCTGGAGTGATCTGTCCTGGATCCCCTTCTGACTTCTATTGCTGCAGTGATCTGTTCTGGATCCCCTTCTGACTTCTATTACTGCAGTGATCTGTCCTGGATCCCCTTCTGACATCTATTTCTGCAGTGATCTGTCCTGGATCCCTTTCTCACTTCTATTACTGCAGTGATATTTCTGGATCCCCTTCTGACTTCTATTTCTGCAGTGATCTGTCCTGGATCCCCTTCTGACTTCTATCACTGCAGTGATCTGTCCTGGATCCCCTTCTGACTTCTGTTGCTGCAGTGATCTATTCTGGGTCCTCTTCTGACTTCTATTATTGCGGTAATCTATTCTGGATCCCCTTCTGACTTCTACTACTGCAGTAATCTGTCCTCTGTCCTGGAGTGATCTGTCCTGGATCCCCTTCTGACTTCTATTACTGCAGTGATCTGTCCTGGATACCCTTCTGACTTCTATTCCTGCAGTGCTCTGTCCTGGATCACCTTCTGACTTCTATTGCTGCAGTGATCTTTTCTGGATCCCCTTCTGACTTCTGCTGCTGCAGTGATCTGTCCTGGATCCCCTTCTGACTTCAATTACTGCAGTGATCTGTCCTGGATCCCCTTCTGAATTCTACTACTGCAGTAATCTGTCCTCTGTCCTGGAGTGATCTGTCCTGGATCCCCTTCTGACTTCTGTCACTGCAGTGATCTGTCCCGGATCCCCTTCTGACTTCTATCACTGCAGTAATCTGTCCCGGATCCCCTTCTGACTTCTATCACTGCAGTAATCTGTCCTGGATCCCCTTCTGACTTCTATTACTGCAGAAATCTGCCCTGGATCCCTGTTCCCAGTGATGACACTTCATGGCTCGTAATGGGATATTTTTAGGGGGATGCTTTCACTGGGAGCTGTTCTCTCTACACGTCTCCTTCTATGGGTACGTTACTGTCACCCACGGGGAAAATGCTTACTCACAACCTGCAGAGCTGCCATTTAGTTGCCATGGAGATGGGGACCAGCAGCGTTTGCTGCAGTTCTCAAAGCATATACCAGTGTGTCCGGTGTCTCCTGGTGGCAAACACATAGGCAATACGATGCGTCATTCTGTTCCAACCAGGTAAAGCCTCGCTGTTTTGTGAACATACAAATACGTTGTGAATAACTAATTCATCAACTCCCCCAGGCCTCCCTCATCCGTCCTTCGTCCTACAACTCCCCTCACCATCCTTCCCACCTTTCTCCCCATCCTCGTCTCGAGCTAAGTCCTGTCCTTCGTCCATAACTCTTCCCCATTCTTGTACCCTCGGACTAGCCCGTCCATCCAAGCAGCGCCAACCCCCTCCTTTACTATGCTAATAATCATGGCAGCCTCCACAACCATCGTTGGAAGGACTGTACCCCCGGCACGCAGAGACACCTTCCCCAGCGGTGTTCTTTCAGCTGCACCCTTTTCCCAACTTCACTTCAAACCCTTCACTACCTCCTCTACCGCCATCCAACTGTCCAACATGTAATATCCGTTCCCCACCATGGTCAGGTGAACCCCATCCTCTCTGAACATGTCAGACTCCTCCCATCTGATCTCTGGAGGTGAGTGCTTAACTCGCTGAGCTAACATACCCACTCATTGGGAACATGACTTCATTGTTGACCTGCTGGTTCTAGTTGTCTTGTGGTTCTCTCTACTGCCAGGTCACACTTTTATCTACTTTGGAAAATATTTCCCCTGGGAAACCACCATTCCCTCTGCTGTGTTCTTCCACTATTCACTGAACTTCATAACCCAGAATGCATTGCATGCCATTGTTTCGTCATCCCTGCCAACGAGATGTTTAAGCATGAAGGAAGGCCTGCTAATACCTGCATGCAAGTCTGCATATAATCGACTGTAATCTGTGACCTTATTAAGGCAAACCAGATCCCTGTAGTGAAGGCTACCAAGTTCAAGGCATACCAGATGATCTGGCAAAGATTATGCAGCCGGTTGCCAACAGAACTGGTCTCTAGTCACTGTCAACCTCCCCATCCCCAGTGCTGCTAGTTACCGAGGCTGTACACATTCAACAGAACCAGGGCCCCTAGTTATCTTCCCAATAGTGGCACAGGAACATGCCAGGAGCAATATTGTGCAGGGCTATGGAAGTGAGGCAGAGCACTTGGACGAGGAGGCAAAGGCGAGGAAACGTGCCAATTCGTGTTTGGCGGAAAGACGTGGTACAAAATGGTGTACACAAATAAAGAGCTCGTGGTTGACAACATCAAGCAAAACAAGATGTAAACTGCTTGCAAAATCAGTGCCCAGTGCCTGAATGATGAGCACTCCCAGAGCAATGGTCAACCAAACATCACTGAAGCCTTCATGGACCAACAAAGACACGGCACGGGGATGAAGGGGGGTCCAGAGGCAATCATTGTGGATCAATAACTCTGGAACTAAAGAGAGCGGCTGCAATGCAGTGATCAAAGTGGACAGATGAAGGCGGTCTAGACCCCAAAGGAACAGTGAGTATTCTAAACCCGCCCTGGAGACCAACATCGAAATAGGCATTAAGAAGATACTGGGGCAGCCGGCAGTGACACGTCGTGGGGCTAACACTGCTCAAGAGGCTGGAGAAGAGGGGGCGACCAAAGAAGAAGCTGCAGAAGGAAAAGGGCCTTCCTTAAAGGTTTGCCACACGGGTAGTCACTGCCTCCCCCTTTGAAGAGCGATTGGTGAAAAAAACGAATCTTTCCTCTTGAAATGGGATCTTAAGCTAGAACTCCATAATGATTTAAGTGGAATAATAAGTGGGACAGTTGGGAGGCATTATGAAACTTTGATCAAATCTAATACGTGCTGCGTGAAGATGGGATAACAGATGGTGGCTTTGTATACTGCCAGACAATAGCCCTTGCACGTCGAAGATGCAAAGTGCAAGGCATAATGATGCAAAGTGCAAAGCATAATGATGCAAAGTGCAAGGCATAATGATGCAAAGGGCAAGGCATAATGGTGCAAAGGGCAAGGCATAATGATCCAAAGGGCACGACATAATGATGCAAAGTGCCAGGCATAATGATGCAAAGTGCCAGGCATAATGATCCAAAGGGCAAGGCATCATGATGCAAAAGGCAAGGCATAATGATCCAAAGGGCAAGGCATAATGATCCAAAGGGAACAGCATAATGATGTAAAGGGCAAGGCATATTGATGCAAAGTGCAAGGCATATTGATCCAAAGGGCAAGGCATAATGATCCAAAGGGCACGGCATAATGATGCAAAGGGCCAGGCATAATGATGCAAAGGGCCAGGCATAATGATCCAAAGGGCACGGCATAATGATGCAAAGGGCAAGGCATAATGATGCAAAGGGCAAGGCATATTGATGCAAAGTGCAAGGCATATTGATGCAAAGGGCAAGGCATAATGATGCAAAGGGCAAGGCATAATGATGCAAAGGGCCAGGCATAAGGATGCAAAGGGCCAGGCATAATGATGCAAAGGGCCAGGCATAATGATCCAAAGGGCAAGGCATAATGATGCAAAGGGCCAGGCATATTGATGCAAAGGGCCAGGCATAATGATCCCAAGGATAAGGCATAATGATCCAAAGGGCACGACATAATGATGCAAAGGGCAAGGCATAATGATGCAAAGGGCCAGGCATAATGATGCAAAGGGCAAGGCATAATGATGCAAAGGGCACGGCATAATGATCCAAAGGGCCAGGCATATTGATGCAAAGGGCAAGGCATAATGATGCAAAGGGCACAGCATAATGATGCAAAGGGCAAGGCATATTGATGCAAAGGGCCAGGCATAATGATGCAAAGGGCCAGGCATAATGATGCAAAGGGCAAGGCATATTGATGCAAAGGGCAAGGCATATTGATCCAAAGGGCCAGGCATATTGATGCAAAGGGCCAGGCATATTGATGCAAAGGGCCAGGCATATTGATGCAAAGGGCAAGGCATATTGATCCAAAGGGCCAGGCATATTGATGCAAAGGGCAAGGCATATTGATGCAAAGGGCCAGGCATAATGATGCAAAGGGCCAGGCATAATGATGCAAAGGGCCCGGCATAATGATGCAAAGGGCACGGCATATTGATGCAAAGGGCCAGGCATAATGATGCAAAGGGCACAGCATAAATATGCAAAGGGCACGGCATATTGATGCAAAGGGCAAGGCATAATGATGCAAATGGCACAGCATAAATATGCAAAGGGCAAGGCATAATGATGCAATGGGCAAGGCATATTGATGCAAAGGGCCAGGCATAATGATGCAAAGGGCCAGGCATAATGATGCAAAGGGCCAGGCATATTGATGCAAAGGGCCAGGCATATTGATGCAAAGGGCCAGGCCTAATGATGCAAAGGGCAAGGCATAATGATGCAAAGGGCCAGGCATATTGATGCAAAGGGCAAGGCATAATGATGCAAAGGGCAAGGCATAATGATGCAATGGGCAAGGCATATTGATGCAAAGGGCCAGGCATAATGATGCAAAGGGCCAGGCATAATGATGCAAAGGGCCAGGCATATTGATGCAAAGGGCCAGGCATATTGATGCAAAGGGCCAGGCCTAATGATGCAAAGGGCAAGGCATAATGATGCAAAGGGCAAGGCATATTGATGCAAAGTGCAAGGCCTAATGATCCACACGAACCTCATTTCTTGGTGGAGCTCATTAGTTTTGGATTATAATCCAGGGAGTGTTGGCTTCACCTTAACCAAAAACTTAACATAAAGATGTTACAGGTGAGGTGTGGCTCCCATTAGAGGATTTCAGCTTCGAAGTTGCACCCACCAGTCACCCACTCCTCTGGCTCAACAAAATATGTGCTTTTCTAATCTTCCAGCGATACGGGTTTGATAAAAGATGGGTTATCTCTTCCTGCTTCTTGGTGGCAAATGCTGGTCTCTGTGAATCAGACTCCTGGCTGCATGCAGAAATGTCTCCGGTTTGACCAATGGCTGTGCTTCCATCACTCTCAGAACTTCACCTTGATATCTTAAGGTATCGTCTTCAAACGTTGAATGCCAGTAGTTGTGTTTTAAAGTCCACAGTCAAGTCTGAAACGGCAAATGTAATATCCAAATCGTTGTTTACACTTACAATATGGCAAAAACCTATACAATCTCCTGTAGAGGCAAACTTAATCCAGTTTTCGCTTTTTATAATGCAATGTCCATTTTTCTTTTTTCACCAAAAGGGATCTCGACATTTACTAGTAATCATAAACACCCTTTCTGGCCTTGCTCACTGCCCAGTGCTTCCTACACCAACATGTTTTTTTTTATAAGTGTTGTCAGGGTGTAGAAGGAGGAGACTGACACACAGGTGGCGTGGTGATTGCTATAGGCTTTTGTTCACCTAGAAAATGAGGAGAAAACCTAACTTTCTCGACTTCTATATGGGGTGTCCCTGCCTCAACTAAAATACTAAGGGGTCTGTCAGAAGGTTTAAATCAAGAGTCCACCACCCTGAGTCAAAACTCTAGCTCTATCCCTTACACTTATAACTAAACTAAAAAGGCTATGTCAGTGTTCTTGATCCAGGATAATGGCTCCCTTCTCCTCGACTGGGTAACACAGTTCTGGTTGGCGAGTTCTCAGCCCAGGGTGAATGACTTCCTTGCCCCGGATCACAATATTTTGTGGCTTGATTCTTTTTGATGATTCAACTATTAGGAGAATTTCTCCCTTTTCCTGGTCGCTGTCTTTCACTATTTCTCACACAAAACCAGTGGCAATGACTCCCTTACCCTGGCCCCTTGGTTAGATTCTACGTCTTCCTATAGATATAGCAGTACCAGGAGAAATGGCTCCCTTCTACCGGTATCTTTATTTAACAATCACTTCACACTCAGCAGTACTCAGAGGGAATTACTCCCTTCCCCTGGTAGTCCTTGTTTCACTGTTTTCCTTCTTTCTCAACAGTTCATGTACAAGTATGATCCCCGACCCAGGTTTCCCCAGTGGAGCCCACTTGGCCTTCTGGCTTGCCAAGTACAGCCACGAGTAAGAGAGTGACTCTCTCTTGCCTGTTCAGATCGTCTGTCCTAGACCCGATTTCTCTATTCAGCTCGTTGGACCGACCTGGTTCACTATCCTGCTAAGAACTGTCATGAAAAAGATGATTTGTAAAGCTCTTCTTTTGTGGGTGTGGGTCCAAGACCTGTGTCTCTAGTCTAGTCTGGTCTGGTTTGAGACCTGGTTCACTCTCCTGCCAGCTACTGCCATGAAGCAGATGACTTGTACTTCTTCTCTCAGTCTGTTGCTCTGTGTTCACATCTCCCCCATCTGCTCTCTTCTTCTAAGTCTTCTTCGCCTCTCTTAGGCCCCCACCAACCGTCTTGGCAACCCAGACACCTTTTGTGTTCTCACCGGTGTCCTCCAGTCGGTTTCAGGTGTTCTCTTCTTCTGTTTATCTTTTTAGCTCCTCAGCCTGTGGTTCCTCATGATGCACGTGTTCACTCGACTGCATGGTACTGCTTTCTTGCATGACGGGACCTCTGCTTCACCAGCTTTCCAGTCGGTCCATTCAAGGCGGACCCGATAGGGACACCTCTAACTTCTCCCCAGTGTCGCAGCCACCAGCCTCTTCGGTCTTCCCCACTGAATGGGTCACTGGCTCGCGGCTCCTCCAGGGATGGCTTGACTCAGAAAACAGTCCTTCATTGGTTTTGGTTTTGTAGTAACGTCCATTCCCTCGCAGAACACTAGAGCACGGCTCTTGGTTTCCATAGAGCCGTCTCTATGCTTCATATGCTCTTCTTCGTGTTAGTGGATTTTATATCACTGACCCTATGCAGTTAGTGGAGGTCGTTGGGTATAATACCGGGGTGTAAATAACGGCCAGATATGGACAACTTGGAGCACTACCAGCACTCACTCCAATCATGTGAACCAATGGTTCCACAGCTCTCAAATACAACTCTGAAAAAGTTCTGTTCACCAAAAATGATATTGATATCAAATACCAACAAGCTTCATGTTGACATGATCCAGAACATCTCATATATTAGTCATGTCTCAGGAAACCATACAAAAAAGTAATCACAAATTATTCTGTCACTTATACACATACACAGTAAGCAAAAACCTGATTAGTACTCGTTTTTATATCACATGAGGATAGTAAAACAATATCACTTTTTTGTCATTAATTAAACACCAGTTTTATTAGCCCATAAATCAATTTTCAAGCTGAAATGAGGGTTTCTAGCTGGTAAAAAGAAATCCAACGCATTTTGGGACCAGGTGTCCTACCCTCTGGGGAATACCCTTACGTCCCTAAAACAGTCATTACACACTACTAATTAATCACATACATAGACCATCCCCATTCTAGTCATCATTATAGAACATCACTAGAGAAAACAAAAACAGAAAGATAGAACTGCCTCAAAGAAAACCTTGCTTGATCCACCAGTTTTAGTTCACATCAGTGGCCACCAACATTCTTCCAGAGACAAGAACCATTGTTAACCCAACGTGCCTTCAGTAGAGAAAAGCCTACACCATAGCACCCATGCACAATAGTGGTTATAAAGAGTCTTTTGTTACGAGCTTACTGGGAAGTGAAAATAATATTAACTCGAAAAAGTAATTGTATACCATCTTGAACAGCCTAAACTAAAGTATGCCATCTAATGTGTATTAAGGTGGGCCTCATCGCCGGAAAAACATCTGTTGCAGCGCAGCAATGTTATATAAGAAACAACGTAAGAGAGCTATAGACCAAGGAAAGGTCGTGAAAGCATCTAACACTGAACTCAACAAAACGAGTGATGTGCGTACCTCAAGGTCGTTCAAATGTCGTATATAACATTGGTCATCAACTTTAGGCCACTATGTCTTCACCCACCACAGCGTTCCACACTAGCATCCCAAAACCTACTGTTCGGTTCATTGAACCTAAACAAAGGTCAGTTCATGGTATCTCTATCCTAGGAAAGGAAGAGCCTGAGGGGGATTGCTGTTCAACATACCATGAAGTTATGCTAAGCAAAAATGATGCTGCGATGGTATAACACGTTCCCCGCTCACGCGTGACTCATAGCTACGAGTAGTGAACTGCTTCCAACCATCCCTGGAAGGGAAGCCGGTCGTCAGAGAGTCCTTGTAAAGTAGACAGAAATCGTAAGTGTAACCGGCAGTGTATAGGACTTCCTCTAAACGTGCAAAAAGTCAGGGCACTCCTACATGTGGCAATAAGGGCGCCATATTGGAATAACTAACATTAGAATGATAGAATATGACATCTTAAGGTCATGAAGGACAGGGGTGCTCGGGTGCCCAGTGAACCCCCTGGGGGAAGTCATCAGGCAGTTGTTTACTGATGTTATATTCCAATTTTCCAATGAGAACCAGCATTCTTGCTTATATCACCTTTTTCTTATGTTTTTCAGAACACTGTTACATATATGAGGCTGGTTACATGTGCTTATCACGCCAGCTTATTATGGTTCCATGTGATAATATCGCCGCAAAAATATCGCCATACAAAAATTTCGCCATATTTTTGCAGCGATATTACCCCATGGAACCTGCGGGGGACACCCCCGCAACCCCCATATATTTTTAAAGGGTAGCGGGGGACACCCCCGCAACTCCCCCACCCATCTACCCCATAAATTATCCCCACCAAAAATACCGCCTATGGCCGTTCCCGACGACCATATGTGCGGCGATATTTTTGGTGGCGATATTACCTGATACCCTTATTATGCTGGTTACATGGGCTTATCAGGGCACTGACCTTGCCTGGCCCAGAAATGAGTGTGCAGATCTGAATAATTGAAGAAGGCAGTAACAATAGTTAAGAAGAAAAACCTGTGGGGAGGGGGCAAAACGGCCAGGGTTCCAACTGTTAATGGTTGAAGGACTCGGGTGAGTATCTCACCAAATTATTCTGGACGGGATATCATGGTTTCTTACAGCACAGCCTCCCGTAAGACTTCCTCTCTTTTGTCTACGCACTCTGGCTGCCAACTCCAATCGATAACTGGCTGTGACCTCACATTTCAAGTAGTCCTTTCTCTGAAGCAAAGGTCCTTGCCCCCTACAATCCTTAGCTCTTGCATTTGGTAATTGACTGTGCTTTGCAGACTGCCTATCCCTTCACCCTCATCTGCCAGCTCACAGGTGCTTTCTTCTCTGTACTTGGGATGCAATGTATTGATGTGAGAGAGAGAGAAAGAGAGAATAGGAGAGGGATTGGCAGGGGCACTGCTAGCAAGTGAATAAGGGACCTCTATGAAAGAGGCTAGTGGTGGGAGTCCAGGGTTGCAGGGCGTTTGCCTATGCTATATGTTATTCAGTGTGCATGGCTTCTGCATGTTAAGTATAGCAGAGCCCTGAACTGTAGACAGTTGCCCTAGGGGCTGATAGACTATTTATAATACCCATTTCCCCATCTTGCACTGCAACCCATACAATACAGCTGAGTTACATGAAATATTCGGTCCAGCTGTCACACAGAAACTCACCTGAGCATCGGTTGTATAATTTTGTAATCTAGTTATATCTGCTAGTAATTCTAATGACTATTCTCATAAATATACTGCTCTTTTATTTCCATGTTTGCACAGACTACAGTCTTCCGAAGGGCCTTCCACCCCACAGCACTTCAAAGCTATAACAATGGCAGTGGGCGTGTTACAAATATCAAATAACAGAACATTCTCCAATATCTAGTCAACTGCTTGCAAGAAATTGCAATCAAATTTCAAAGGCACCCTTCCCACCACAGAACTCAAACCTACTTAATCAACTAGAAGCACAATTATTCAGGCAACGCCCTAAAAATCTGCAGCCTGCGGCTTCCAGGAGTTGTGGACCGCGAGGCCCATGATCCGTCACCATTGACGATCCTGTCTATGGCTGCTGGGAGTTTTAGTCCAAAACACTTGGAAAGCCAAAGGGTTCCAGACACCTGGGTTAAAGGGACAGGAAGGCCTGACGCAGAGCATGTGCTGAGAGAGGATCTAGTTCAGGCTATATGCATAAGAAATTCCTAATTCAATTCAATTGGAATGCTTTGGTATTCAGGTAAGGGTTCTTTCCCAGTGTGCTGAACTTCTCACATTCCCACACACACATGATATTGGTTGGAAGCCAGTGTGTGCTAGATTATCCAATCAGGGAACTCCCTGGCTGGTTTCAATTTTCTTTCATACCACAGGGGTATTGAAAGACCCTGTCTTGTAATCACAATGCAATGATCTCAGTGTGAGCCCTGAACTCAGTGGTTAAGCCCCTGGCTACACGAACATTCGCGTATCTTGATGCAAATAGCGCTTCGTGCTCACATGCTATTTTTCTGAATGTTGGACAGACTGTGCTTTGCGAAGCAGGCACCAGCGTGTGCCTGTAAATCAGGGAATTATTAGGCCATGTTCAGAGCAGTAAGTACAGTATTACTGTTCCACGCAGAACAATGACCCATGTCCCAGCCAAATATTGCAGATATGGAGGAGCTATTCGGTTGTTGGCTGCACGCCTGCAGAAAGCTACACTTTAGTGTGTTTGCTACAAGTGCCATGGCATAGCAAGCTAATAGCAGTGAGAGTGTCTGCAAATAATTAAATGGACTATAGAGTTCAAAACGGTTTCTGCAAGTCATGAACTTTTATTGCTTTCTCTATAGGGATATTTCTATGTGTACGGGTAGTTCTTTGCTCAGTGGGACAGTGAAAATAGGAGCAAAACTTGTGAATTAGATTTGAGGTTGGATATCTCAGAGATGCTCCCGGCAGCTCCAGATTTGCTCCAGTGTTGGGCTTTGTGAATCAGGTGTAAGTCATCAGGTCAGGTCAGAGATGCTCCCGGCACCTCCAGATTTGCTCCAGTTTTGGGCTTTGTGAATCAGTTATATGTCACCATGTCACGTCAGAGATGCTCCCGTCAGCTCCAGATTTGCTCCAGTTTTGGGCTTTGTGAATCAGTTATATGTCACCATGTCACGTCAGAGATGCTCCCAGCAGCTCCAGATTTGCTCCAGTTTTGGGCCTTGTGAATCAGTTATATGTCACCATGTCACGTCAGAGATGCTCCCGTCAGCTCCCGATTTGCTCCAGTGTTGGACTTTTTGAATCAGGTGTAAGTCATCAGGTCAGGTCAGAGATGCTCCCGGCAGCTCCAGATTTGCTCCAGTTTTGGGCTTTGTGAATCAGTTAAATGTCACCATGTCACGTCAGAGATGCTCCCGTCAGCTCCCGATTTGCTCCAGTGTTGGACTTTTTGAATCAGGTGTAAGTCATCAGGTCAGGTCAGAGATGCTCCCGGCAGCTCCAGATTTGCTCCAGTTTTGGGCTTTGTGAATCAGGTGTAAGTCACCAGGTCGGTAAGAGATGCTCCCGGCAGCCTCCAATTTGTTCCAGTTTTCAGATTTGTGAATCAGGTGTAAGTCACCAGGTCGAGTAAGAGATGCTCCGGGCAGCTCCAGATTTGCTCTAGTTTTGGGCTTTGTAAATAGGTATATTTCACCAGTACGGGTCAGAGATGCTCTTGGAAGCTCCAGATTTGCTCCAGTTTTGGGGTTTGTGAATAAGGTATAAGTCACCAGGTCAGGTCAGAGATGTTCTTTGAAGCTCCAGATTTGCTCCCGTTTTGGGCTTTGTGAATCAGGTGTAAGTCACCAGGTCGGGTAAGAGATGCTCCCGGCAGCTCCAGATTTGCTCCAGTTTTGGGCTTTGTGAATCAGGTATAAGTCACCAGGTCAGGTAAGAGATGCTCCCGGCAGCTCCAGATTTGTTCCAGTTTTGGGCTTTGTGAACTAGGTGTAAGTCACCAGGTCGGGTCAGAGATGCTCTTGGAAGCTCCGGATTTGCTCCAGTTTTGGGGTTTACGAATAAGGTATAAGTCAAAAGTTCAGGTCACAGATGTTCTTTGAAGCTCCAGATTTGCTCCAGTTTTGGGCTTTGTGAATCGGGTGTGAGTCACCAGGTCAGGTAAGAGGGTGCTCCCGGCAGCTCCAGATTTGCTCCAGTTTTGGGCTTTGTGAATCAGTTGTAAGTCACCAGGTTGGGTAAGAGATGCTCTTGGAAACTCCAGATTTGCTCCAGTTTTGGGCTTTGTGAATCAGGTGTAAGTCACCAGGTCGGATAAGAGATGCTCTTGGATGCTCCAGATTTGCTCCAGTTTTGTGGTTTGTGAATCAGGTGTAAGTCACCAGGTCGGGTCAGAGATGTTCTTGGAAGCTCCATATTTGCTCCAGTATTGGGCTTTGTGAATCAGGTGTAAGTCACCAGGTCGGGTAAGAGATGCTCTTGGATGCTCCAGATTTGCTCCAGTTTTGGGCTTTGTGAATCAGTTGTAAGTCACCAGGTTGGGTAAGAGATGCTCTTGGAAACTCCAGATTTGCTCCAGTTTTGGGCTTTGTGAATCAGGTGTAAGTCACCAGGTTGGGTAAGAGATGCTCCCGGCAGCTCCAGATTTGCTCCAGTTTTGGGTTTTGGACTTTGTGAATCAGGTGTAAGTCACCAGGTTCGGTCAGAGATGCTCTTGGAAGCTCCAGATTTGCTCCCGTTTTGGGCTTTGTGAATCAGGTGTAAGTCACCAGGTTGGGTAAAAGATGCTCCCGGCAGCTCCAGATTTGCTCCAGTTTTGGGCATATGAATCAGCTGTAAGTCACCAGGTCGAGTCGGAGATGCTCTTGGAAGCTCCAGATTTGCTCCAGTTTTGGGCTTTGTGAATCAGTTATAAGTACCAGGTCGGTAAGAGATGCTCCCGGCAGCTCCAGATTTGCTCCAGTTTTGGACTTTGTGAATCAGGTGTAAGTCACCAGGTCCGGTCAGAGATGCTCTTGGAAGCTCCAGATTTGATCTCGTTTTGGGCTTTGTGAATCAGGTGTAAGTCACCAGGTTGGGTAAGAGATGCTCCCGGCAGCTCCAGATTTGCTCCAGTTTTGGGCATATGAATCAGGTGTTAGTCACCAGGTCGAGTCGGAGATGCTCTTGGAAGCTCCAGATTTGCTCTAGTTTTGGGCTTTGTAAATCGGTATATTTCACCAGGTCGGGTCAGAGATGCTCTTGGAAGCTCAAGATTTGCTCGAGTTTTGGGGTTTGTGAATCAGGTGTAAGTCACCAGGTCGGGTAAGAGATGCTCCCTGCAGCTCCAGATTTGCTCCAGTTTTGGGCTTTGTGAATCAGGTATAAGTCACCAGGTCAGGTAAGAGATGCTCCCGGCAGCTCCAGATTTGTTCCAGTTTTGGGATTAGTGAATCAGGTGTAAGTCACCAGGTCGGGTCAGAGATGCTCTTGGAAGCTTTGGATTTGCTCCAGTTTTGGGGTTTCCGAATAAGGTGTAAGTCAAAAGTTCAGGTCACAGATGTTCTTTGAAGCTCCAGATTTGCTCCAGTTTTGGGCTTTGTGAATCGGGTGTGAGTCACCAGGTCAGGTAAGAGGGTGCTCCCGGCAGCTCCAGATTTGCTCCAGTTTTGGGCTTTGTGAATCAGTTGTAAGTCACCAGGTTGGGTAAGAGATGCTCTTGGAAACTCCAGATTTGCTCCAGTTTGGGGCTTTGTGATTCAGGTGTAAGTCACCAGGTCGGGTAAGAGATGCTCCCAGCAGCTCCAGATTTGCTCCAGATTTGGAATTTGTGAATCAGGTGTATGTCACCAGGTCCGGTCAGAGATGCTCTTGGAAGCTCCAGATTTGCTCCAGTTTGGGGCTTTGTGAATCAGGTGTAAGTCACCAGGTTGGGTAAGAGATGCTCCCGGCAGCTCCAGATTTGCTTCAGTTTTGGGCTTTGTGAATCAGGTGTAAGTCACCAGGTCGGGTAAGAGATGCTCTTGGATGCTCCAGATTTGCTCCAGTTTTGGGCTTTGTGAATCAGTTATAAGTCACCAGGTCGGTAAGAGATGCTCCCGGCAGCCTCCAATGTGTTCCAGTTTTCGGATTTGTGATTCAGGTGTAAATCACCAGGTCGAGTAAGAGATGCTCCGGGCAGCTCCAGATTTGGTCTAGTTTTGGGCTTTGTAAATCGGTATATTTCACCCGGTCGGGTCAGAGATGCTCTTGGAAGCTCCAGATTTGCTCCAGTTTTGGGCTTTGTGAATCAGGTGTAAGTCACCAGGCCGGGTAAGAGATGCTCCCGGCAGCTCCAGATTTGCTCCAGTTTTGGGCTTTGTGAATCAGGTATTAGTCACCAGGTCAGGTAAGAGATGCTCCCGGCAGCTCCAGATTTGTTCCAGTTTTGGGCTTTGTGAATCAGGTGTAAGCCACCAGGTCGGGTCACAGATCCTCTTGGAAGCTCGAGATTTGCTCCAGTTTTGGGGTTTACGAATAAGGTATAAGTCAAAAGTTCAGGCCACAGATGTTCTTTGAAGCTTCAGATTTGCTCCAGTTTTGGGCTTTGTGAATCAGGTGTAAGTCACCAGGTTGGGTAAGAGATGCTCTTGGATGCTCCAGATTTGCTCCAGTTTTGGGCTTTGTGAATCAGGTGTAAGCCACCAGGTCGGGTCAGAGATGCTCTTGGAAGCTCGAGATTTGCTCCAGTTTTGGGGTTTACGAATAAGGTATAAGTCAAAAGTTCAGGTCACAGATGTTCTTTGAAGCTTCAGATTTGCTCCAGTGTTGGGCTTTGTGAATCAGGTGTAAGTCACCAGGTCGGGTAAGAGATGCTCTTGGATGCTCCAGATTTGCTCCAGTTTTGTGGTTTGTGAATCAGGTATAAGTCACCAGGTTGAGTCAGAGATGCTCTTGGATGCTCCAGATTTGCTCCATTTTTGTGGTTTGTGAATCAGGTGTAAGTCACCAGGTCGGGTCAGAGATGTTCTTGGAAGCTCCAAATTTGCTCCAGTATTGGGCTTTGTGAATCAGGTGTAAGTCACCAGGTCGGGTAAGAGATGCTCTTGGATGCTCCAGATTTGCTCCAGTTTTGGGGTTTGTGAATCAGGTACAAATCACCAGGTTGAGTCAGAGATGTTCTTGGAAGCTCCAGATTTGCTCCAGTTTTGGGCTTTGTGAATCAGGTGTAAGTCACCAGGTCGGGTAAGAGATGCTCCCGGCAACTCCAGATTTGCTCCAGTTTTGGGCATATGAATCAGGTGTAAGTCACCAGGTCGGGTCGGAGATGCTCTTGGAAGCTCCAGATTTGCTCCAGTTTTGGGCTTTGTGAATCAGTTATAAATCACAAGGTCAGTAAGAGATGCTCCCGGCAGCCTCAGATTTGTTCCAGTTTTGGGAATTGTGAATCAGTTGTAAGTCACCAGGTCGGGTAAGAGATGCTCCGGGCAGCTCCAGATTTGCTCTAGTTTTGGGCTTTGTAAGTTGGGTATATGTCACCAGGTCGGGTCAGAGATGCTCTTGGATGCTCCAGATTTGCTCCAGTTTTGGGGTTTGTGAATGAGGTCTAAGTCACCAGGTCAGGTCAGAGATGTTCTTTGAAGCTGCAGATTTGCTCCAGTTTTGGGCTTTGTGAATCAAGTGTAAGCCACTAGGTCGGGTAAGAGATGCTCCTGACAGCTCCAGATTTACTCCAGTTTTGGGCTTTGTGAATCAGGTGTAAATCACCAAGTCGGGTAAGAGATGCTCCCGGCAGCTCCAGATTTGCTCCAGTTTTTTGCTTTGTGAATCACGTGCAAGTCATCAGGTCAGGTCAGAGATGTTGCGGGCAGCTCAAGATTTGCTCCAGTTTTTGTCTTTGTGAGTCAGGCATAAGTCACCAGGTCGGGTAAGAAATTCTCCCGGCAGTGCCAGATTTGTTCCAGGTTTGGGCTTTGTGAATCAGGTGTAAGTCACCAGGTTGGGTAAGAGATGCTCCCGGTAGCTCCAGATTTTCTCCAGTTTTTTGCTTTGTGAATCAGGTGCAAGTCATCAGGTCAGGTCAGAGATGTTGCGGGCAGCTCAAGATTTGCTCCAGTTTTTGTCTTTGTGAATCCGGTATAAGTAACCAGGTCAAGTCAGAGATGCTTTTGGAAGCTCCAGATTTGCTCCAATTTTGGGCTTTGAGAATCACGTGTAACTCACCAGGTCGGGTAAGAGATGCTCCTGGCAGCTCCATATTTGCTCCAGTTTTTCGCTTTATGAATCAGGTGTAAGTCATCAGGTCAGGTCAGAGATGCTCCGGGCAGCTCCAGATTTGCTCCAGTTTTTCGCTTTGTGAATCAGGTATAAGTCACCAGGTCGGGTAAGAGATGCTCCCAGCAGCGCCAGATTTACTGCAGTTTTGGGCTTTGTGAATCAGGTGTAAATCACCAGGTCAGGTAAGAGATGTTCCTGGACGCTCCAGATTTGCTCCAGTTTTTGGCTTTGTGCATCAGGTATAAGTGACCAGGTCAGGTCAGAGAGACTGGCTGGCCACAAAGCCCAAAACTGGAGCAAATCTGGCAGCTCCAGATTTGCTCCGGTTTTGGGCTTTGTGGCCAGCCAGGTATAAGTCACCAGGTCATGTCAGAGATGCTCCTGGCAGCTCCAGATTTGCTCCAGTTTTGGGCTTTGTGAATCGGGTATAAGTCACCAAGTTGGGTAAGAGATGCTCCTGGAAGCTCCAGATTTGCTCCAGTTTTGGGATTTGTGAATCAGGTATAAATCACCAGGTTGGGTCAGAGATGCTCCCGGCAGCTCCACATTTGCTCCAGTTTTGGGGTTTGTGAGTCAGGCATAAGTCACCAGGTTGGGTAAGAGATTCTCTTGGAAGCTCCAGATTTACTCCAGTTTTGGGCTTTGTGATCAGGTGTAAATCACCAGGTCAGGTAAGAGATGCTCCTGGCAGCTCCAGATTTGCTCCAGTTTTGGGGTTTGTGAGTCAGGCATAAGTCACCAGGTTGGGTAAGAGATTCTCCCAGCAGCGCCATATTTACTCCAGTTTTGGGCTTTGTGATCAGGTGTAAATCACAAGGTCATGTCAGAGATGCTCTTGGCAGCTCCTGATTTACTCCAGTTTTGGGCTTTGTGAATCCGATGTAAGTGACCAGGTCATGTCAGAGATGCTCCTGGCAGCTCCAGATTTGCTCCAGTTTTGGGTTTTGGACTTTGTGAATCAGGTGTAAGTCACCAGGTCCGGTCAGAGATGCTCTTGGAAGCTCCAGATTTGCTCCCGTTTTGGGCTTTGTGAATCAGGTGTAAGTCACCAGGTTGGGTAAGAGATGCTCCCGGCAGCTCCAGATTTGCTCCAGTTTTGGGCATATGAATCAGGTGTAAGTCACCAGGTCGAGTCGGAGATGCTCTTGGAAGCTCCAGATTTGCTCCAGTTTTGGGCTTTGTGAATCAGTCATAAGTACCAGGTCGGTAAGAGATGCTCCCGGCAGCCTCCAATTTGTTCCAGTTTTCAGATTTGTGAATCAGGTGTAAGTCACCAGGTCGAGTAAGAGATGCTCCCGGCAGCTCCAGATTTGCTCCAGTTTTGGACTTTGTGAATCAGGTGTAAGTCACCAAGTCCGGTCAGAGATGCTCTTGGAAGCTCCAGATTTGCTCCCGTTTTGGGCTTTGTGAATCAGGTGTAAGTCACCAGGTTGGGAAGAGATGCTCCCGGCAGCTCCAGATTTGCTCCAGTTTTGGGCATATGAATCAGGTGTAAGTCACCAGGTCGAGTCGGAGATGCTCTTGGAAGCTCCAGATTTGCTCCAGTTTTGGGCTTTGTGAATCAGTTATAAGTCATCAGGTCGGTAAGAGATGCTCCCGGCAGCCTCCAATTTGTTCCAGTTTTCAGATTTGTGAATCAGGTGTAAGTCACCAGGTCGAGTAAGAGATGCTCCCGGCAGCTCCAGATTTGCTCCAGTTTTGGGCTTTGTAAATCGGTATATTTCACCAGGTCGGGTCAGAGATGCTCTTGGAAGCTCAAGATTTGCTCGAGTTTTGGGGTTTGTGAATAAGTTATAAGTCACCAGGTCAGGTCAGAGATGTTCTTTGAAGCTCCAGATTTGCTCCCGTTTTGGGCTTTGTGAATCAGGTGTAAGTCACCAGGTCCGGTAAGAGATGCTCCCGGCAGCTCCAGATTTGCTCCAGTTTTGGGCTTTGTGAATCAGGTATAAGTCACCAGGTCAGGTAAGAGATGCTCCTGGCAGCTCCAGATTTGTTCCAGTTTTGGGATTAGTGAATCAGGTGTAAGTCACCAGGTCGGGTCAGAGATGCTCTTGGAAGCTCGGGATTTGCTCCAGTTTTGGGGTTTACGAATAAGGTATAAATCAAAAGTTCAGGTCACAGATGTTCTTTGAAGCTCCAGATTTGCTCCAGTTTTGGGCTTTGTGAATCGGGTGTGAGTCACCAGGTCAGGTAAGAGGGTGCTCCCGGCAGCTCCAGATTTGCTCCAGTTTTGGGCTTTGTGAATCAGTTGTAAGTCACCAGGTTGGGTAAGAGATGCTCTTGGAAACTCCAGATTTGCTCCAGTTTTGGGCTTTGTGATTCAGGTGTAAGTCACCAGGTCGGGTAAGAGATGCTCCCGGCAGCTCCAGATTTGCTCCAGTTTTGGACTTTGTGAATCAGGTGTAAGTCACCAGGTCGGGTAAGAGATGCTCTTGGATGCTCCAGATTTGCTCCAGTTTTGGGCTTTGTGAATCAGTTATAAATCACCAGGTCGGTAAGAGATGCTCCCGGCAGCCTCCAATGTGTTCCAGTTTTCGGATTTGTGAATCAGGTGTAAATCACCAGGTCGAGTAAGAGATGCTCCGGGCAGCTCCAGATTTGCTCTAGTTTTGGGCTTTGTAAATCGGTATATTTCACCCGGTCGGGTCAGAGATGCTCTTGGAAGCTCCAGATTTGCTCCAGTTTTGGGCTTTGTGAATCAGGTGTAAGTCACCAGGCCGGGTAAGAAATGCTCCCGGCAGCTCCAGATTTGCTCCAGTTTTGGGCTTTGTGAATCAGGTATAAGTCACCAGGTCAGGTAAGAGATGCTCCCGGCAGCTCCAGATTTGTTCCAGTTTTGGGCTTTGTGAATCAGTTGTAAGTCACCAGGTTGGGTAAGAGATGCTCTTGGAAGCTCCAGATTTGCTCCAGTTTGGGGCTTTGTGAATCAGGTGTAAGTCACCAGGTTGGGTAAGAGATGCTCCCGGCAGCTCCAGATTTGCTTCAGTTTTGGGCTTTGTGAATCAGGTGTAAGTCACCAGGTCGGGTAAGAGATGCTCTTGGATGCTCCAGATTTGCTCCAGTTTTGGGCTTTGTGAATCAGTTATAAGTCACCAGGTCGGTAAGAGATGCTCCCGGCAGCCTCCAATGTGTTCCAGTTTTCGGATTTGTGATTCAGGTGTAAATCACCAGGTCGAGTAAGAGATGCTCCGGGCAGCTCCAGATTTGGTCTAGTTTTGGGCTTTGTAAATCGGTATATTTCACCCGGTCGGGTCAGAGATGCTCTTGGAAGCTCCAGATTTGCTCCAGTTTTGGGCTTTGTGAATCAGGTGTAAGTCACCAGGCCGGGTAAGAGATGCTCCCGGCAGCTCCAGATTTGCTCCAGTTTTGGGCTTTGTGAATCAGGTATTAGTCACCAGGTCAGGTAAGAGATGCTCCCGGCAGCTCCAGATTTGTTCCAGTTTTGGGCTTTGTGAATCAGGTGTAAGCCACCAGGTCGGGTCACAGATCCTCTTGGAAGCTCGAGATTTGCTCCAGTTTTGGGGTTTACGAATAAGGTATAAGTCAAAAGTTCAGGCCACAGATGTTCTTTGAAGCTTCAGATTTGCTCCAGTTTTGGGCTTTGTGAATCAGGTGTAAGTCACCAGGTTGGGTAAGAGATGCTCTTGGATGCTCCAGATTTGCTCCAGTTTTGGGCTTTGTGAATCAGGTGTAAGCCACCAGGTCGGGTCAGAGATGCTCTTGGAAGCTCGAGATTTGCTCCAGTTTTGGGGTTTACGAATAAGGTATAAGTCAAAAGTTCAGGTCACAGATGTTCTTTGAAGCTTCAGATTTGCTCCAGTGTTGGGCTTTGTGAATCAGGTGTAAGTCACCAGGTCGGGTAAGAGATGCTCTTGGATGCTCCAGATTTGCTCCAGTTTTGTGGTTTGTGAATCAGGTATAAGTCACCAGGTTGAGTCAGAGATGCTCTTGGATGCTCCAGATTTGCTCCATTTTTGTGGTTTGTGAATCAGGTGTAAGTCACCAGGTCGGGTCAGAGATGTTCTTGGAAGCTCCAGATTTGCTCCAGTATTGGGCTTTGTGAATCAGGTGTAAGTCACCAGGTCGGGTCAGAGATGTTCTTGGAAGCTCCAGATTTGCTCCAGTTTTGGGCTTTGTGAATCAGGTGTAAGTCACCAGGTCGGGTAAGAGATGCTCCCGGCAACTCCAGATTTGCTCCAGTTTTGGGCATATGAATCAGGTGTAAGTCACCAGGTCGGGTCGGAGATGCTCTTGGAAGCTCCAGATTTGCTCCAGTTTTGGGCTTTGTGAATCAGTTATAAATCACAAGGTCAGTAAGAGATGCTCCCGGCAGCCTCAGATTTGTTCCAGTTTTGGGAATTGTGAATCAGTTGTAAGTCACCAGGTCGGGTAAGAGATGCTCCGGGCCGCTCCAGATTTGCTCTAGTTTTGGGCTTTGTAAGTTGGGTATATGTCACCAGGTCGGGTCAGAGATGCTCTTGGATGCTCCAGATTTGCTCCAGTTTTGGGGTTTGTGAATGAGGTCTAAGTCACCAGGTCAGGTCAGAGATGTTCTTTGAAGCTGCAGATTTGCTCCAGTTTTGGGCTTTGTGAATCAAGTGTAAGCCACTAGGTCGGGTAAGAGATGCTCCTGACAGCTCCAGATTTACTCCAGTTTTGGGCTTTGTGAATCAGGTGTAAATCACCAAGTCGGGTAAGAGATGCTCCCGGCAGCTCCAGATTTGCTCCAGTTTTTTGCTTTGTGAATCACGTGCAAGTCATCAGGTCAGGTCAGAGATGTTGCGGGCAGCTCAAGATTTGCTCCAGTTTTTGTCTTTGTGAGTCAGGCATAAGTCACCAGGTCGGGTAAGAAATTCTCCCGGCAGTGCCAGATTTGTTCCAGGTTTGGGCTTTGTGAATCAGGTGTAAGTCACCAGGTTGGGTAAGAGATGCTCCCGGTAGCTCCAGATTTTCTCCAGTTTTTTGCTTTGTGAATCAGGTGCAAGTCATCAGGTCAGGTCAGAGATGTTGCGGGCAGCTCAAGATTTGCTCCAGTTTTTGTCTTTGTGAATCCGGTATAAGTAACCAGGTCAAGTCAGAGATGCTTTTGGAAGCTCCAGATTTGCTCCAATTTTGGGCTTTGAGAATCACGTGTAACTCACCAGGTCGGGTAAGAGATGCTCCTGGCAGCTCCATATTTGCTCCAGTTTTTCGCTTTATGAATCAGGTGTAAGTCATCAGGTCAGGTCAGAGATGCTCCGGGCAGCTCCAGATTTGCTCCAGTTTTTCGCTTTGTGAATCAGGTATAAGTCACCAGGTCGGGTAAGAGATGCTCCCAGCAGCGCCAGATTTACTGCAGTTTTGGGCTTTGTGAATCAGGTGTAAATCACCAGGTCAGGTAAGAGATGTTCCTGGACGCTCCAGATTTGCTCCAGTTTTTGGCTTTGTGCATCAGGTATAAGTGACCAGGTCAGGTCAGAGAGACTGGCTGGCCACAAAGCCCAAAACTGGAGCAAATCTGGCAGCTCCAGATTTGCTCCGGTTTTGGGCTTTGTGGCCAGCCAGGTATAAGTCACCAGGTCATGTCAGAGATGCTCCTGGCAGCTCCAGATTTGCTCCAGTTTTGGGCTTTGTGAATCGGGTATAAGTCACCAAGTTGGGTAAGAGATGCTCCTGGAAGCTCCAGATTTGCTCCAGTTTTGGGATTTGTGAATCAGGTATAAATCACCAGGTTGGGTCAGAGATGCTCCCGGCAGCTCCACATTTGCTCCAGTTTTGGGGTTTGTGAGTCAGGCATAAGTCACCAGGTTGGGTAAGAGATTCTCTTGGAAGCTCCAGATTTACTCCAGTTTTGGGCTTTGTGATCAGGTGTAAATCACCAGGTCAGGTAAGAGATGCTCCTGGCAGCTCCAGATTTGCTCCAGTTTTGGGGTTTGTGAGTCAGGCATAAGTCACCAGGTTGGGTAAGAGATTCTCCCAGCAGCGCCATATTTACTCCAGTTTTGGGCTTTGTGATCAGGTGTAAATCACAAGGTCATGTCAGAGATGCTCTTGGCAGCTCCTGATTTACTCCAGTTTTGGGCTTTGTGAATCCGATGTAAGTGACCAGGTCATGTCAGAGATGCTCCTGGCAGCTCCAGATTTGCTCCAGTTTTGGGTTTTGGACTTTGTGAATCAGGTGTAAGTCACCAGGTCCGGTCAGAGATGCTCTTGGAAGCTCCAGATTTGCTCCCGTTTTGGGCTTTGTGAATCAGGTGTAAGTCACCAGGTTGGGTAAGAGATGCTCCCGGCAGCTCCAGATTTGCTCCAGTTTTGGGCATATGAATCAGGTGTAAGTCACCAGGTCGAGTCGGAGATGCTCTTGGAAGCTCCAGATTTGCTCCAGTTTTGGGCTTTGTGAATCAGTCATAAGTACCAGGTCGGTAAGAGATGCTCCCGGCAGCCTCCAATTTGTTCCAGTTTTCAGATTTGTGAATCAGGTGTAAGTCACCAGGTCGAGTAAGAGATGCTCCCGGCAGCTCCAGATTTGCTCCAGTTTTGGACTTTGTGAATCAGGTGTAAGTCACCAAGTCCGGTCAGAGATGCTCTTGGAAGCTCCAGATTTGCTCCCGTTTTGGGCTTTGTGAATCAGGTGTAAGTCACCAGGTTGGGAAGAGATGCTCCCGGCAGCTCCAGATTTGCTCCAGTTTTGGGCATATGAATCAGGTGTAAGTCACCAGGTCGAGTCGGAGATGCTCTTGGAAGCTCCAGATTTGCTCCAGTTTTGGGCTTTGTGAATCAGTTATAAGTCATCAGGTCGGTAAGAGATGCTCCCGGCAGCCTCCAATTTGTTCCAGTTTTCAGATTTGTGAATCAGGTGTAAGTCACCAGGTCGAGTAAGAGATGCTCCCGGCAGCTCCAGATTTGCTCCAGTTTTGGGCTTTGTAAATCGGTATATTTCACCAGGTCGGGTCAGAGATGCTCTTGGAAGCTCAAGATTTGCTCGAGTTTTGGGGTTTGTGAATAAGTTATAAGTCACCAGGTCAGGTCAGAGATGTTCTTTGAAGCTCCAGATTTGCTCCCGTTTTGGGCTTTGTGAATCAGGTGTAAGTCACCAGGTCCGGTAAGAGATGCTCCCGGCAGCTCCAGATTTGCTCCAGTTTTGGGCTTTGTGAATCAGGTATAAGTCACCAGGTCAGGTAAGAGATGCTCCTGGCAGCTCCAGATTTGTTCCAGTTTTGGGATTAGTGAATCAGGTGTAAGTCACCAGGTCGGGTCAGAGATGCTCTTGGAAGCTCGGGATTTGCTCCAGTTTTGGGGTTTACGAATAAGGTATAAATCAAAAGTTCAGGTCACAGATGTTCTTTGAAGCTCCAGATTTGCTCCAGTTTTGGGCTTTGTGAATCGGGTGTGAGTCACCAGGTCAGGTAAGAGGGTGCTCCCGGCAGCTCCAGATTTGCTCCAGTTTTGGGCTTTGTGAATCAGTTGTAAGTCACCAGGTTGGGTAAGAGATGCTCTTGGAAACTCCAGATTTGCTCCAGTTTTGGGCTTTGTGATTCAGGTGTAAGTCACCAGGTCGGGTAAGAGATGCTCCCGGCAGCTCCAGATTTGCTCCAGTTTTGGACTTTGTGAATCAGGTGTAAGTCACCAGGTCGGGTAAGAGATGCTCTTGGATGCTCCAGATTTGCTCCAGTTTTGGGCTTTGTGAATCAGTTATAAATCACCAGGTCGGTAAGAGATGCTCCCGGCAGCCTCCAATGTGTTCCAGTTTTCGGATTTGTGAATCAGGTGTAAATCACCAGGTCGAGTAAGAGATGCTCCGGGCAGCTCCAGATTTGCTCTAGTTTTGGGCTTTGTAAATCGGTATATTTCACCCGGTCGGGTCAGAGATGCTCTTGGAAGCTCCAGATTTGCTCCAGTTTTGGGCTTTGTGAATCAGGTGTAAGTCACCAGGCCGGGTAAGAAATGCTCCCGGCAGCTCCAGATTTGCTCCAGTTTTGGGCTTTGTGAATCAGGTATAAGTCACCAGGTCAGGTAAGAGATGCTCCCGGCAGCTCCAGATTTGTTCCAGTTTTGGGCTTTGTGAATCAGGTGTAAGCCACCAGGTCGGGTCAGAGATGCTCTTGGAAGCTCGAGATTTGCTCCAGTTTTGGGGTTTACGAATAAGGTATAAGTCAAAAGTTCAGGTCACAGATGTTCTTTGAAGCTTCAGATTTGCTCCAGTTTTGGGCTCTGTGAATCAGGTGTAAGTCACCAGGTTGGGTAAGAGATGCTCTTGGATGCTCCAGATTTGCTCCAGTTTTGGGCTTTGTGAATCAGGTGTAAGCCACCAGGTCGGGTCAGAGATGCTCTTGGAAGCTCGAGATTTGCTCCAGTTTTGGGGTTTACGAATAATGTATAAGTCAAAAGTTCAGGTCACAGATGTTGTTTGAAGCTTCAGATTTGCTCCAGTTTTGGGCTTTGTGAATCAGGTGTAAGTCACCAGGTCGGGTAAGAGATGTTCATGGAAGCTCCAGATTTGCTCCAGTTTTGGGCTTTGTGAATCAGGTGTAAGTCACCAGGTCGGGTAAGAGATGCTCCCGGCAGCTCCAGATTTGCTCTAGTTTTGGCCATATGAATCAGGTGTAAGTCACCAGGTCGGGTTGGAGATGCTCTTGGAAGCTCCAGATTTGCTCCAGTTTTGGGCTTTGTGAATCAGTTATAAATCACAAGGTCAGTAAGAGATGCTCTTGGCAGCCTCAGATTTGTTCCAGTTTTGGGAATTGTGAATCAGTTGTAAGTATCCAGGTCGGATAAGAGATGCTCCGGGCCGCTCCAGATTTGCTCTAGTTTTGGGCTTTGTAAGTTGGGTATATGTCACCAGGTCGGGTCAGAGATGCTCTTGGATGCTCCAGATTTGCTCCAGTTTTGGGGTTTGTGAATGAGGTATAAGTCACCAGGTCAGGTCAGAGATCTTCTTTGAAGCTCCAGATTTGCTCCAGTTTTGGGCTTTGTGAATCAGGTGTAAGTCACCAGGTCGGGTAAGAGATGCTCCTGGCAGCTCCAGATTTGCTCCAGTTTTGGGCTTTGTCAATCAGGTATACGTCACCAGGTCGGGTAAGAGATGCCCCCGGCAGCTCCTGATTTGTTCCAGTTCTGGGCTTTGTGAATCAGATGTAAGTCACCTGGTCGGGTCAGAGATGCTCTTGGAAGCTCCAGATTTGCTCCAGTTTTGGGCATATGAATCAGGTGTAAGTCACCAGGTCGGGTAAGAGATGCTCCAGGCCACTCCAGATTTGTTCCAGTTCTGGGCTTTGTGAATCATATATAAGTCACCAGGTCGGGTCAGAGATGCTCTTGGAAACTCCAGATTTGCTCCAGTTTTGGCCTTTTTTAATCAGGTATAAGTCACCAGGTCAGGTCAGAGATGCTTCCGGCAGCTCCAGATTTGCTCCAATTTTGGCATTTTTGAATCAGGTATATGTCAAAAGGTCAGGTCAGAGATGCTTCCGGCAGCTTCAGATATTCTCCAGTTTTGGGCTTTGTGAATCAGGTATAAGTCACCAGGTCATGTCAGAGATGCTCCCGGCAGCTCCAGATTTGTTCTAGTTTTGGGCTTTGTCAGTCGGGTATAAGTCACCAGGTCGGGTCAGAATTGCTCTTGGAAGCTCCAAATTTGCTCCAGTTTTGGGCTTTGTCAATCAGGTATAAGTTACCAGGTCATGTCAGAGATGCTCCCGGAAGGTCGAGATTTGCTCCAGGTTTGGGCTTTGTGAGTCAGTCATAAGTTACCGGGTCTGGTAAGTGAAGCTCCCGGTAGCTCCAGATTTGCTTCAGTTTTAGTCTTTGTGAGTCAGGCATAAGTCAACAGGTCGGGTCAGAGATGCTCCTGGAAGCTCCAGATTTTCTCCAGTTTTGGGCTTTGTGAATTAGGTGTAAGTCACCAGGTCAGGTCAGAGATGCTCTTGGCTGCTCCAGAGTTGCTCCAGTTTTGGGCTTTGTGAGTCAGGCATAAGTCACCAGGTCGGGTAAGTGATGCTCCCGGCAGCTCCAGATTTGCTTCAGTTTTGGTCTTTGTGAGTCAGGCATAAGTCACCAGGTCGGGTAAGAGATTCTCCCGGCAGTGCCAGATTTACTCCAGTTTTGGGCTTTGTGAATCAGGTGTAAATCACCAGGTCGGGTAAGAGATGCTCCCGGCAGCTCCAGATTTGCTCCAGTTTTTTGCTTTGTGAATCACGTGCAAGTCATCAGGTCAGGTCAGAGATGTTGCGGGCAGCTCAAGATTTGCTCCAGTTTTGTGGTTTGTGAATCAGGTGTAAGTCACCAGGTCGGGTCAGAGATGTTCTTGGAAGCTCCAGATTTGCTCCAGTATTGGGCTTTGTGAATCAGGTGTAAGTCACCAGGCTGGGTAAGAGATGCTCCCGGCAGCTCCAGATTTGCTCCAGTTTTGGGCTTTGTGAATCAGGTATAAGTCACCAGGTCAGGTAAGAGATGCTCCCGGCAGCTCCAGATTTGTTCCAGTTTTGGGCTTTGTGAATCAGGTGTAAGCCACCAGGTCGGGTCACAGATGCTCTTGGAAGCTCGAGATTTGCTCCAGTTTTGGGGTTTACGAATAAGGTATAAGTCAAAAGTTCAGGTCGCAGATGTTCTTTGAAGCTTCAGATTTGCTCCAGTTTTGGGCTTTGTGAATCAGGTGTAAGTCACCAGGTTGGGTAAGAGATGCTCTTGGATGCTCCAGATTTGCTCCAGTTTTGGGCTTTGTGAATCAGGTGTAAGCCACCAGGTCGGGTCAGAGATGCTCTTGGAAGCTCGAGATTTGCTCCAGTTTTGGGGTTTACGAATAAGGTATAAGTCAAAAGTTCAGGTCACAGATGTTCTTTGAAGCTTCAGATTTGCTCCAGTTTTGGGCTTTGTGAATCAGGTGTAAGTCACCAGGTCGGGTAAGAGATGCTCTTGGATGCTCCAGATTTGCTCCAGTTTTGTGGTTTGTGAATCAGGTATAAGTCACCAGGTTGAGTCAGAGATGCTCTTGGATGCTCCAGATTTGCTCCAGTTTTGTGGTTTGTGAATCAGGTGTAAGTCACCAGGTCGGGTCAGAGATGTTCTTGGAAGCTCCAGATTTGCTCCAGTATTGGGCTTTGTGAATCAGGTGTAAGTCACCAGGTCGGGTAAGAGATGCTCTTGAATGCTCCAGATTTGCTCCAGTTTTGGGGTTTGTGAATCTGGTATAAATCACCAGGTTGAGTCAGAGATGTTCTTGGAAGCTCCAGATTTGCTCCAGTTTTGGGCTTTGTGAATCAGGTGTAAGTCACCAGGTCGGGTAAGAGATGCTCCCGGCAACTCCAGATTTGCTCCAGTTTTGGGCATATGAATCAGGTGTAAGTCACCAGGTCGGGTCGGAGATGCTCTTGGAAGCGCCAGATTTGCTCTAGTTTTGGGCTTTGTGAATCAGTTATAAATCACAAGGTCAGTAAGAGATGCTCCCGGCAGCCTCAGATTTGTTCCAGTTTTGGGAATTGTGAATCAGTTGTAAGTCACCAGGTCGGGTAAGAGATGCTCCGGGCCGCTCCAGATTTGCTCTAGTTTTGGGCTTTGTAAATTGGGTATATGTCACCAGGTCGGGTCAGAGATGCTCTTGGATGCTCCAGATTTGCTCCAGTTTTGGGGTTTGTGAATGAGGTATAAGTCACCAGGTCAGGTCAGAGATGTTCTTTGAAGCTGCAGATTTGCTCCAGTTTTGGGCTTTGTGAATCAAGTGTAAGTCACTGGGTCGGGTAAGAGATGCTCCTGACAGCTCCAGATTTACTCCAGTTTTGGGCTTTGTGAATCAGGTGTAAATCACCAAGTCGGGTAAGAGATGCTCCCGGCAGATCCAGATTTGCTCCAGTTTTTTGCTTTGTGAATCACGTGCAAGTCATCAGGTCAGGTCAGAGATGTTGCGGGCAGCTCAAGATTTGCTCCAGTTTTTGTCTTTGTGAGTCAGGCATAAGTCACCAGGTCGGGTAAGAAATTCTCCCGGCAGTGCCAGATTTGTTCCAGGTTTGGGCTTTGTGAATCAGGTGTAAGTCACCAGGTTGGGTAAGAGATGCTCCCGGCAGCTCCAGATTTTCTCCAGTTTTTTGCTTTGTGAATCAGGTGCAAGTCATCAGGTCAGGTCAGAGATGTTGCGGGCAGCTCAAGATTTGCTCCAGTTTTTGTCTTTGTGAATCCGGTATAAGTAACCAGGTCAAGTCAGAGATGCTTTTGGCAGCTCCAGATTTGCTCCAATTTTGGGCTTTGAGAATCACGTGTAACTCACCAGGTCGGGTAAGAGATGCTCCTGGCAGCTCCATATTTGCTCCAGTTTTTCGCTTTATGAATCAGGTGTAAGTCATCAGGTCAGGTCAGAGATGCTCCGGGCAGCTCCAGATTTGCTCCAGTTTTTCGCTTTGTGAATCAGGTATAAGTCACCAGGTCGGGTAAGAGATGCTCCCAGCAGCGCCAGATTTACTGCAGTTTTGGGCTTTGTGAATCAGGTGTAAATCACCAGGTCAGGTAAGAGATGTTCCTGGACGCTCCAGATTTGCTCCAGTTTTTGGCTTTGTGCATCAGGTATAAGTGACCAGGTCAGGTCAGAGAGGCTGGCTGGCTACAAAGCCCAGAACTGGAGCAAATCTGGCAGCTCCAGATTTGCTCCAGTTTTGGGCTTTGTGGCCAGCCAGTTATAAGTCACCAGGTCATGTCAGAGATGCTCCTGGCAGCTCCAGATTTGCTCCAGTTTTGGGCTTTGTGAATCAGGTATAAGTCACCAAGTTGGGTAAGAGATGCTCCTGGAAGCTCCAGATTTGCTCCAGTTTTGGGATTTGTGAATCAGGTATAAATCACCAGGTTGGGTCAGAGATGCTCCCGGCAGCTCCACATTTGCTCCAGTTTTGGGGTTTGTGAGTCAGGCATAAGTCACCAGGTTGGGTAAGAGATTCTCTTGGAAGCTCCAGATTTACTCCAGTTTTGGGCTTTGTGATCAGGTGTAAATCACCAGGTCAGGTAAGAGATGCTCCCGGCAGCTCCAGATTTGCTCCAGTTTTGGGGTTTGTGAGTCAGGCATAAGTCACCAGGTTGGGTAAGAGATTCTCCCAGCAGCGCCATATTTACTCCAGTTTTGGGCTTTGTGATCAGGTGTAAATCACAAGGTCATGTCAGAGATGCTCTTGGCAGCTCCTGATTTACTCCAGTTTTGGGCTTTGTGAATCCGATGTAAGTGACCAGGTCATGTCAGAGATGCTCCTGGCAGCTCCAGATTTGCTCCAGTTTTGGGTTTTGGACTTTGTGAATCAAGTGTAAGTCACCAGGTCCGGTCAGAGATGCTCTTGGAAGCTCCAGATTTGCTCCCGTTTTGGGCTTTGTGAATCAGGTGTAAGTCACCAGGTTGGGTAAGAGATGCTCCCGGCAGCTCCAGATTTGGGCATATGAATCAGGTGTAAGTCACCAGGTCGAGTCGGAGATGCTCTTGGAAGCTCCAGATTTGCTCCAGTTTTGGGCTTTGTGAATCAGTTATAAGTACCAGGTCGGTAAGAGATGCTCCCGGCAGCCTCCAATTTGTTCCAGTTTTCAGATTTGTGAATCAGGTGTAAGTCACCAGGTCGAGTAAGAGATGCTCCCGGCAGCTCCAGATTTGCTCCAGTTTTGGACTTTGTGAATCAGGTGTAAGTCACCAAGTCCGGTCAGAGATGCTCTTGGAAGCTCCAGATTTGCTCCCGTTTTGGGCTTTGTGAATCAGGTGTAATTCACCAGGTTGGGTAAGAGATGCTCCCGGCAGCTCCAGATTTGCTCCAGTTTTGGGCATATGAATCAGGTGTAAGTCACCAGGTCGAGTCGGAGATGCTCTTGGAAGCTCCAGATTTGCTCCAGTTTTGGGCTTTGTGAATCAGTTATAAGTCATCAGGTCGGTAAGAGATGCTCCCGGCAGCCTCCAATTTGTTCCAGTTTTCAGATTTGTGAATCAGGTGTAAGTTACAAGGTTGAGTAAGAAATGCTCCGGGCAGCTCCAGATTTGCTCCAGTTTTGGGCTTTGTAAATCGGTATATTTCACCAGGTCGGGTCAGAGATGCTCTTGGAAGCTCAAGATTTGCTCGAGTTTTGGGGTTTGTGAATAAGTTATAAGTCACCAGGTCATGTCAGAGATGTTCTTTGAAGCTCCAGATTTGCTCCAGTTTTGGGCTTTGTGAATCAGGTATAAGTCACCAGGTCAGGTAAGAGATGCTCCTGGCAGCTCCAGATTTGTTCCAGTTTTGGGATTAGTGAATCAGGTGTAAGTCACCAGGTCGGGTCAGAGATGCTCTTGGAAGCTCGGGATTTGCTCCAGTTTTGGGGTTTACGAATAAGGTATAAATCAAAAGTTCAGGTCACAGATGTTCTTTGAAGCTCCAGATTTGCTCCAGTTTTGGGCTTTGTGAATCGGGTGTGAGTCACCAGGTCAGGTAAGAGGGTGCTCCCGGCAGCTCCAGATTTGCTCCAGTTTTGGACTTTGTGAATCAGGTGTAAGTCACCAGGTCGGGTAAGAGATGCTCTTGGATGCTCCAGATTTGCTCCAGTTTTGGGCTTTGTGAATCAGTTATAAATCACCAGGTCGGTAAGAGATGCTCCCGGCAGCCTCCAATGTGTTCCAGTTTTCGGATTTGTGAATCAGGTGTAAATCACCAGGTCGAGTAAGAGATGCTCCGGGCAGCTCCAGATTTGCTCTAGTTTTGGGCTTTGTAAATCGGTATATTTCACACGGTCGGGTCAGAGATGCTCTTGGAAGCTCCAGATTTGCTCCAGTTTTGGGCTTTGTGAATCAGGTATAAGTCACCAGGTCAGGTAAGAGATGCTCCCGGCAGCTCCAGATTTGTTCCAGTTTTGGGCTTTGTGAATCAGGTGTAAGCCACCAGGTCGGGTCAGAGATGGTCTTGGAAGCTCGAGATTTGCTCCAGTTTTGGGGTTTACGAATAAGGTATAAGTCAAAAGTTCAGGTCACAGATGTTCTTTGAAGCTTCAGATTTGCTCCAGTTTTGGGCTCTGTGAATCAGGTGTAAGTCACCAGGTTGGGTAAGAGATGCTCTTGGATGCTCCAGATTTGCTCCAGTTTTGGGCTTTGTGAATCAGGTGTAAGCCACCAGGTCGGGTCAGAGATGCTCTTGGAAGCTCGAGATTTGCTCCAGTTTTGGGGTTTACGAATAAGTTATAAGTCAAAAGTTCAGGTCACAGATGTTGTTTGAAGCTTCAGATTTGCTCCAGTTTTGGGCTTTGTGAATCAGGTGTAAGTCACCAGGTCGGGTAAGAGATGCTCTTGGATGCTCCATATTTGCTCCAGTTTTGTGGTTTGTGAATCAGGTGTAAGTCACCAGGTCGGGTCAGAGTTGTTCTTGGAAGCTCCAGATTTGCTCCAGTTTTGGGCTTTGTGAATCAGGTGTAAGTCACCAGGTCGGGTAAGAGATGCTCCCGGCAGCTCCAGATTTGCTCTAGTTTTGGCCATATGAATCAGGTGTAAGTCACCAGGTCGGGTTGGAGATGCTCTTGGAAGCTCCAGATTTGCTCCAGTTTTGGGCTTTGTGAATCAGTTATAAATCACAAGGTCAGTAAGAGATGCTCCCGGCAGCCTCAGATTTGCTCCAGTTTTGGGCTTTGTGAATCAGGTGTAAGTCACCAGGTCGGATAAGAGATGCTCCGGGCCGCTCCAGATTTGCTCTAGTTTTGGGCTTTGTAAATTGGGTATATGTCACCAGGTCGGGTCAGAGATGCTCTTGGAAGCTCCAGATTTGCTCCAGTTTTGTGGTTTGTGAATGAGGTATAAGTCACCAGGTCAGGTCAGAGATCTTCTTTGAAGCTCCAGATTTGCTCCAGTTTTGGGCTTTGTCAATCAGGTATACGTCACCAGGTCGGGTAAGAGATGCCCCCGGCAGCTCCTGATTTGTTCCAGTTCTGGGCTTTGTGAATCAGATGTAAGTCACCTGGTCGGGTCAGAGATGCTCTTGGAAGCTCCAGATTTGCTCCAGTTTTGGGCATATGAATCAGGTGTAAGTCACCAGGTCGGGTAAGAGATGCTCCAGGCCACTCCAGATTTGTTCCAGTTCTGGGCTTTGTGAATCATATATAAGTCACCAGGTCGGGTCAGAGATGCTCTTGGAAACTCCAGATTTGTTCCAGTTTTGGGCTTTGTGAATCAGGTATATTTCACCAGGTCAAATCAGATATGCTCCCGTCAGGTCCAGATTTGCTCCAATTTTGGCATTTTTGAATCAGGTATATGTCAAAAGGTCAGGTCAGAGATGCTTCCGGCAGCTTCAGATATTCTCCAGTTTTGGGCTTTGTGAATCAGGTATAAGTCACCAGGTCATGTCAGAGATGCTCCCGGCAGCTCCAGATTTGTTCTTGTTTTGGGCTTTGTCAGTCGGGTATAAGTCACCAGGTCGGGTCAGAATTGCTCTTGGAAGCTCCAAATTTGCTCCAGTTTTGGGCTTTGTCAATCAGGTATACGTCACCAGGTCGGGTAAGAGATGCCCCCGGCAGCTCCTGATTTGTTCCAGTTCTGGGCTTTGTGAATCAGATGTAAGTCACCTGGTCGGGTCAGAGATGCTCTTGGAAGCTCCAGATTTGCTCCAGTTTTGGGCATATGAATCAGGTGTAAGTCACCAGGTCGGGTAAGAGATGCTCCAGGCCACTCCAGATTTGTTCCAGTTCTGGGCTTTGTGAATCATATATAAGTAACCAGGTCGGGTCAGAGATGCTCTTGGAAACTCCAGATTTTCTCCAGTTTTGGCCTTTTTTAATCAGGTATAAGTCACCAGGTCAGGTCAGAGATGCTTCCGGCAGCTCCAGATTTGTTCCCCTTTTGGGCTTTGTGAATCAGGTATATGTCACCAGGTCAAATCAGATATGCTCCCGTCAGGTCCAGATTTGCTCCAATTTTGGCATTTTTGAATCAGGTATATGTCAAAAGGTCAGGTCAGAGATGCTTCCGGCAGCTTCAGATATTCTCCAGTTTTGGGCTTTGTGAATCAGGTATAAGTCACCAGGTCATGTCAGAGATGCTCCCGGCAGCTCCAGATTTGTTCTAGTTTTGGGCTTTGTCAGTCGGGTATAAGTCACCAGGTCGGGTCAGAATTGCTCTTGGAAGCTCCAAATTTGCTCCAGTTTTGGGCTTTGTCAATCAGGTATAAGTTACCAGGTCATGTCAGAGATGCTCCCGGAAGGTCGAGATTTGCTCCAGGTTTGGGCTTTGTGAGTCAGGCATAAGTTACCGGGTCTGGTAAGTGATGCTCCCGGTAGCTCCAGATTTGCTTCAGTTTTGGTCTTTGTGAGTCAGGCATAAGTCAACAGGTCGGGTCAGAGATGCTCCTGGAAGCTCCAGATTTGTTCCAGGTTTGGGCTTTGTGAATCAGGTAAATGTCACCAGGTCGCATAAGAGATGCTTCCGGCAGCTCCAGATTTTCTCCAGTTTTGGGCTTTGTGAATTAGGTGTAAGTCACCAGGTCAGGTCAGAGATGCTCTTGGCTGCTCCAGAGTTGCTCCAGTTTTGGGCTTTGTGAGTCAGGCATAAGTCACCAGGTCGGGTAAGTGATGCTCCCGGCAGCTCCAGATTTGCTTCAGTTTTGGTCTTTGTGAGTCAGGCATAAGTCACCAGGTCGGGTAAGAGATTCTCCCGGCAGTGCCAGATTTACTCCAGTTTTGGGCTTTGTGAATCAGGTGTAAATCACCAGGTCGGGTAAGAGATGCTCCCGGCAGCTCCAGATTTGCTCCAGTTTTTTGCTTTGTGAATCACGTGCAAGTCATCAGGTCAGGTCAGAGATGTTGCGGGCAGCTCAAGATTTGCTCCAATTTTTGTCTTTGTGAATCCGGTATAAGTCACCAGGTTGGGTAAGAGATGCTCCCGGCAGCTCCAGATTTGCTCCAGTTTTGGGCTTTGTGACTCAGGTGTAAGTCACCAGGTCGGGTAAGAGATGCTCTTGGATGCTCCAGATTTGCTCCAGTTTTGTGGTTTGTGAATCAGGTGTAAGTCACCAGGTCGGGTAAGAGATGCTCTTGGATGCTCCAGATTTGCTCCAGTTTTGGGGTTTGTGAAACAGGTATAAGTCACCAGGTTGAGTCAGAGATGTTCTTGGAAGCTCCAGATTTGCTCCAGTTTTGGGCTTCGTGAATCAGGTGTAAGTCACCAGGTCGGGTAAGAGATGCTCCCGGCAACTCCAGATTTGCTCCAGTTTTGGGCATATGAATCAGGTGTAAGTCACCAGGTCGTGTCGGAGATGCTCTTGGAAGCTCCAGATTTGCTCCAGTTTTGGGCTTTGTGAATCAGTTATAAATCACAAGGTCAGTAAGAGATGCTCCCGGCAGCCTCAGATTTGTTCCAGTTTTGGGAATTGTGAATCAGTTGTAAGTCACCAGGTCGGGTAAGAGATGCTCCGGGCCGCTCCAGATTTGCTCTAGTTTTGGGCTTTGTAAGTTGGGTATATGTCACCAGGTCGGGTCAGAGATGCTCTTGGATGCTCCAGATTTGCTCCAGTTTTGGGGTTTGTGAATGAGGTATAAGTCACCAGGTCAGGTCAGAGATGTTCTTTGAAGCTGCAGATTTGCTCAAGTTTTGGGCTTTGTGAATCAGTTTTGTGCCAGCATAGCAGTTCCCACCACCCACCAGAGGAGCAGGAGCTCCGGACCATGTCCCTGCAGGAGCAGAGGACCAACGAGGGCATCAGCTGTCCCCAGGCCCAAGCGCAGCATTTTTGGTAAGCGCTCGATTGACGCCGAAATCCGCCTGTAAAATGCGCATTTCGCCCGCGCTCCAGCATTAATTAATATTAATGCAATCTCGATCGTGGAGGCTTTGCCCACACTGCCCCACACCAGAAGGTTACTATTAACCCAATCGCCGCCATTGCAGCACACGAGGCTCTCCCCCACTCCAAGATGGCCGCCCCCTAAAAGCAGCATCCATAGCCGACTGACCCAGGCCTCCAGCAGCCAGCTGATTGGCTGCCGGGCCTACCTCTTGGCCCATTGGCCGCCGGCAGGCGAAGCCGGCCCCCTCATTCCAAGGCCCATGAGATGCAAGGCCAGCACCTGTTTTGTGCCTGTTCGGTGCCGTGGCTGCCGTCTGCCAGACCCCCTGGCTCTTTCCACAAAGGTACTTTTACTCCTATTGACAGCCTCAGCAGTCTGATCCTGCCCATATGCATTAATGTGCGACCAAAGCCCTTTCCACATACATCATGGTTCTGCATATGCCCACACAGCCTGACCACCACAACCATGCCTTTACAGAGCCACGCGTAGTGCACGTTTTGCATTTAGCCTATCCTTTGACTGCTTTCGCCGATCTATAATCGTATTTAGCCTACATATGATTGCTCTGACTAGCCCAGAGGCACCCTGCACCCAGACTTGCATCTAGCCTGTCTATAACCGCATTTAGCCTGTCTCTGATTGCATCTAGCCTGTCTCTGACTGCATTTAGCCTGTCTATAATTGCATTTAGCCTGCCTATAACTGCATTTAGCCTATCCCTGATTGCATTTAGCCTGTCTCTGATTGCATTTAGCCTGTCTATAACTGCATTTAGCCTGTCTATAACTGCATTTAGCCTATCCCTGATTGCATTTAGCCTGTCTCTGATTGCATTTAGCCTGTCCCTGATTGCATTTAGCCTGTCTCTGATTGCATTTAGCCTGTCTCTGATTGCATTTAGCCTGTCTTGACTGCATTTAGCCTGTCTCTGATTGCATTTAGCCTGTCTATAACTGCATTTAGCCTGTCTATAACTGCATTTAGCCTATCCCTGATTGCATTTAGCCTGTCTCTGATTGCATTTAGCCTGTCTTGACTGCATTTAGCCTGTCTCTGATTGCACTTAGCCTACATATGATTGCGATGTCTAACCTAGAGGTACCTGACTCCTGCAAACCAACTGCTCGCGCCTAAAACTAAGTTAGAATGATACTAACTCTTATTTACCTGTCAGCCTTTTGGACCACAATGCCAAAAATAAACCACCAACCGAGGCCTACACCACAGGGCATACCGCCCGTGGATGAAGGACTCTTAACTCCCCCCCTAGAGCCCAGCCATCAACCTTCACATTCACTTATTACCCACCAATTGCTAACATACCTCCCCTGTGACATTGCAAGTAGAAATGCAAAACTACGTTCAAGATTACCTAAAATTTACGAACCACTAGCTAGACTCAATACCTCTTGCAATAGAAGTAACACTAACATCCGAAACACTCCTCCTATAAAAATTGACCCCCATCGCAATAACCGCCCAAATAAGCAGGCCAATGCTAATAATAGCCTACCTAAAAAGAAAAGTAATGCCACCCAGGCCATAGCAAAGCCGAACCTCCAACTGAAGTGCGCCCTTATTAATGCCAGGTCACTAATAGCACACGCTACCGAAATTGCTGATCTCATTCAAATAGGAGACTATGACATCCTCGCCATAACAGAAACTTGGCTGCACCAAGCTGCAGGACCTGCCATAATGCTTGCCCTACCACATAATTACACCATACTTAGAGAAGACAGAGTCAACTCTCGAGGAGGTGGCCTAGCTATTATTGCTAAAAATAATCTCACCCTAAAAATTGAATCAAGTTCAACGACTAACTCCTGCAAATCATTAACTGCTAAACTCCTCGCATCTCCCTCTCAATCTATTACTATCCACCTTATCTATAGACCACCTGGCCCTATTGGCACGTTCGAGGAGGACATCTCCACGATCCTCTCAAACAACCTAAAAACTTCATCCCAAGCTATCCTTCTGGGAGACCTAAACCTAGGCTACAACGACCCTAAAGACCTGCAAGCAACCAATGTCACTAATATCATCTCAGAACTAGGCTTCTCCCAAAAAATCCTACAGCCCACACACGAAAAAGGCCGTATACTTGACTGGGTTGCTGACTATAACTGCAATACTACGATTGTCGACATCAAACCACAAATTTGGACAGATCATGCACTGATAACCTTCCTCCTAAATGTTAACTTGACCATACCTATTGAAATTGCTCTGGCTCCCCCCCTGCCAACCAGAAACAAAAAACTTATAACTACAGAAAAACTGCTACCACTCATCCTCCCCAGACTAAACTCTCTACCTGACTCATCGGACACCTCATCACTAGTAAATGAATTCAAATCTTCTATGGCTACAGCTCTAGATACTATTGCCCCACTGAAACTGAGAAAGAGTAAGCCCAGAGCCCACCTAAACACCTGGTTTACTCCTCACCTCAAATCTCTAAGACTTGAAAAACGTAAATGTGAATCTGCTTGGCGACTAGCCCCAACAGAGACAAATAAAATTACACTCATCAATGCCTCCAAGATTTACAAAAATGAAATAAAGAAAGCAAAAAGAGAGAACTTCAACAACAGAATACTGCAGGCCAAATCTGGTACGAAAGAACTATTCCTTATACTAAAGGAACTAGAAAACCCTATTCCTGTCCAGGATAACTGTGATAAAAATAAAATATGGTGCTCGAACATCCAAAAAGCACTAAATGACAAAATTGCCACACTCCAAACAAAAATTGAGATAAAGAAACAGAATATTCCACCCTCAACTAACCTAAGAGGCAAACTACCAACTAGCACTAAACTAGACCATAAATTTAACTTCTCGAAAGTAACCATACTTGAAACCGAAAAGATAATACTTTCACTCAAGCCATCCAATTGCCGAGGTGACCTATGCCCAGCCCAACTAATAAAAGACATGGCCAGAGACCTCTCCCCATTCATTTCTAAGCTTATTAATGCCTCCTTTGCTTCAGGCACTATTCCAGATAACCTCAAGCAATCTTGGGTCCTCCCCCTTCTAAAAAAACAAACATTGGACCCATCCATCCCGACTAACTACAGGCCTATCACAACGGTACCCTTCCTGTTAAAAATCCTAGACAGGGTAGCCTACCTGCAGATCCAAAAACATCTGGAGCTGCACCACCTTTTAGGCACAAGACAATCAGGTTTTAGACCTCAGCACGGAACTGAAACTGCACTCATCGATCTTAAAACTCAGGTCGATGAGCTGAGAGACTCCGGAAAGATGGCCCTACTCCTCTTACTGGACCTCTCTGCAGCCTTCGACCTAGTGGATCATGATGTGCTATGCACCCACCTAGAAACAGCTGCCCACTTCTCCACGCATGCCATCACATGGATCAAATCTTTCCTAACCGGTAGAACTATGAGAGTCTTCTCTACTTCTGCTGCTGCAGACCCAGTATCCATCACATGTGGAGTCCCACAAGGTTCTTGTGTCTCCCCCACTATGTACAACATCTTCACGAAGCCCTTGTTCGATGATCTAGATAATCTGGGTGTCACCTACACTAACTATGCGGATGACACTCAGATTCTCATACCACTCTCAGGGGATTATGAACAAGATTTGGCCTTGGTGAACAAGATTTACCTCATCATTCAGGCATGGATGGCCACCCACGGGCTATGCCTGAATGATGAAAAAACGGAACTCATCATACTGGGGAACACACAAAACATCAAAAGATTAAAAGAAGAATACTCCTCCTTCGTCATAGACGGTAACACTATCAAGGTGGCAAAAGTGGTAAAAACACTAGGGTTCTACCTTGATTCCCACCTCTCCCTAACCAAACAGGTGAGCGCAATGGCATCCAGCACCGCATATACCTGCAAGCTGATCAGAGCCGCAAAACCATACCTATCCACTGCCAACTGCCTAACCCTTGCCCGAGCATTAGTGCTGTCGAAATTGGACTATTGTAACGCTCTATATATAGGGGCCAACAAACACACGTTGCAAAAGATTCAAACACTACAGAACAATGCTCTTAGAGCTGCCTTAGGAATTCCAAAAAGGGAGCATATTTCAGAAGCTAGAAGACAATCCAATTGGCTCTCCACAGCGGACAAAATCAAACTTAAGACAGCTTCTCTAACCTTCAAAAGTATCAACCATCTAGCACCTAAATACCTAGCTGCTAGATTCAACAGAAAAATCTCCACTAGACCCACCAGAGAAGCATACTCTAACCAGTTAATGATACCCCCATTCAAACTAAGTACGGCCGGAGGAAACAGCTTCCCTGTCAAAGCTGCCCAGCTTTGGAACTCCCTCCCGCCCAGCCTGAGATCTCCCCAATCCTACGCTCTCTTCAGATCCAACTGTATCAATTGGATCAAAGAAAATGACCGATAGTCCATAACCACTGTTCTACAAACGTACTATGTACATAATTATATACCCTTTATCTCCCTACTGCATATTTCCTGTTTATATTATGTTATATGTATATACCATGGCCTGCATTATGTAATTTCTACTATGTATAACCACTATTTGTAATCATGTGTAACCTGTAAAGTTTAAAGTATCCTTGAACAACGCGCCCGGTTACCCTCGGGTCTGGCGCGCGCTATAAATAATAAACTCAAACTCAAACTCAAACTCAAACTAGGTCGGGTAAGAGATGCTCCTGACAGCTCCAGATTTACTCCAGTTTTGGGCTTTGTGAATCAGGTGTAAATCACCAAGTCGGGTAAGAGATGCTCCCGGCAGCTCCAGATTTGCTCCAGTTTTTTGCTTTGTGAATCACGTGCAAGTCATCAGGTCAGGTCAGAGATGTTGCGGGCAGCTCAAGATTTGCTCCAGTTTTTGTCTTTGTGAATCCGGTATAAGTCACCAGGTTGGGTAAGAGATGCTCCCGGCAGCTCCAGATTTGCTCCAGTATTGGGCTTTGTGACTCAGGTGTAAGTCACCAGGTCGGGTAAGAGATGCTCTTGGATGCTCCAGATTTGCTCCAGTTTTGGGGTTTGTGAATCAGGTATAAGTCACCAGGTCGAGTCAGAGATGTTCTTGGAAGCTCCAGATTTGCTCCAGTTTTGGGCTTTGTGAATCAGGTGTAAGTCACCAGGTCGGGTAAGAGATGCTCCCGGCAGCTCCAGATTTGCTCCAGTTTTGGGCATATGAATCAGGTGTAAGTCACCAGGTCGGGTCGGAGATGCTCTTGGAAGCTCCAGATTTGCTCCAGTTTTGGGCTTTGTGAATCAGTTATAAATCACAAGGTCAGTAAGAGATGCTCCCGGCAGCCTCAGATTTGTTCCAGTTTTGGGAATTGTGAATCAGTTGTAAGTCACCAGGTCGGGTAAGAGATGCTCAGGGCCGCTCCAGATTTGCTCTAGTTTTGGGCTTTGTAAGTTGGGTATATGTCACCAGGTCGGGTCTGAGATGCTCTTGGAAGCTCCAGATTTGCTCCAGTTTTGGGGTTTGTGAATGAGGTATAAGTCACCAGGTCAGGCAGAGATGTTCTTTGAAGCTCCAGATTTGCTCCAGTTTTGGGGTTTGTGAATGAGGTATAAGTCACCAGGTCAGGCAGAGATGTTCTTTGAAGCTCCAGATTTGCTCCAGTTTTGGGCTTTGTCAATCAGGTATAAGTCACCAGGTCGGGTAAGAGATGCCCCGGCAGCTCCTGATTTGTTCCAGTTTTGGGCTTTGTGAATCAGATGTAAGTCACCTGGTCGGGTCAGAGATGCTCTTGGAACCTCCAGATTTGCTCCAGTTTTGGGCATATGAATCAGGTGTAAGTCACCAGGTTGGGTAAGGGATGCTCCGGGCCGCTCCAGATTTGCTCCAGTTTTGGGCTTTGTAAGTTGGGTATATGTCACCAGGTCGGGTCAGAGATGCTCTTGGAAGCTCCTGATTTGCTCCAGTTTTGGGCTTTGTGAATCAGGTATAAGTCACCAGGTCAGGTCACAGATGTTCTTTGAATCTCCAGATTTGCTCCAGTTTTGGGCTTTGTGAATCAGGTGTAAGTCACCAGGTCGGGTCAGAGATGCTCTTGGAAGCTCCAGATTTGCTCCAGTTTTGGGCTTTGTGAATCAGTTATAAATCACAAGGTCAGTAAGAGATGCTCCCGGCAGCCTCAGATTTGTTCCAGTTTTGGGAATTGTGAATCAGTTGTAAGTCACCAGGTCGGGTAAGAGATGCTCCTGGCAGCTCCAGATTTGCTCCAGTTTTGGGCTTTGTAAGTTGGGTATATGTCACCAGGTCGGGTAAGAGATGCTCCTGGCAGCTCCAGATTTGCTCCAGTTTTGGGCTTTGTCAATCAGGTATAAGTCACCAGGTCGGGTAAGAGATGCCCCCGGCAGCTCCTGATTTGTTCCAGTTTTGGGCTTTATGAATCAGATGTAAGTCACCTGGTCGGGTCAGAGATGCTCTTGGAAGCTCCAGATTTGCTCCAATTTTGGGCATATGAATCAGGTGTAAGTCACCAGGTCGGGTAAGAGATGCTCTGGGCCGCTCCAGATTTGCTCTAGTTTTGGGCTTTGTAAGTTGGGTATATGTGACCAGGTCGGGTCAGAGATGCTCTTGGAAGCTCCTGATTTGCTCCAGTTTTGGGCTTTGTGAATCAGGTGTAAGTCACCAGGTCGGGTCAGAGATGCTCTTGGAAGCTCCAGATTTGCTCCAGTTTTGGGCTTTGTGAATCAGGTGTAAGTCACCAGGTCAGGTAAGAGATGCTCCCGGCAGCTCCAGATTTACTCCAGTTTTGGGCTTGGTGAATCATATATAAGTCACCAGGTCGGGTCAGAGATGCTCTTGGAAACTCCGGATGTGCTCCAGTTGTGGCCTTTTTTAATCAGGTATAAGTCACCAGGTCAGGTCAGAGATGCTTCTGGCAGCTCCAGATTTGTTCCAGTTTTGGGCTTTGTGAATCAGGTATATGTCACCAGGTCAAATCAGATATGCTCCCGTCAGGTCCAGATTTGCTCCAATTTTGGCATTTTTGAATCAGGTATATGTCAAAAGGTCAGGTCAGAGATGCTTCCGGCAGCTTCAGATATTCTCCAGTTTTGGGCTTTGTGAATCAGGTATAAGTCACCAGGTCATATCAGAGATGCTCCCGGCAGCTCCAGATTTGCTCTAGTTTTGGGCTTTGTCAGTCGGGTATAAGTCACCAGGTCGGGTCAGAATTGCTCTTGGAAGCTCCAGATTTGCTCCAGTTTTGGGCTTTGTCAATCAGGTATAAGTTACCAAGTCATGTCAGAGATGCTCCCGGAAGGTCGAGATTTGCTCCAGGTTTGGGCTTTGTGAGTCAGGCATAAGTCACCAGGTCGGGTAAGTGATGCTCCCGACAGCTCCAGATTTGCTTCAGTTTTGGTCTTTGTGAGTCAGGCATAAGTCACCAGGTCGGGTAAGAGATTCTCCCGGCAGTGCCAGATTTGTTCCAGGTTTGGGCTTTGTGAATCAGGTGTAAGTCACCAGGTTGGGTAAGAGATGCTCCCGGCAGCTCCAGATTTGCTCCAGTTTTTTGCTTTGTGAATCAGGTGCAAGTCATCAGGTCAGGTCAGAGATGTTGCGGGCAGCTCAAGATTTGCTTCAGTTTTTGTCTTTGTGAATCCGGTATAAGTCACCAGGTCAAGTCAGAGATGCTTTTGGCAGCTCCAGATTTGCTCCAGTTTTGGGCTTTGAGAATCACGTGTAACTCACCAGGTCGGGTTAGAGATGCTCCTGGCAGCTCCATATTTGCTCCAGTTTTTCGCTTTATGAATCAGGTGTAAGTCATCAGGTCAGGTCAGAGATGCTCCGGGCAGCTCCAGATTTGCTCCAGTTTTTCACTTTGTGAATCAGGTGTAAATCACCAGGTCAGGTAAGAGATGCTCCTGGACGCTCCAGATTTGCTCCAGTTTTTGGCTTTGTGCATCAGGTATAAGTGACCTGGTCAGGTCAGAGAGGCTCCTGGCAGCTCCAGATTTGCTCCAGTTTTGGCCTTTGTGGCCAGCCAGGTATAAGTCACCAGGTCATGTCAGAGATGCTCCTGGCAGCTCCAGATTTGCTCCAGTTTTGGGCTTTGTGAATCAGGTATAAGTCACCAAGTTGGGTAAGAGATGCTCCTGGAAGCTCCAGATTTGCTCCAGTTTTGGGATTTGTGAATCAGGTATAAATCACCAGGTTGGGTCGGAGATGCTCCCGGCAGCTCCACATTTGCTCCAGTTTTGGGGTTTGTGAGTCAGGCATAAGTCACCAGGTTGGGTAAGAGATTCTCTTGGAAGCTCCAGATTTACTCCAGTTTTGGGCTTTGTGATCAGATGTAAATCACCAGGTCATGTCAGAGATGCTCCTGGCAGCTCCAGATTTGCTCCAGTTTTGGGCTTTGTGACTCAGGTGTAAGTCACCAGGTCAGGTAAGAGATGCTCTTGGATGCTCCAGATTTGGGGTTTGTGAATCAGGTATAAGTCACCAGGTCGAGTCAGAGATGTTCTTGGAAGCTCCAGATTTGCTCCAGTTTTGGGCTTTGTGAATCAGGTGTAAGTCACCAGGTCGGGTAAGAAATGCTCCCGGCAGCTCCAGATTTGCTCCAGTTTTGGGGTTTGTGAATCAGGTGTAAGTCACCAGGTCGGGTAAGAGATGCTCCCGGCAGCTCCAGATTTGCTCCAGTTTTGGGCATATGAATCAGGTGTAAGTCACCAGGTCGGGTCGGAGATGCTCTTGGAAGCTCCAGATTTGCTCCAGTTTTGGGCTTTGTGAATCAGTTATAAATCAAAAGGTCAGTAAGAGATGCTCCCGGCAGCCTCAGATTTTTTCCAGTTTTGGGAATTGTGAATCAGTTGTAAGTCACCAGGTCGGGTAAGAGATGCTCAGGGCCGCTCCAGATTTTCTCTAGTTTTGGGCTTTGTAAGTTGGGTATATGTCACCAGGTCGGGTCTGAGATGCTCTTGGAAGCTCCAGATTTGCTCCAGTTTTGGGGTTTGTGAATGAGGTATACGTCACCAGGTCAGGTCAGAGATGTTCTTTGAAGCTCCAGATTTACTCCAGTTTTGGGCTTTGTGAATCAAGTGTAAGTCACTAGGTCGAGTAAGAGATGCTCCTGACAGCTCCAGATTTGCTCCAGTTTTGGGCTTTGTCAATCAGGTATAAGTCACCAGGTCGGGTAAGAGATGCCCCCGGCAGCTCCTGATTTGTTCCAGTTTTGGGCTTTGTGAATCAGATGTAAGTCACCTGGTCGGGTCAGAGATGCTCTTGGAACCTCCAGATTTGCTCCAGTTTTGGGCATATGAATCAGGTGTAAGTCACCAGGTCGGGTAAGGGATGCTCCGGGCCGCTCCAGATTTGCTCCAGTTTTGGGCTTTGTAAGTTGGGTATATGTCACCAGGTCGGGTCAGAGATGCTCTTGGAAGCTCCTGATTTGCTCCAGTTTTGGGCTTTGTGAATCAGTTATAAATCACAAGGTCAGTAAGAGATGCTCCCGGCAGCCTCAGATTTGTTCCAGTTTTGGGAATTGTGAATCAGTTGTAAGTCACCAGGTCGGGTAAGAGATGCTCCGGACCGCTCCAGATTTGCTCTAGTTTTGGGCTTTGTAAGTTGGGTATATGTCACCAGGTCGGGTCAGATATGCTCTTGGAAGCTCCAGATTTGCTCCAGTTTTGGGGTTTGTGAATGAGGTATAAGTCACCCGGTCAGGTCAGAGATGTTCTTTGAAGCTCCAGATTTGCTCCAGTTTTGGGCTTTGTGAATCAGGTGTAAGTCACCAGGTCGGGTAAGAGATGCTCCTGGCAGCTCCAGATTTGCTCCAGTTTTGGGCTTTGTCAATCAGGTATAAGTCACCAGGTCGGGTAAGAGATGCCCCCGGCAGCTCCTGATTTGCTCCAGTTTTGGGCATATGAATCAGGTGTAAGTCACCAGGTCGGGTAAGATATGCTCTGGGTCGCTCCAGATTTGCTCTAGTTTTGGGCTTTGTAAGTTGGGTATATGTGACCATGTCGGGTCAGAGATGCTCCCGGCAGCTCCAGATTTACTCCAGTTTTGGGCTTGGTGAATCATATATAAGTCACCAGGTCGGGTCAGAGATGCTCTTGGAAACTCCAGATGTGCTCCAGTTGTGGCCTTTTTTAATCAGGTATAAGTCACCAGGTCAGGTCAGAGATTCTTCCGGCAGCTCCAGATTTGTTCCAGTTTTGGGCTTTGTGAATCAGGTATATGTCACCAGGTCAAATCAGATATGCTCCCGTCAGGTCCAGATTTGCTCCAATTTTGGCATTTTTGAATCAGGTATATGTCAAAAGGTCAGGTCAGAGATGCTTCCGGCAGCTTCAGATATTCTCCAGTTTTGGGTTTTGTGAATCAGGTATAAGTCACCAGGTCATGTCAGAGATGCTCCCGGCAGCTCCAGATTTGCTCCAGTTTTGGGCTTTGTCAATCAGGTATAAGTTACCAAGTCATGTCAGAGATGCTCTTGGAAGGTCGAGATTTGCTCCAGGTTTGGGCTTTGTGAGTCAGGCATAAGTCACCAGGTCGGGTAAGTGATGCTCCCGACAGCTCCAGATTTGCTTCAGTTTTGGTCTTTGTGAGTCAGGCATAAGTCACCAGGTCGGGTAAGAGATTCTCCCGGCAGTGCCAGATTTGTTCCAGGTTTGGGCTTTGTGAATCAGGTGCAAGTCATCAGGTCAGGTCAGAGATGTTGCGGGCAGCTCAAGATTTGCTTCAGTTTTTGTCTTTGTGAATCCGGTATAAGTCACCAGGTCAAGTCAGAGATGCTTTTGGCAGCTCCAGATTTGCTCCAGTTTTGGGCTTTGAGAATCACGTGTAACTCACCAGGTCGGGTAAGAGATGCTCCTGGCAGCTCCATATTTGCTCCAGTTTTTCGCTTTATGAATCAGGTGTAAGTCATCAGGTCAGGTCAGAGATGCTCCGGGCAGCTCCAGATTTGCTCCAGTTTTTCACTTTGTGAATCAGGTATAAGTCACCAGGTCGGGTAAGAGATGCTCCCAGCAGCGCCAGATTTACTGCAGTTTTGGGCTTTGTGAATCGGGTGTAAATCACCAGGTCAGGTAAGAGATGCTCCTGGACGCTCCAGATTTGCTCCAGTTTTTGGCTTTGTGCATCAGGTATAATTGACCAGGTCAGGTCAGAGAGGCTCCTGGCAGCTCCAGATTTGCTCCAGTTTTGGCATTTGTGGCCAGCCAGGTATAAGTCACCAGGTCATGTCAGAGATGCTCCTGGCAGCTCCAGATTTGCTCCAGTTTTGGGCTTTGTGAATCAGGTATAAGTCACCAAGTTGGGTAAGAGATGCTCCTGGAAGCTCCAGATTTGCTCCAGTTTTGGGATTTGTGAATCAGGTATAAATCACCAGGTTGGGTCGGAGATGCTCCCGGCAGCTCCACATTTGCTCCAGTTTTGGGGTTTGTGAGTCAGGCATAAGTCACCAGGTTGGGTAAGAGATTCTCTTGGAAGCTCCAGATTTACTCCAGTTTTGGGCTTTGTGATCAGATGTAAATCACCAGGTCAGGTAAGAGATGCTCCCGGCAGCTCCAGATTTGCTCCAGTTTTGGGGTTTGTGAGTCAGGCATAAGTCACCAGGTTGGGTAAGAGATTCTCCCAGCAGCGCCATATTTACTCCAGTTTTGGGCTTTGTGATCAGGTGTAAATCACAAGGTCATGTCAGAGATGCTCTTGGCAGCTCCTGATTTACTCCAGTTTTGGGCTTTGTGAATCCGGTGTAAGTGACCAGGTCATGTCAGAGATGCTCCTGGCAGCTCCAGATTTGCTCCAGTTTTGGGCTTTGTGAATCAGATATAAGTCACCAGGTCATGTCGGAGATGCTCCTGGCAGCTCCAGATTTGCTCCAGTTTTGGGCTTTGTGAATCAGATGTAAGTCACCAGGTCATGTCAGAGATGCTCCTGGCAGCTCCAGATTTGTTCCAGTTTTGGGCTTTGTGAATCAGGTATAAATCACCAGGTCATGAAAGAGATGCTCTTGGCAGCTCCAGATTTTCTCCAGTTTTGGACTTTGTGAATCAGGTGTAAGTGACCAGGTCATGTCAGAGATGCTCTTGGCAGCTCCAGATTTGCTCCAGTTTTGGGCTTTGTGAATCACGTATAAATCACCAGGTCATGTCAGAGATGCTCCTGGTAGCTCCAGATCTGCTCCAGTTTTGGGCTTTGTGACTCAGGTGTAAGTCACCAGGTCGGGTAAGAGATGCTCCTGGCAGCTCCAGATTTGCTCCAGTTTTTCCCTTTGTGAATCAGGTATACGTCACCAGGTCGGGTCAGAGATGCTTTTGGAAGCTCCAGATTTGCTCCAGTTTTGGGCTTTGTGAACCAGGTATAAGTCACCAGGTCGGGCTAGAAATGCACCCGGCAGATCCAGATTTGCTCCAGTTTTGGTGCGTTGAAAATGGGTGTTTGTCACCAGGTCCCAGCCTGAGATCCTCCCGGCAGCTCTAAATTTGCTCCAATGTCTGCGATCCCCAGTGCACTACAGATGGTGTAACACCAGTGAAATCAGAAGTGTTTATTCGAATGGGTTTACACAATCCAAGTGCTACAATTCTCCATCCCCTTACACGCTCCTGTGTACAGGTCACATGCTTTCTAAATGCCATATTTAGACTCAGCAGTTATTTGTGATTTTAAATTGGAAGCAGCCTGGTCGTTTTCCTCTCCTTGCCATTTGGAGAAACTTGCTATTTTACGTGAGATGGCAGCTTGTGTGGGCAGCATTCCTGGGCACCCGGATAGGAACATGTTGCCACTGCCACCAAGCGCGGCAGACGGAGAGTAGAATTCTGGAAAATGCGACGGCGCCTCTTTTAATTAAGAAAATGCATTGGCAGCGCCGCCCCCTCCCCCGCCCCTCCCCCAGCTCCCCCTGGAGGGCGGGGGGAGCACGTGCAGCATGCACGCTCAGTTCTGTGGTTGCACACATACACATCTGCCTGGAAAGGGCCTCCCACCCATTACCTAAAAAAGGCGTGGAGTGGTGCTGGGGGAACATCCAAAGAAGCTTGATCCAGCAGATGGAACCTAACGTAACTTGCACTGATTGTGACCCAAGAGAACTTGTAACCAGCGCCCAGACGCCCGCGGGCTAAGTGCGCTTAACACATGGAAAACATAAATGAATAATTACATATATAAATAGAAAACCAACCAGCACGAGTACAGACTAGGCCACAAAAAGTCATTCAAATGACCCTTTCTTGAGCAGGAGTAGACCTGCAAGGCCTGACAAGTGTTCTGTACCAGTGGATAGCTCATGAGTTAAGCGCTCGCCTGTGCCATGTACCCAGCCTGCACTTTGCAAGTATAAATGCAATGGCAGCACCGACCATGGTCTTTCTCTAATCGAGATCCCTACATTGAGCACCATTAAACTTGGTCATGACAAAGCCTGTTATTACAGTGCTTGGAAGTGGGAGGAACCTGTCACCAAGCGCTGTACTGTAACATAAATAATGATTTTATTCCACCTCCAAATTAAACAAGCTATTGTATAAATAAAAAAAAAATCAAACAACTTAGTAGGGACTAACTTAAGGAATGACAGGAAATTTGTGGGGAATGGAAAAAAAGAAAACACGGGTAAGAATGAACGAGGAGGCCTTAGGACCACTGGGAAGGCAACTCCGGGGCTCCGTTTACAAGCCACCCAGGGAGGCAGTGGGACCAGACAACACCATTTTTACCACATGGGTTTTAAAACGGGATGTGAGAGACAGAACGGACTACCACACTAGAGTTGTTGTGCACCTACCCGATATGTTGTGAGGAGGTGAGTTGAACTGGGATAGGTTGTTCCTTGTTTTTTTTTTAATTGGAACACTAAATACACAATGGTTTTACATCTACAGGCAAAGCCAATCAAAATGCAGATCGCATTTACTATTACTACGTGTATATAAGAGCGCTTGCTACCATTGTCCAGATTAATTTATTTTCACCAGGCTATGCACAAAAAAGTGAACTTTGTTTGGCCATGAATAATCTTATGGCCAAGAGCAAATCACGTGTGCGGGTAAACATTGGTGTGAAAAAAAAAACATCAGAGGGTAAAAAAATGGGAAAATGTAACAGGGATAAAACAAAATGTAAACAAGAACATGAAGAGGCCATGAGGCGTTTGGAAAGGGTTCCATATGCCCAATTGGCAGACGCTTTCAAGTGGGCAAACAAGTGGCACTAATCTGATGGGAAACCACACTTCCATTGGCTCTTCCAGGCATGTGCTTCCTACTTCAAGTTCTAGTACAAAGTGTGGCCCCATCGTTACAGCCACAGCATGTTACTTAACTTGTTTTTTTTACAAGGTGAGACCAGACAACATTTGTCGGAAGCATTTATGGGCGAAGAAATTGGCACACATCGCCAGTCCCTCATAATGCTGGCGCCCACCGGGGACTCTAGACAGCACAAGACTCATTCTGGGAACGACACTATTGTTTACACTCTGAGGAAGCCTGCAGAGTCCTCACAAAAACCCTACCTAAAGTCTCCTTCCAGGTGATCTGGGAAACGCTGGCGCTTCCTGATCCTGACCCTGGGGACGGTGTAAGCCGGGAGGATCAGGTGGAAGGAGGAACGTCCCAGGGGAACAGGAGGACTCCGTTGGGTGAGACGCCGTATGTGTCTGCCAGAAGGGAAGATGTGGAAGGAGGAAGGTCCCAGGGGAACAGGAGGACTCCGTTGGGTGAGACGCCGTATGTGTCTGCCAGAAGGGAAGATGTGGAAGGAGGAAGGTCCCAGGGGAACAGGAGGACTCCGATGGGTGAGACGCCGTATGTGTCTGCCAGAAGGGAAGATGTGGAAGGAGGAAGGTCCCAGGGGAACAGGAGGACTTTGTTGGGTGAGACGCCGTATGTGTCTGCCAGAAGGGAAGATGTGGAAGGAGGAAGGTCCCAGGGGAACAGGAGGACTCCGTTGGGTGAGACGACGTATGTGTCTGCCAGAAGGGAAGATGTGGAAGGAGGAAGGTCCCAGGGGAACAGGAGGACTCCGTTGGGTGAGACGCCGTATGTGTCTGCCAGAAGGGAAGATGTGGAAGGAGGAAGGTCCCAGGGGAACAGGAGGACTCCGTTGGGTGAGACGCCGTATGTGTCTGCCAGAAGGGAAGATGTGGAAGGAGGAAGGTCCCAGGGGAACAGGAGGACTCCGTTGGGTGAGACGCCGTATGTGTCTGCCAGAAGGGAAGATGTGGAAGGAGGAAGGTCCCAGGGGAACAGGAGGACTCCGTTGGGTGAGACGCCGTATGTGTCTGCCAGAAGGGAAGATGTGGAAGGAGGAAGGTCCCAGGGGAACAGGAGGACTCCGTTGGGTGAGACGCCGTATGTTTCTGCCAGAAGGGAAGATGTGGAAGGAGGAAGGTCCCAGGGGAACAGGAGGACTCCGTTGGGTGAGACGCCGTATGTGTCTGCCAGAAGGGAAGATGTGGAAGGAGCAAGGTCCCAGGGGAACAGGAGGACTCCGTTGGGTGAGACGCCGTATGTGTCTGCCAGAAGGGAAGATGTGGAAGGAGGAAGGTCCCAGGGGAACAGGAGGACTCCGTTGGGTGAGACGCCGTATGTGTCTGCCAGAAGGGAAGATGTGGAAGGAGGAAGGTCCCAGGGGAACAGGAGGACTCCGTTGGGTGAGACGCCGTAAGTGTCTGCCAGAAGGGAAGATGTGGAAGGAGGAAGGTCCCAGGGGAACAGGAGGACTCCGTTGGGTGAGACGCCGTATGTGTCTGCCAGAAGGGAAGATGTGGAAGGAGGAAGGTCCCAGGGGAACAGGAGGACTCCGTTGGGTGAGACGCTGTATGTGTCTGCCAGAAGGGAAGATGTGGAAGGAGGAAGGTCCCAGGGGAACAGGAGGACTCCGTTGGGTGAGACGCTGTAAGTGTCTGCCAGAAGGGAAGAAAGATGGCTTGCTGTCAGAAAGAGCCGTTTACCTTCCACACTAATTATATCAATCTGAATAAGAACAATCTTAAACACTAATGCCTTGGGAAGCAGAAAAACACCTTTTAAGGTCATGAACATTCCCAGAGATGAAAGATCCTATAATTACAGGGGATTAAAAATGAAACTCTAAACATTAACAATGGAGAATCGAAAAACTCTAATTCCTCTGTAAAACAAAAACCTTCATTATATCTTTATAATGCTCTTTAGGGAATTTAAAGGATAGAAATAAAGTTAATCATGATATTTCCATTAAAAGAAGGAATTTGAATAGTGTGCACTTCAAGTCTCATAATAACAGGCATATTTGTGAAGCGCATGTTCACCCAGAAAGGGCCATCTTGGCGCTAATAACACATATTTTTATTGTTACCCAACTTAATGGTAATCATTTTATTGACCTCGGAAGGATAAAGGGCTGAGTGGACCTGCTGGGATTCAAACCTGTGACCATGCGGCCAAACACAGGCCCCTGTAGTGGATGCATTAGTACACTGAGCCACACAGACCCGGTTAAAGTATGCTCAAAGTACTGTGACCAAGAAGAGGGAAACAGAGGCACAAAAATGCTGTGTGCAGTTAATTGATGTTAATGACCCACACCTGAGAGGTACTGAGTGGTATTTAAAACCCCCGCTGGTATGGGCCAAGAGAGGCAGTTGGAGGCGGAGTACTAGTGAGAAGTGTAAGCAGCAGTTGTTGAATCCAGGCGACGCTGGGACCACCGGTGTGTATGCAGAGCAGGGTCCTGAGAAGGTCATCAGAGCAGAAGCTCTGAGCTGCATAGGCAGCGTAGCAGGGAGCAATGCTGTGATGGCCACTTTCATCAGAGCAAGAGGCTCTCTGAAATGCTTGTTAGGTCAGGGTAGCTGGCGAGCACCGTAGTGTAAATGGGGCAGAGCAAGGTCCTTTTCCAAGGGACGAGGACCGCTGGAGAGCAATTGAAGTGGGCAGGAGCCCTTAAAGCAGGAGAAGAGGCAGAGGCAGCGTGTCGCACGAGGCAAGCAACAAGACCAATGAGTTTGCCTAAGCGTGGAAACCCCTGAACTATCATTGCCAAAGCCAAGAGGTAGTGATATTAAATAAAGCTAACCATAACTTCCATATCCAAGCCAAGAAAAAGTGGTTCTTAAGCAAGCTCCTTTCTACCAGCCAATTAGAGAGAGGGCAACACAAGAACTGAATGATTATAACCAATATTGCTTAAGACACAGAAGGGTACCTGTGATAAATGAAGATTGTTCACAGTGGTTTGTTCAAAGAAAGGGGAAACAAGACTGGCAGGAAGGTTGCCCTTCTGGTAGAAAGTATTCAGAAGGAATGGAACATAACCTGCATTGCATGTGGCAATCACATGTGTGTAACCACACCAGTGTGGTTCTTGATTTCCCTAAACAGATTCCTAAATGTGATGATGTGAAGCAAGAGACATTTGTAACATGTTGGAAGCTTACCTTTACCACAGAAGTACTTGTAGGTAGTAGTTCACTCTGGCCTGGCAGGAGAGTACGCCAGACCATAGAACGTTGTAGTAGTAGGCCTGGCAGGTGAGTAGACCAGGTGCAAGTCGATGAAGTACTGTGGTGAGGTGGTGAAGTGCCACAAAGAAGAAGCGGCAGAACCCCTAAGATGGTTCCAGGAATTGCCACAGAATCATCCTGACAAACATAAATCACAGAAGCAAGTGTTGTATGAACTGCTGCAGAGTTATTCAGCATTGATGAAACAAGTGTTTTGGGAACTGTCACAGAACAATCTTAACAAAGACATGCGTGTTGATTCTAATGATTCAAGACAGCATTCTTGGTCTAGGAGAAGACGTTGCTTAAAGCTATTTTGTCAAAGGTGAAAGAGGAACACCTCGTGGAATACATTTGAACCTTTGATTAAGTTCAAGTTGGAACAAGCAGAACTATATTGGAACTTTAGTTGTCAAGATGGAACCAAGAAGAACTGAGTTAGAACTTTTTATAGGAAAGAATTTCCTTATTCTTTGGAACTGTTGAATAGAATCTTGCTTGAATCTGGGGGAGGAAAATTCAACCAGATTGGAAGGAGAAACACTTATCAGATTATGGATCTGCCTGTTATATGTTGTCAACTTGATTTGCCATATATTACCTTATTGAATTGTTGTATGTATAAGTGTGAGGGACCGAAACCTTTTGTTAGAGTGTTTTCTTTAGTCTATTTTAGGCAGGGAAATCATTTTCCGAGTAAGGATAGTGAAGCATTTATCCAACCTTTTAAGTTAATAAAATGGCATCTTGTGAAAAACCTTCACAAAGTTGTCTGCCTCACATTTCTGACCCTCTTGAGACAGGCATGGTATCAAGAGATGACACAAACAAATGGATAGATTTGGAAAACCTTTATTTTTGGTGCTCAGGATGGAAAAATGCCTATCTTTCCCTAACTCTAGGGTTGGATTGCTCCCTAACGAAAAGAAAATGAAGGAAAGTCTAAGTCTGTCAGTCAAAAGTAAACTACTGTCTTTGTCAACACCTATGCTTGCCCTCACTTCTGCAAAGTAATCGGGTGTGTGGGATTTGGCCACCTTAACAGTGTTCAAAGTAAAGTCAATGTGAAAAGTGGGCTCCTCCACAGCTCCCTTCCCCATGTTCAAGACACTCAGTGTAAGAAAGCTCCACACGTTCTTAAGATTCACTTGCCAAAACTCACAGTAACTTTCCATATCTGGATTCACTTCTTCAAATGGTTTCCCAGGCTCCCCTTGTCTTGAGCTTAGACCCTCCTGGTCATCCTTCAAGGTGTCAATGTTCAAGGTTAGTTCCAATCCCCAAGGGCCCTCTACTCAGGTGGTCCTCCATCACTTGTCTGCCACCAGGGTCGGGATCCAAACATGATGGCTAGCATGGACTAGTCAATGTGGAACATCTCTCAAGGCTCCAAGTGCAGTGAACTGATCAAAATGCACAGCTGTTTGTTCCTTCCACTGCCAATGTTGCAGTTCAAGTTAGGACTGGCATTGACTGGCAAGGAACACATATATTAGCCTCTGCATAGGGTAACTCCCCTAGTGGCTTTGAGAACCCTGGATCACTGTAAAGTGTTTTTGGACAGATACTAATCTGATATCCCATTCAGTGCGTCCCTTCCAGAGACACTGCGAGGCAAAGAGGAATGTCTGTGTGCAGCCTTCCCCTTTTCCCAGATCGTCTTACACTCTCCATGGGTGCTTCAGAAAGTACTATCGCAGCTAAGGGTCGCCCTAATTTGATCTGCTTCCTTTTGGTGAGCATTTCCCTCGCTCTCTCACTGATGCACATGTGGACTTTGCCCCTCTGCATTGAGGTGGTGGACTAACTTCCTATTAAGTAGAGGGTCTTGACTCCCCCACCATCATTTTCCCTGACACTCTACAGCTTAGCATTAACAATTGTATCCCCACTGGCTCTGTTCTTCAGTAGGCCAGAGTGGTTTCACCCTTTTGTCACATCTCCTCTTACACATTCCCTTCACCTTTCCCTCCTGCTCCAGTGTATCTGTCTTCTGGCAAGGAATTCTGTGTGCTACAGAGTGTGTCCCCTGTGCTGAATGCGACCATTCAGCACTCATTGCCAGTGCATATTCAGACTGTGTCCCCTGTGCTGAATGTGACTATTCAACTCTCATTGCCAGTGCATATTCAGAGTGTGTCCCCTGTGCTGAATGTGATTGCTCACTACTCATTGCCAGTGTATATTCAGTTTTTGTCCCCTGTGCTGAATGTGACTATTCAACTCTCATTGCCAGTGTATATTCAGAGTGTGTCCCCTGTGCTGAATGTGACTATTCAACTCTCATTGCCAGTGTATATTCAGTTTGTGTCCCCTGTGCTGAATGTGACTATTCAACTCTCATTGCCAGTGTATATTCAGAGTGTTTCCCCTGTGCTGAATGTGACTATTCAACTCTCATTGCCAGTGTATATTCAGAGTGTGCCCCCTGTGCTGAATGTGACTATTCAACTCTCTTTGCCAGTGTATATTCAGAGTGTGTCCCCTGTGCTGAATGTGATTGCTCACTACTCATTGCCAGTGTATATTCAGAATGTGTCCCCTGTGCTGAATGTGACTATTCAACTCTCATTGCCAGTGCATATTCAGAATGTGTCCCCTGTGCTGAATGTGACTATTCAACTCTCATTGCCAGTGCATATTCAGAGTGTGTCCCCTGTGCTGAATGTGATTGCTCACTACTCATTGCCAGTGTATATTCAGAATGTGTCCCCTGTGCTGAATGTGACTATTCAACTCTCATTGCCAGTGCATATTCAGAGTGTGTCCCCTGTGCTGAATGTGATTGCTCACTACTCATTTCCAGTGTATATTCAGAATGTGTCCCCTGTGCTGAATGTGACTATTCAACTCTCATTGCCAGTGCATATTCAGAGTGTGTCCCCTGTGCTGAATGTGATTGCTCACTACTCATTGCCAGTGTATATTCAGAATGTGTCCCCTGTGCTGAATGTGACTATTCAACTCTCATTGCCAGTGCATATTCAGAGTGTGTCCCCTGTGCTGAATGTGATTGCTCACTACTCATTGCCAGTGTATATTCAGAATGTGTCCCCTGTGCTGAATGTGACTATTCAACTCTCATTGCCAGTGTATATTCAGAATGTGTCCCCTGTGCTGAATGTGACTATTCAACTTTCATTGCTAGTGTATATTCAGAGTGTGTCCCCTGTGCTGAATGTGATTGCTCACTACTCATTGCCAGTGTATATTCAGTTTGTGTCCCCTGTGCTGAATGTGACTATTCAACTCTCATTGCCAGTGCATATTCAGAGTGTGTCCCCTGTGCTGAATGTGACTATTCAACTCTCATTGCCAGTGCATATTCAGAGTGTGTCCCCTGTGCTGAATGTGATTGCTCACTACTCATTGCCACTGTATATTCAGTTTGTGTCCCCTGTGCTGAATGTGACTATTCAACTCTCATTGCCAGTGTATATTCAGAGTGTGCCCCCTGTGCTGAATGTGACTATTCAACTCTCATTGCCAGTTTATATTCAGAATGTGTCCCCTGTGCTGAATGTGACTATTCAACTCTCATTGCCAGTGTATATTCAGTTTGTGTCCCCTGTGCTGAATGTGACTATTCAACTCTCATTGCCAGTGTATATTCAGTTTGTGTCCCCTGTGCTGAATGTGACTATTCAACTCTCATTGCCAGTGCATATTCAGAGTGTGTCCCCTGTGCTGAATGTGATTGCTCACTACTCATTGCCAGTGTATATTCAGAGTGTGTCCCCTGTGCTGAATGTGATTGCTCACTACTCATTGCCAGTGTATATTCAGAGTGTGTCCCCTATGCTGAATGTGATTGCTCACTACTCATTGCCAGTGTATATTCAGAGTGTGTCCCCTGTGCTGAATGTGATTGCTCACTACTCATTGCCAGTGTATATTCAGAGTGTGTCCCCTGTGCTGAATGTGATTGCTCACTACTCATTGCCAGTGTATATTCAGAGTGTGTCCCCTGTGCTGAATGTGATTGCTCACTACTCATTGCCAGTGTATATTCAGTTTGTGTCCCCTGTGCTGAATGTGATTGCTCACTACTCAATGCCAGTGTATATTCAGTTTGTGTCCCCTGTGCTGAATGTGACTGTTCAACTCTCATTGCCAGTGTATATTCAGAGTGTGTCCCCTGTGCTGAATGTGACTATTCAACTCTCATTGCCAGTGTATATTCAGTTTGTGTCCCCTGTGCTGAATGTGACTATTCAACTCTCATTGCCAGTGTATATTCAGTTTGTGTCCCCTGTGCTGAATGTGACTATTCAACTCTCATTGCCAGTGCATATTCAGTTTATGTCCCCTGTGCTGAATGTGACTATTCAACTCTCATTGCCAGTGCATATTCAGTTTGTGTCCCCTGTGCTGAATGTGACTGTTCAACTCTCATTGCCAGTGTATATTCAGTTTGTGTCCTCTGAGCTGAATGTGACTATTCAACTCTCATTGCCAGTGCATATTCAGAGTGTGTCCCCTGTGCTGAATGTGACTATTCAACTCTCATTGCCAGTGCATATTCAGAGTGTGTCCCCTGTGCTGAATGTGACTATTCAACTCTCATTGCCAGTGCATATTCAGAGTGTGTCCCCTGTGCTGAATGTGACTATTCAACTCTCATTGCCAGTGCATATTCAGAGTGTGTCCCCTGTGCTGAATGTGACTATTCAACTCTCATTGCCAGTGCATATTCAGTTTGTGTCCCCTGTGCTGAATGTGACTGTCCAACTCTCATTGCCAGTGCATATTCAGACTGTGTCCCCTGTGCTGAATGTGACTATTCAACTCTCATTGCCAGTGCATATTCAGAGTGTGTCCCCTGTGCTGAATGTGGTTGCTCACTACTCATTGCCAGTGTATATTCAGAGTGTGTCCCCTGTGCTGAATGTGATTGCTCACTACTCATTGCCAGTGTATATTCAGTTTGTGTCCCCTGTGCTGAATATGACTATTCAACTCTCATTGCCAGTGCATATTCAGAGTGTGTCCCCTGTGCTGAATGTGACTATTCAACTCTCATTGCCAGTGTATATTCAGTTTGTGTCCCCTGTGCTGAATGTGACTATTCAACTCTCATTACCAGTGTATATTCAGTGTGTCCCCTGTGCTGAATGTGACTATCCAACTCTCATTGCCAGTGTATATTCAGTTTGTGTCCCCTGTGCTGAATGTGACTATTCAACTCTCATTGCCAGTGTATATTCAGAGTGTGTCCCCTGTGCTGAATGTGACTATTCAACTCTCATTGCCAGTGTATATTCAGAATGTGTCCCCTGTGCTGAATGTGATTGCTCACTACTCATTGCCAGTGTATATTCAGTTTGTGTCCCCTGTGCTGAATGTGACTATTCAACTCTCATTGCCAGTGCATATTCAGTTTGTGTCCCCTGTGCTGAATGTGACTATTTAACTCTCATTGCCAGTGCATATTCAGAGTGTGTCCCCTGTGCTGAATGTGACTATTCAACTCTCATTGCCAGTGCATATTCAGTTTGTGTCCCCTGTGCTGAATGTGACTATTCAACTCTCATTGCCAGTGCAAATTCAGAGTGTGTCCCCTGTGCTGAATGTGACTATTCAACTCTCATTGCCAGTGTATATTCAGAGTGTGTCCCCTGTGCTGAATGTGACTATTCAACTCTCATTACCAGTGTATATTCAGTGTGTCCCCTGGCTGAATGTGACTATCCAACTCTCATTGCCAGTGTATATTCAGTTTGTGTCCCCTGTGCTGAATGTGACTATTCAACTCTCATTGCCAGTGTATATTCAGAGTGTGTCCCCTGTGCTGAATGTGACTATTCAACTCTCATTGCCAGTGTATATTCAGAATGTGTCCCCTGTGCTGAATGTGATTGCTCACTACTCATTGCCAGTGTATATTCAGTTTGTGTCCCCTGTGCTGAATGTGACTATTCAACTCTCATTGCCAGTGCATATTCAGTTTGTTTCCCCTGTGCTGAATGTGACTATTCAACTCTCATTGCAAGTGCATATTCAGAGTGTGTCCCCTGTGCTGAATGTGACTATTCAACTCTCATTGCCAGTGCATATTCAGTTTGTGTCCCCTGTGCTGAATGTGACTATTCAACTCTCATTGCCAGTGCAAATTCAGAGTGTGTCCCCTGTGCTGAATGTGACTATTCAACTCTCATTGCCAGTGTATATTCAGAGTGTGTCCCCTGTGCTGAATGTGACTATTCAACTCTCATTGCCAGTGTATATTCAGTTTGTGTCCCCTGTGCTGAATGTGACTATTCAACTCTCATTGCCAGTGCATATTCAGTTTGTGTCCCCTGTGCTGAATGTGACTATTCAACTCTCATTGCCAGTGCATATTCAGTTTGTGTCCCCTGTGCTGAATGTGACTATTCAACTCTCATTGCCAGTGTATATTCAATTTTTGTCCCCTGTGCCGAATGTGACTATTCAACTCTCATTGCCAGTGTATATTCAGTTTGTGTCTCCTGTGCCGAATGTGACTATTCAACTCTCATTGCCAGTGCATATTCAGAGTGTGTCCCCTGTGACTATTCAACTCTCATTGCCAGTGTATATTCAGTTTGTGTCCAATGTGCTGAATGTGACTATTCAACTCTCATTGCCAGTGTATATTCAGAATGTGTCCCCTGTGCTGAATGTGATTGCTCACTACTCATTGCCAGTGTATATTCAGTTTGTGTCCCCTGTGCTGAATGTGACTATTCAACTCTCATTGCCAGTGCATATTCAGTTTGTGTCCCCTGTGCTGAATGTGACTATTCAACTCTCATTGCCAGTGTATATTCAGAGTGTGTCCCCTGTGCTGAATGTGACTATTCAACTCTCATTGCCAGTGCATATTCAGAGTGTGTCCCCTGTGCTGAATGTGACTATTCAACTCTCATTGCCAGTGCATATTCAAAGTGTGTCCCCTGTGCTGAATGTGATTGCTCACTACTCATTGCCAGTGTATATTCAGTTTGTGTCCAATGTGCTGAATGTGACTATTCAACTCTCATTGCCAGTGTATATTCAGAATGTGTCCCCTGTGCTGAATGTGACTATTCAACTCTCATTGCCAGTGTATATTCAGAGTGTGTCCCCTGTGCTAAATGTGACTCTTCAACTCTCATTGCCAGTGTATATTCAGTTTGTGTCCCCTGTGCTGAATGTGACTATTCAACTCTCATTGCCAGTGCATATTCAGTTTGTGTCCCCTGTGCTGAATGTGACTATTCAACTCTCATTGCCAGTGCATATTCAGAGTGTGTCCCCTGTGCTGAATGTGACTATTCAACTCTCATTGCCAGTGTATATTCAATTTTTGTCCCCTGTGCCGAATGTGACTATTCAACTCTCATTGCCAGTGTATATTCAGTTTGTGTCCCCTGTGCCGAATGTGACTATTCAACTCTCATTGCCAGTGCATATTCAGAGTGTGTCCCCTGTGACTATTCAACTCTCATTGCCAGTGTATATTCAGTTTGTGTCCAATGTGCTGAATGTGACTATTCAACTCTCATTGCCAGTGTATATTCAGAATGTGTCCCCTGTGCTGAATGTGATTGCTCACTACTCATTGCCAGTGTATATTCAGTTTGTGTCCCCTGTGCTGAATGTGACTATTCAACTCTCATTGCCAGTGCATATTCAGTTTGTGTCCCCTGTGCTGAATGTGACTATTCAACTCTCATTGCCAGTGTATATTCAGAGTGTGTCCCCTGTGCTGAATGTTACTATTCAACTCTCATTGCCAGTGCATATTCAGAGTGTGTCCCCTGTGCTGAATGTGACTATTCAACTCTCATTGCCAGTGTATATTCAGAGTGTGTCCCCTGTGCTGAATGTGACTATTCAACTCTCATTGCCAGTGTATATTCAGAGTGTGTCCCCTGTGCTGAATGTGATTGCTCACTACTCACTGCCAGTGTATATTCAGTTTGTGTCCCCTGTGCTGGATGTGACTATTCAACTCTCATTGCCAGTGTATATTCAGTTTGTGTCCCCTGTGCTGAATGTGACTATTCAACTCTCATTGCCAGTGTTTATTCAGTTTGTGTCCCCTGTGCTGAATGTGACTGTTCAACTCTCATTGCCAGTGTACAGTATAACTGCCTTATAAACATGACTGGAAGTCATTATCGTCTTGATGTTTCCCAGAAGAGTTAAGGAAAATTATATTAAATCCCTTCCAGATCATATTGTTAACTTTTTGGCCATGGGGTTCCAATTCTGGTTTATCTGCGTTGATGCTGAGGCCACAGTGAAATCTTTCGGGGTATTTGGCGTAGCCCTTGCCTCATTCAGGGCTGTCACGCGGGGGCAGGGGTGCGGGGGGGCAGAGGGAGGCAATCTGCCCTGGGCCTCGCTCTTGGTAGGGGCTTTGCGGCACCCCCCTGTAACGGAGTGGAAGGCAACACAGTCCACCCGTGTATTTTATTGACACAGGGGACGGTGCTGCTTGCCTCTCAGCAGGATCCGGCCTCTGCAGTCATGTTCACGATGCAGAGACCAGCAACATGAACATGCTGACTGACAGGAGAGGCCTCCTCCCCTTTGGGTCTAGGTGCTGGAGATGAGGGAGTGAGGGCCATCCGGTCCTCCCGTAGCAGCGCTGGCTTGTATGAAGAAGGGTGCATGGAGGTAAGGTGTTTTGTTTTAAAATTAAGTGTGTGTGTATATATATGTGTGTATTTAACTTAACTGTGCAAGTATGTGGGCGTGTGTGTTATTGTCAATGTTGTGTTTGTTTTTATGCATGCGTGCATGCAAGGAGTTGTGTGACTGGTGGGGGAATGCTTAAGTTAACGTGTTAGATATATATGCCAGCCCCCACACCGACATTTCCTGGCCCAGAGGGACACTACATTTAGGGGTGGGGGAATGCTTAGTTGCTTTATGGAGGTAAGTGTTTTGTTTTATTAAATGTGTGTTTGTGTGTATATATGTGTATTTAAATTACCTGTGTATGTATGTGCACATATATGTTGGTGACAGTGATGTGTTTGTTTTTATGTATGTGTGCATGCGAGGAGTTGTGTGACTGGTGGGGTGGGGGGTGCTGGGTTGCTTTACCCAGGATGCATGGAACCATGCATCGAGGGGAAAGCAAACATAAGGGTAGAGCTAGGGACAGCGTCAGGGCCTTTCAGATGTTTCAGTTGAAAGGGGTGTCGGGGGGACCACAGCAATAGCCCCCATATTGCCAGTCATCAGTCCTGTAGCACAGCAATGTATTCCTTTTTATATTCCTTTCATTCTGGGTCTTGTAATTAGCACTTTCAAATGCTCGCCTTGCAACCTGTGATTGATGAAGCCCTTCCAGCTGTCCCTTTCCTGGGGTACACATAAGTATTATCACCTTGTTGCCTTTTGACACTGGTTCCTCCACATCAGCCACTTTCTTACAAAAGAGGATGTAAAGATTTTCAGTGGGCATTTAGTGTTTCAGCTCCCTGCTGGCTGGCTGTCTGGCCTAGGCCTTTCAGCTCTTTCAGTTGAAAGTGGCTTTGGGGGACACCAGCAAATGCCCCCATGTTACCCGTCATCAGTCTGTAATACAGCAATATATTTCTTTCTATATTCCTTCAGTTCTGGGGCTTAAAGTGAGCGCTTTCAAATGCATGCCTTACAGCTGCGTTTGCTGGAGCCCTTTCAGCGGTCACTTCCCTGGGGTATACAGAAATATTATCACCTCATTGCCTTTTAACACCGGTTCCTCCACATCAGCCAAAACTGACAAAGTGGATTTAAATATTTGCAGTGGGCATTTTGTGTTTCAGCGCCCTGAGGACTGGCCATCTTGTGATAATCAGTGGCTATAAACTCCTAGCTGCATTTCTTTGTCTCCATTAATGATGTAAGCAGCCGACGGGTGCCTCAGTCTGTTTTCCGCTTTAAGCAATTTGGGGCCCCCAACCGTTATGTTGAAATCGGCCCCAACTCTTGTTCAGTCAGACCTAGGTAAAGAAAACATAAGGCTTATCAGGTGGTTAGACTGGCCTACATTGAATGCCAGTCTAGCCAGTAATAACACTTAGCAAAGGATGGGTGACCGGGATCAGTTTTTTACAGTTCTCAATTTTGGATTGCATTCAATGGGCTATCAGCTGCACTGTAAGTTCTCTTTTCCTTTGATCAGAGTTTTCTCCCCCCCCCTTTGTTGTTTGATGCTGTTTGAGCTTGTTCTCAGTGTTAGTTACATTTTCAGTCATTCTTTTGGTACACATTTCATGGGCAGAGTCAGAGAGATGCAGGGACCCACATTGGCAAATATTAGCCACACCCACCACCACAAGGGCCTCCACTTTGCAATGTTCTCATCACAATGGACCAGGGGTCAACAAACTACGGCTCTGCAGAGGCTTAGGACTACAACTCCCATGATCCTTCACCATTGACTATGCTGATGGAATTCTAGACACTACAGCAGGTTTCCATCTTGGGATTTTCAAGGTTGTTCAAACTCGCTATATGAGGGACATCTGTATTCCATTTGTGAGCTCCCCAAAAAAAGGGACTGTGACCAAAAAGATTAGTTGGTAGCGCCAAGTTACACAGGATGGATTTGATGCTGAAAGTGTACCTTACTGTGGTCTTTTGGCTTCTTTGACATGTTTTTATCTTCCCATTATAAATGAAGACATATCCTTTCAGGTAATTTCCTGTCCTTCATTTTCCTGAAATAAATCTAACTTAAAAGAAACTGCAAAGAAATGCAATTGTTACATGAGAAATCAGATTACATTTCGGAGAAACTTTCAATAGAGCTTGTGTTGATGTGTTGGACTTTGAGTTCCAGACAACGCCCTTAAGTCTTATATTAAAATAAATCATTGTGCAGAATTTAATTAGCCGGGGAATTGCTTCAAGTGAAATTACAACAACTCCATCCTGGTTATAAGTTGGAGAAACCTCTAGTATACATCCAATTCCCTGGAATCCAGACCCAATATTGCAGATAATGATGTGGTTTTCTGCTTGTAAATTTTGTTAGTCTCCAACTCTTCCTATTTTTACAAGCCTTCCACCTTTTCATGGTTCATTTTCTTTCATTTAAGACCAACCTCAAGTAAAAAAACATACTGTATCTTGTTTACCCATATTACTTAAAGATGAAAACTGCCCAATTCTGAGCATTTTTATTGCCATAGATTCTGTTTAAAGGCTTTTTTGAGGAGAGCGCTAATTGGCAGGTACAGTGTGTATTCACCAGGCCGGCTACTGTGCGCCCGCATGCGGTGCAGGACGCATAAAGCGGGGGTCCCAGAGGAAACGCCTGTCAATAAGGCAGTTTTACAATTGCGATGGGACATGCGCACCACTATGGCCCCCCTTTTACAAGTACACAATGGGGTTCCACCAACTCGTTACTCTTTTAGAAAGTGGCTAATGAGGATTTGCAAGAGCGGCCAGTGAACGCAGCCCCATGGCGACAACTGTTATTAGCGTCAGCTGTTGAATAACCAACCACAATAATGCTCTTTTCTGTCTTATTTCTCAAAAACACTGGCCTAGTTTAACACTAACTGATGCATAGCATGCACAGAGGGAAAAGTTGATGCAGTTCCACCGGACCTGAAATATGATTACATGCCTTACAATTGTGCGCAAAGAAAGTGCAGTGTCTCTTTTTCACTGACCATAGAGTTTTTTTTTTTTTTTCTTAGTTTATTAATAAACTTTTTGAAATACGCAATTCCTTGATCAATTCCCTATTCAATAAAGAAAAAACACAAGGACGACAGTTCCCGTATCCAGCCCACAGTCTTATACATCGAGCGTGTCAATAAAGTTTATCACCGAGCAAGTTAGATTGACGGAACTCCCACTCAGGATTCTGAACCACCAGTCCTCCATGTTTCCATTTATCGGTGCATATTTGCTCAGATGTATCGATCTGATCGAATTCAATTTGGGACAACTGATTACCAAATGTTTTATGGTTTCGATTTCCTTTAAACAAAATCTGCACCAGTTATCACAGATCAATGGATCTTTTCGTCTTAATAAAACTTCTTTTGTTCGTAACGCATTCATTCGTAAACGAAGAGAACGGTCACGGTGATGTCTTGAGGGAAACTGAACAAGATATCTCGGCATCATATTTATTTTGTTAGTAGTTGGCCCTAATTTAGGCGCCGACACACCATGATTTCCAGACACTCCATGTTTCGTACCCAGGCCCATTCTTTTAGTTTTTTCTTAGCAAGTTGGGGCCATTTTATCAATGTTTCTTTACTTATATTGGCTGCTCGCATGATGTCATGAATTTTTGTGGACCAGATGTTTAGGATCTGCTCAGGTGGTCGCATGTCATCCATCGCCAAGATCTCATAGGCAGGTTCTTTCTTCATTATTATCATCTTTCTCAGTAATGCTAGTGATTTCCAAATTACTGTTGTGTATAGATCATCCAAGGCAAGTTCATGCCCACAATTTGTAGTCAAGATTCCAACCAGCTTCTGTTCCATAGGTAACACACGGGATTACTTTTTGCAAATAGAATAGCCGGATCGGGGTTAGGGAAAATTTGCCAAAAAGGTTGTGAATTCTTGTTCCTTGGATAGCCAAAATATTCATGCGGCAGCCTACATTCCTTGACCAGCTCTTCTCACAAATCGAAGCGGATATCATTATACCTAGATATCTGATTTCCATTACTTCCTCAAGTTTCGTGTTTCCAATTTGCCACTTGAAACAATTTTTCTTTATTCCTTTCTGCGTTCCAATTTTCATGATTTTTGTTTTTGTCGTATTTATACTCAAATGATTTAAGTTCATATATTGATGTAGTTTCTGTAATAGACGTTGTAGGCCAATCTGCGTGGTGTCTGCTAAGATTATATCGTCCGCATATACTAAGCAGTTTAGGTGAGATCCGTTTAGTTTCGGCGGAAAGCAACGCACATCCTTCAATGCTGATGGAATATCCGCGATGAATAGCTTAAACAAGCATGCTGCAATTGGACAGCCCTGTTTTACACCTCTTTGGGTCTTCATTTTCTCCGACAGAGTCCCGGCTTCATTCAGTCTTATCTGAATGGACGTGTCCGTATGCAATGCAATGATGGGAAACAGAATCTCGTCTGGACAATTCCAATTGTTTAATTTTGCCCACAGGGTTTCCCGATCAATGCAGTCGAATGCTTGATGAAGATCAATGAATGCTATAAACAGCTGTGTTTTTTTTTCTATAGCATTCAACTTGAGTAGGTTTAACAGGGTCAGGTTGTTTTCTGTTCCAACGCCTTTTGTGAAACCAGTTTGTCTGGGATCTGTGATTCCTCTTGTGTCAGCCCACTTAGTTAGTTTTTTTTGCAGACAGTTCGCAAACACTTTGCCGATGGTATCTAGTAGGGCGATCGGGCGATAGTTTGCCAGATCAGCTCGATCGCCCTTCTTGAATATAGGAACTATAATTGCAGATGTCCACGAAGCCGGTATTTCTCTATGCTTTTTGATGTTGGCAAATAAAATCTCAATCAATTTCGCCCATTCCAGTTTGTGTTGTTTAAGCATGACATTAGAAATGCCGTAAGGGCCAGCAGCTCGAGAGTTATTCAGTTTTTCAATGGCTGATAGAATGTCATCCCTGGCTTCAGTGCAGTCCCAGTTTACAGACCTTAGGTCTCTCTGTTTAGTATCTGTTTCAACATCTCCTGCAAAGACATTATTGAAGTGTTTATTCCACTCTGCCTCAGTGACCACGTTTGCCATTTTGGTCGCTTGGTTGGCCGTGCAGTTGTTTAGAATTTGCCAAATGTCTCTGCATTTGTGTGATTTCATCATAGTCAACATGACTTCGCCCCTTTCTTGGTCGTGTTGGAACTTAAATGCTTTAGACCAGTTACGATATGTTTGTGTCCTTTTTTTTATCAAGTTGGCACTGTTAGTACCACCTTGTGCTTTCAGCTTGCATATGTCACGTTTTAGACGCTTTTTTTCTTCGTTTACTCTTGTGCTCCATTCATGGGTATGTTTTTTCTCAGAGTTTTTCTTCCACAAGTTCGGTAAGATTTTCGGAGGTAACAGCGACACGTAATCCACATTGCAAAGGGACAAAGGGTCTACTGCATCTAGTTTCGCCGTGAGACTGGATATCTGAGCAATAGATAATCGTAGCCTGTTTTTTCCGTTATTTACTTCCAGGGCTTGAGTCGCTGCTGACTTTTTAATTCCTGATGGTATCCTCAGATATAATACCAACGGATCATGGTCACTGTTTTTAGTGGAAATTACGTTCAGTTCATGAATTAAGTTCCAAGCATGTTTTGAGACCCATATGTAGTCCAATACCTTTGCAGTACCCATATTCTGCCACGTATTTTTGGGTGGCCTGTCTCCATCAGTTTGACCATTCACCATGTCACAATCATAGGCCTCCATGATATTATCCCAGATGATCCTTCTCTCCTGATTTAAGGGACTATTGGAACGGCTTTTGGTTACCGGCGCGCCCTTCTCGTTAAACCAGGTCAAGTTCATATCGCCACATATTATAAGTATGGTGTTGTTCTTCTTATGCATGTACTTTTCCAACAGGTTTATTACCGTGACTGTTAATCTCTTAGTGGTAATCATCGCCGGATTCCAGTATACATTTAGTACTAGAAGTTGTTGCGGCCTTTTCCCATCACGACCTTTTTGTTGCAACAACGTACATTGCACGAACAAATTTGGGTTTTCGCTTTTGAGCACCTTCCAGTCACGTCCGATTTTCATCATAGTTATCAAGCCGGAGAAAGGGCGTCCGTATGGATTTTTCCCTGCCGGATTCAGCATTGTGACATAGCCTTCTTTCACTGGCGGGCATCTTAGCCATGTTTCCTGTAAACAGATTATAAGATTGTCGTTCAACTCAATCGGAAAGCTTTCATAGAGATGCCGGAAGCCTCTCGTATTCCAAGAGACCAAGGAAATCGATTTCTGTTCTTTATCAGGGACTAGCTACTTGGAACCTTCACCATATTTGTTGATTTTCCCAGAGTAATGCAGAGGCAATTCAGTTCTCAGTTGTTTTCTTAAATCATTCCTCCGTTGTTCTTGAGGAGGCACTTTATATCCAGACCTATTTGACGGATTCTTTACATCCAATGGTCTGTGACTTACCGAGTCAGACGGGACTTCCCTTATCTCAAAGCCAAACTGCAGTATTTCGTCCTTTGCTGCCAGGATTACATTACGTACTGCTTTGGAAGATATGTGAAGATATACTTTGTCTGCGTATTTCTCGGACATATATTCAATGATAGCAATATCATTAGTCGTCACAATTCTCAATGCCGGCACCGAGTGTAAAAGGCGCATTACATTCCTTCTATTCAAGTTCACATCAGGATCGTCTTTGTGGATGTTCGTAATTGCGATTCGTGGGTTTCTATCAACCAGTGACTCATGGTCCCTTGACCTGCTCTTCTCCACCTCATTTAATCTTTGTCCGGCTGTACATTTAGGATTTAAGATTCTCATATTAATAGTGCTACCACGTTTGCCTTGTATGGATGAGCCCTCATTTGACAATTTGGGTATTGTCCGTGCGTCAAGCATGTCGCCTCTGGACCTTTTTTGGTTTCCACAGACCGACTGGGCCCGGTTCACAAAGTCCTTAGAGCAAAATTTAGATTTTAGAATCCAAGGGTTTCCCGCCCTTTTTTCCTTAGACGTGAAGGATTCATTTCGGTCAAGATTAAGGGACTCATTTCTTTCCAGGCTGCTCGTCGAGCTGTTTAAAACGATTGGGTTAATTGTCTCGCAGTAATCCTCTATTGAATACGTTGATAAGTTACAAAGATCGATGGATGAGGTTCTAGCTAAGCTTTCTGCTTCTTCCAATTCTAATTTCTGACGTTTTTTTGGGTTTCCCTTTTCATCTGCAACTTCTGCGACATCTTTACTTGTTCTTTCAATCCCTTTAGAAAGCATTGATACATTATTTTTTGGGATTCTTGAAAAGAGATTCGGTTTGGCAGGAGACGTCAGATTGCGTATGAATTTTCTTACTTTGCTGGCTTGTTGACGAGGTTCACAATGATTTTTCTTTTCTTTTCGTTTCTTCGGAGTGTTACTAGTGGCCGGCATCTTTTTGAGTTTCTCGATGTTTTCTTTCCCTATAGTTGGGTTTTTTCCCAGTCCATTGAAATTTTTTGCGGCTCCATTGAAAATCCCGAAAGATGAACTTGGTCGGGTTTGATTGGCACATTTATTGGTGTCTTGGGACTTTGATTCGAGCTCCAACACTCCGGGCTTGAGTTTAGAAGACATCAAAGCTGGATCTGCAGTCCCTGCTATTTCTGCCGCGTCGTTGGACACGACTGACTCTTTCGACCTCGATTCCATTATGTCAGAGTGGGGTGTTTCAGTGGTTTCTTTTTCTTTAGGAATCGGTATTATGGGGACAATTGCCTGCATTGTCTTTGTGCATTCATTGGCCAGTAAATCTACGGATAATTTTTTTTTTTCTGATAACACCGGGGCAATAATTTCGAGATCACCAGTCTCTGTTGGACGCATCAGTCTCATTAGTGTGGTTGATTGCTTTAAGCAGGCAGCAATCGATGTTATCAAGTCTTTCTTTTCCTGATTTTCCTTTGCCATACCTTCGTTTACTTGCTTTTGCATATGTAACAACGCCGTTTTTTCAGTTTCAAGATTATTTTGCAACTGTACAATAAGATGTTCTTGTTTGGCTAATTTTTCCACAATGTGGGAAAGCAGCCCTCCATTTGATTGAAGCGCCTCATGTAAGTTTTCGTATAGTTTGGTGAAAGGTAGTAAGGCAACCGACGATGCGGCTAGCACATTATTATGTATTTGGAGGGCGGCGGCAGCCGACAAGTTTGATTTAAAGGCTGCCGCTGCATCACCATCTGTGTTTCCATCAGATGGAATCAGCAGGTCCTTTTTCTTCCTTGTCCCCGTTTCTCCAGGTCCCACCCTTTTGTTAATCATGGGATTGAAGTTTGTCAGGGTTCTCGGGGTCGAACAGGTAGATACAGTCTTCGTCTGCGAATTTTGGTAGTTACTGTAGACACTGTCCCCCCCTAAGGTCTCAAGCCGTGAGAGTCTACTTTTGTGATAGCTTGCGACTTCATCTGCATTTCTCTGCACCTCCCTTGGCGCATGATGAAACAATTGTGGAGGAGAAACCATTATTGCATTGTAAGGGCCGACGGGGCGCGACTTCATATTATAATTGACAAGGGGCTCCATTTCAGTTCTTAAGGAGCCTATAGACAAGCGTTCCTTCATTGTTTCGAAGTCGACTTTCAGGCGTTCCGCGAGTCTAGCTTCACGCCCTGCTAGATCTAACACCTGAGTCGAATTTATGTTGCATGCAGGGGAGTTTGCAGGGGAGTTTTGCAACTCAGCAATAGCGCATCTCTCTTTCCGAATTGCTTTGGCTTTGTTCAAGTTATTCGCAATTTCAGCACTTGATCTTGACATTATTTTCAGGTTATCTGAGATATCTTTGGTCGATAATCGACCAGAACTCTCTTTCTCAAGGTCGGTGTGTTCGCTGCTCATTTCCGCCTCAAAATGTTGGTTATCGTGGTTATTCACAGGGTTCTTGAATTCAAGCATTGAAGCATCAACGGAGACCAGCACCATTTCTCTCTCGTGCTCAATGAGTTCGAGGTCCGTCACGTCGCACTCGTGCAACGGCCTTTCCCTTTTTTCTTCAATCGCATGATAAGAGACGTTCAAGAGGGGGGCAAGGACGTTTCTCTTCAATTCGGTGTGATCACTAATTATAGTGGTTGCACAAGCTTCAGCGTGCAGGATTTCCTCCTGGCCGACCACAGGGTCAGGCAGTGCTGCCAGGGACAAATCTGTCGCTGACTGTGTAGATAACGCATTCAACGGAGGAGTTGCACCCGCTTCCAGGTCTAATGGTAGCACTGTGAGATCACTCGCTAGTTCAGGTGCTGAAGACAGACCCCGTTGTATAGAGGTGCAAGGATTACAGAAAGTACTGCTAATGCTGCCGGACATCGGTGGTTTAGATAGCGAGTGTGGGCTCGATGGATTTATAGAGCGGGCAACGCTCGAGCTCAGCCTCTCCTGTTCCCATTCATGACTCTCTGAGGATCCATCTGACAACCCCTCTTTAATCATACAGTCTCTCTGGAAGGAAGTATCAGTCAATAAATTGGATTCTAGAGAGACAGCCACTTCCGTTGGCCCAAGCTCATCCAGACATGAGGACTGGGTGCCTTCCACTCTAAGTGAGTCCAACTTTCCGTTGGCTTGCAATGTTTGTCTAGTCATGGCACGGGTCAGGGGCCCTAGCTCTGCCATAATGTCAGCTTTCTTACCTTCTCTCCGGCAAGGCACCTACCGCTCGGGGGTCAGCCTCAACTTCAGCCTCAGCAGCGTTCAGCCGCGGACTGCCGCAGACTGAACTCAGCCCGAACTCCGCGCGCGCTCCGCGCTCCGGGCGAGTTTTTAAGGGAGGTAGGGCTTCTTTTTCTTAAAGGAGTAGTGGACCAAGTGGACCAAGGCACAGGACCTCCGAATCGCTGAGTGTAGCTGCAGCTCCTCACAACAACCAACCGCACCAGCGACTGCCGCAGACTGAACTCAGCCCGAACTCCGCGCGCGCTCCGCGCTCCGGGCGAGTTTTTAAGGGAGGTAGGGCTTCTTTTTCTTAAAGGAGTAGTGGACCAAGTGGACCAAGGCACAGGACCTCCGAATCGCTGAGTGTAGCTGCAGCTCCTCACAACAACCAACCGCACCAGCGACTGCCGCAGACTGAACTCAGCCCGAACTCCACGCGCGCTCCGCGCGAGTTTTTAAGGGAGGTAGGGCTTCTTTTTCTTAAAGGAGTAGTGGACCAAGTGGACCAAGGCAATGGACCTCCGAATCGCTGAGTGTAGCTGCAGCTCCTCACAACAACCAACCGCACCAGCGACTGCCGCAGACTGAACTCAGCCCGAACTCCGAGTTTTTGTTTGATGGAAAGACGAAATTAAACTTTGCTTCTCGCCGACTGTTAAAGTTAAGTGAAAAACTTATTAGAAATTTAAACTCCACCGGAGCCTCATTATGGTACTTTTGCACAAGCGCAAAGACATGTTTATTGCATGATGTGTCAGGCAGTCACAGAAAGGTGTCATGTTCTGTATTCTGGGTATAAAGATAGATACATAATTTGGAGAAAATTAGAAAAGTTATTTTAAGGAGCTCTCAAAATCAGGCCCTAAATCGGCACTGCTGTAGGATTCAAACTTGTGAAGTGCAGCATGCCCTCAGGTCAGACACCCTCTGTGGCGGCATGGAATGAGCAGTCTGACCAAACGGTAGTAGAGTGATTCTTATAAACGTCTATTCACAACCAACAAACTTATCGATCGCTAACTAGAGGTGGTTCCCCTCCCTCAAACTAAAACTCGGGCAGTCAATAAGTCTGTGTAGTCCAAATCAAAAGTTCACCGTCCTAGTCCGGACTCCAAATGCCAATTCTATCCCTACCACTTAAACACAAATTCTAATCTATAAAAAAAAAGTGTCTTCTAAAGCCCAGGAGAGTGTCTCCCTCCTCATGGGTACGAGCCTCTCAAGGTGCAGCTACCTCGACTTCTGGAAATGGGTTCCACAATACTGCAGTGGGATTAGAATGACTCCCTTCTTCTGGGTACGAGCCTCTCAAGGTGCAGCTACCTTGACTTCTGGATATGCCCAAGGAAACAAGGTTCCACAATACTGCAGTGGGATTAGGAGAATGACTCCCTCCTCCTGGGTACGAGCCTCTCAAGGTCTCAAGGTGCAGCTACCTCGACTTCTGGAAATGCCCAAAAAAACAAGGTTGCCCAAGAAAACAGGGTTCCACAATACTCCAGTGGGATTAGGAGAATGACTCTCTTCTCCTAGCTTGCTCCTCATTCTTTGTGAGCCTCTTCCGAGCTATCTTAATTCTAACTTCAACAGTTCTTGTGGTTCCCTCCAAGGGTTCCTTGCACTCTCTACTTCCTCTACTCTCTTATACCTCACCCAGCTGAGATCAGGAAGAGGTTTGTCGGAGGCCCTTTGGTTCTCTGAAGCTAGTGTCCACCATACAGGGTTGGGACAAGGAATTCTCTTCTTCGATTTTTAGAGAAGACATGTGTCCCATTGGTTTAAATGGGTCACTGACTCTTGACGGAACCGGTGTTGATGGAACAACAAAAACCAAGAAGACAATCTCCCACGTCACCCTTGTGTGTGGCGCAAAAGGGATCCCCTGGTTCACGGGCACGTGCCAGGTGGCTGGCATTTTCCAGGCTGTACAACAGGAGGATACTGTTGACACCAATGATGCTCGTGAAGACCCCTGGGTCCTTCAGTTGATCTCTTCGAGGATGAGTTACAATGGATTTTGTGTCTTCGACCTTTGGGGAGGGAGGGCAAGGTTTTTAAGTGCCAGCCTCGGGTTCAAGTTAGTCTCTTTATAATTTCTTTAACATGCCCCCACTGTATTGCATTATGACTCTGCTTGCCCTTTTTCTGACTCCATAGATGTTTCAACTTTCATTTACATATCCCACAGCTTCCTCCCACACTTTCTTCCATTCCCGTTACCTGTTCTGAGTGGGGAACGTTTCACCGGCTCTGCCTGGGGATGTTCCATGATGTTAAGTTTCTTCCTTCTTCTTTCATTGGGACCCACTTGGTTTTGCAGACCTTGCCTACAAGCAGTTGGTTTCAGTGCCGTTCTTGGATGACACGGTCCACCAACCACAGGGCATGCCACCACCACACTTTCTCTTGGTTTTCACTATGTCCACCCTCGGTTGACTCTCAAGATACTCTCTGGGCATCACACGCTCAGTCTTTTCCCTTTGCTTAACTTCTCGATAGGTTCACCTTTGTATGACCCGGTTTCCTACTCCCAGGTTGGTAGGGTGCTGGACCGGTCTCGCCTTTCCCCAGTCTCTCACTCACGGTCCGATTTACATCTTCTTCTTCTACGACTACTAATGTAGAAGTCCTGGCGACTTGCGAGATGTCCTTTCTACTCTCTACCACTATGGATGCCACTGCTGACATTCACCACGTGCGTATGCGTTCTGATGAACCACACCCTGCTAGTCAGTCACCTTCTTTCGACTTTCTCGTCCTTTTCTACCATTTCTCTATCAAGACCTCCTCCTTCTGTATTCAGGACAGAACAAACTCCCTCTTTACTGTTTAGTTTAAATAGCGTGTACAGCCCCAGGGTAACGTCAGTGCGATGGACATCAGCTGGTCGAGCACTCTTTGTACTTGAGTGCACCATGCTCATGACCTTCTTCACCCCTGTCCCCATAACAGTAAGATTGTCTGAGAGTTTACTATAATACATGGTTTCAGACTGCATAATATGTAGAGAAGGTTTTGGTGTTTGTGTTACCCTGTGGGGTTGGAAGTTGAAGAAGCTGTGTCCTAGACTTAGATCCTTGTCCCCAGGAAGGGAAGTGCTCTCCATGAGGCCGCCCTCATGTTACCACCCCTTGGGGCACTTTTGGTTAGCGACCACACCTCCCTAGCATCATAGAAAGGGGCTCCCCTGTGGGGAGAAGTGACGCCATCCGAAGGATCCTCAAACCCCTCTTTACTTGTTGAGCTAGCTGCCCGTGGCTAATGTCAGCACAAATATCCGTATGAGTTATTTTACTATAGCTTCCTTATGAGAAAAGGGCCAATCCTGTGAGTCCCTCTCACAATGAATGGGCCGAGCAGCTGCATTCTGCCACAGGTCCAGATAATAAAACCTTGGGCCACCAAACTATAAAGGTTGGCCACCTTACTTGTTCCACACTTGCGGCTCCTTCGCACGTTTTTCTTGGTGCCTGGCACGTTGTCAACAGGCATGCGTCAGGTGCTGGTCCTCTGTCAGTTAGCGTCACACCCTTTGCAGGCGGGATGCCTTGTGGTTCTCTCCTCAGAGGTTTGCCGAACCTCACAAGCGGATTACTGACAAGTCCAATTTGCCAGCCGGGTTACTTGTTGGAAGAGGTCCCAACTGCCTCGCCGTCCTCTGCGGTCTTGAATGGATTTTCCCAGCAGCACCCAGTGGAGGATGGATTCCAGAGAGTCTGGAAATTGCTGAGGGCTTTAGCCATCTGGGTGTCAGTCCGCACTGTGAAATAGTGAGGCTGTACCCCGAAAGCCAGCACAGACCCAGGGACGTCATTTCACCAAAATGCCAGGGGTAGTGGAAGGGACATCACACGACCCTTGACCCCTGATGACATCACAGGAAGTGATTTAATTTGACCCCAACCTGAAGTGATTTCGCGGGAAGCGATGGAACATGACCTTTCACCCGTTCACAAAAGAGGAAGTGGCATCACATACACTATGAAAAATATGGTTACGATATCACTATAACGTGATGTACATATCATACAAGAATGGATCGCCATATGTATCATTAAGATCGGTGTGTATAGGCCCATATTAGCAAATTACTGTGATTGCAAGCAGACGTCCATGACCAAAGGATAATGATGTGTTATTATATAGCACTTACGCCTAAGCGCTTTACATAGAAGAAATATACACCCAATATCCCCCAACCTGTGTTTGTACCCATTTATCGACCTCAGAAGGATGAAAGGCTGAGTTGAGGCATTTAAGAACAGACTAAATCAGTGACTCAACCCCTGAAGTGTGCCTGAAATAAACCTTTAATGAGTCCAGCAATTATTGTATAGAATTCCAGAAAGACACATTTTTTGGTATTCCTATTTTTTCTTATTTAAGGTCAGTGCTGCAAGTGTTAGACTTGTGGCACTCCTGTTCTCATTTGTCTTCTTTTTTTTAAGGGGCCTGAACAAGAAAGCCAGCCACCCCAGAATTAAAGAGCCACATGGGGCTGGCCACAGCCCAGGAGCTTGCATTACGAAAAAAAAAATATATTTTTTTTTATTAGAGGTCGCAAGGGAGAAGGGAGACCACAGAGGTCGCATTTGCGACCTCTGGCGACCCCCAAATGACGTCCCTGCACAGACCTATGACTAGGTTCAACAGTGTATATGGATGGACCTAGCCCAGGCTGATGGGTGAACCTTATTGGGGTGTAGACTGTAGAAGGGGTTTAGTCACTAGAGACCTCAGTGGTGGTTGGTACAATAGCGAATATTTGGAAATATTGCGTAATCCTCTGATGCATATTTGTTTTTTTCTACTCTACAGATTCTGCAATTCATATGGAAAAATCATAGTACTCCCAGGGACGTCATTTAGCAGTGGACAGGGGTTACAGTTGCGACCCCTTAGGTCTCCCTTGCTACCCGTAAAAAAAAAAAAAAGTTTTTTTTCTTTTTACTAATTGAAGTTCCTGGGCTTTGGAAAGCGCCATGTGCCTCTTTGTTTCTGGAGTGACTGGCTTTCTTGTTCAGGCACCTCTTAAAAAACAGGGGGTTCCACAACTGTAACACTTTGAGCAGTGACCCTAAATAAGAAAGAACAGGAATAACAAATAATGCGTCTTTCTGGAATTCTAAATAACAAGGGGGGTCCTGGGAGATTCTCTGCCAGACATGAGTCCTGGTTACAAGAGCCTTACCCAGAGTCTTTAGCTCACTATCTTTCACAGAGGAGAAATATCCTAAACATATCAGTCTTTGTCCTGGCCTGGGACAGTCCAGCACCGAAATGCTAGGCAATTCTCCTCTGAACAAGAGTACCAACAGCAACTCCAGACACGTGTTTCGGTCTGGTTGAACCTCATCAGTAGGGTGTAGCTGTGCCTCTCTAAGAATAGTGAGCAAGGGGTCCACGTCTAGATTCCCGAGTTCTGGAATTCTATACAATAATTCTATACAATAATTGCTGGACTCATTAAAGGTTTATTTCAGGTACACTTCAGGGGGCGAGTCACTGATTTAGTCTGTTCTTAAACACCTCAAATTCACAATGCAGACAAAACAATCCAAAAAGCATTTAGAGTAGAATAAGCATCCATTTCAGACTATTTTTTTGCTTTTTGCAAGTTGCAATGATAGCATGATATTTTCTGCTGATACATATGGTGATCCATTCTTCTATGAAATGTTTATCACGTTACAGCGATATTGTTAACATATTTTTCATAGTTTGCTTGGGAACAATGCTAAGTGATGCCACTTCCTGTTTTGTCAAGGGGTAAAAGGTTGTATTCCATTGCTTCCTCTGATGTCACTTTGGGGTGGGGTCAAATGATATCACTTCCTGTGATCTCATCAGAGGTCCAGGGTTTTGTTATGTCACTTCCGCTACCCCTGGCATTTTGGTGAAATGAAATCCCTGAGTACTGCTTCGAGAAAACATCCAACAGCTCATATAATCCCTTCCAAACTGGCCCCAATACTACACTCGATAGCCCAAGAATCATCATCCATATTGGGAGCAAGACTCTTTTGGACGCTGTGGAATTCACCCCATTTGTGAAGAACATTCTAGTATAGCTTTGCAGGGCTCCCTAAAAGACAAAGAGAAAGACGCAGATGGGCAAAGGTAGTCATTTTCTAGAAGTTCCATTGAAATTAAATGAAAACAATGAAATTAACGGAATTGAATATGTGTGTGTCCTGCTCATTTTGAAATTGACAATGGCTCGAATTTCTGATTTGTTGTAACATTTCCATTTCACTCCTCATCCTCCAAATAAATAGTTGCCCTTCAGACATTTTCGCATTTGACATCTTGACCCTCAATTGCCTTCCATTCCCCAGCAATGCGTTCAGTGACACTTTCGACCAATAGCATCACAGCTATGTGCATCTACATCATTGCAAATCACAGGTCAGTTTAACGTTTAGATGAGCCAACCCCTTCAGCATCCCGCCCGCAGCATGAAATCTCATGGGGGACCAACACAGGATTCTGTCCATCATCCACTGCTCTCTGAATCTCTCCCGCATTCCAGGCCTCCCACTTTTACAGTCACAGTGTCTTGAAAGAAAGTGTTTGCCCACTTACTTTTTCCATTTTGTATCCGTCTCCGAATCAATTCCCCCCATCTCCATCATCCACAACACTTTCCCTTTTTAATGATATCAACTACATGCTTAGTTCAGCTCTGGCCAGGATGGCCCCCACAGAATAATCACATTCCATTACAAGGAATATGAAATTAAATGGATAATTTCTGGGATTCCCAAATCCAAGTAGACATTTTGCTCCTCAAACAAAAATTGAACCAATTCTATTGCCTCACTGCCAGAACTCTGTGTCATTCCCACCTCAAAGCCTACGCAAATCTAGAAATGACCCACAATCAACATTACTTTTAGGCCCTTCGACACTTTCAGTAATTCTAAACAACACTGCAAAGTTCTTCTGGTAAAGTGCTTAGAAGCGTAAATCAGAATATACAAGTGTGGCTCTTTTAATATCAGCTGTGCTTTATGGACAATCTCCTATGCTGCTGACTTCCAACATCCATTTCTAACACTGCCTGTACTACATGTTGCACTGGCTTGGGGGAGGGTTGCAAGCCACACTTTAACTTAGGCTACGGGTGTGGTCTGCTCGGCCACTTCTAACACAAGTAGTTTTCACTACTTCCACTCTAACTTGTGGATTTTGGGGTTGGGTCAAGATGTTGCATGTCTGCAGTTTCAAAATGTAATTCCCTACAATATCTTTGATTAATGTATACCCACAAAATAACTGAAAGAATAGTTTCTAGTAGCCACCCCCGTGGGATACCTCACTGTGGGAAATAAAACTGTTTATATTGCAAGGATCTTGGTACATGGATATCAGGTGACATATTTTTCGATGGTATTTCCTGCAGTTGTGGGCATGCTGGTGCCATAACGATGTGGTTAGATTATCAAAGAGAAGTCGGAATGTTCAGGTAACACAATATGTTCACAATATTTATAAGAAAGGCCACATTCCATGAGAAAGGTCTGAACAAACAATCGTTCGACAAGGCAGGCTTTGTCACAATAACAGAGGTTCAGGAAAACGATGGCAGTTAAGCATTCTGCATGAAGACACATGGAACTAATAGCACCTTTGGCACTATATTCCTTTACTGGTAATATCTTCAGACATGCCTGTACATTGCACAATGACTTCTCCCGCAATAACATTCCATCACATGTTATTGGAGATTTCCAAACCACATGATGAAATATTAAATATTCAGCTACAATGGCTGAATAAAAAACAATTGTTCTTTCCAATAAAATTCCATTTTCTCTCCAGTTTGCAGTCTTCTTAATTCTGTGTTGAACTGTCACTGGGAATGTCCATGTAAAAAAGTTCTGAACTAGTGGCGAGTAGAGTCTTAGCCCAAAACACCCAAAAGGCCCAAGGCTGCAGGACACTGCTGTACTCACTTTTGCACTCGTTTACATTGTCTTTGCGTAAGGCCACATTGATAATGAACACAGCACTGTGGTTATGTGCACCGTTGTGTTCTGCACACTGTGGCGATTCCAAAGATGTTGTCACACCTCCCCAAGGGAGAGCCCTTTCCCATGAGCCCAGGGATATGAGGCGCTACCTGATAGTCCCACTGGAGGGTGGTATACAGCGGGAGGATCTCATGGGCAGGGACTCCCTCGCTGGGGATAAGTACGAACATCTGGTTATAGTCCTTATGAGAGAGTCACACACCCACACCCTCTGGCCCCTCTTTCTTCTTCCAACCTCTTTCTAGACAGCAGATCAATGCATTGTTGCAGGGTTGACCACTTGAGTGTTGTTGAGGGCGCTGAGACAAAGAGCTGCTGAACCCAGGTAATCCAGGTACTGGGGCGAGTTGGCTTTGCAGAGTTCTGAACATGAAGCCTGTGAAATAGAGGAAGGACTTATACAATGGGCCCAGACCAGGCCGTCAACATTTTATAAAAATGAACAACAGACTTACATTGTTGTCAAGCCGTCCCCGGAGTAGCAGCAGGCATGGAAGCTGGCAGGCACCGGAGCAGTTGCGTGGCGAAGACCGGAGAGAACACTGGCGGGAAGCAGAAGGTAGCTCTCCAGGACCCAAAGTTGGTGGGTCCAGCAACATACAGGTGAGGTAGTGGTATGAAAATCGTGAGAAGGGGGACCATGCTGTTCCACCCTAGTAGCGATTATGCAGGTAGCCAAACCAAGCGGAACAGACAACTCTTGAAGCAGACAACCAGAGGAAGTACATGGAAGACCAGCTCCAGTCACATGAAGAGCCACAGCAATACACCAAGGTCCCTGAAGGTAACCAGAGGTATGAGCGGGACGCCGGGGACAAAGGGCATGCATCAGGGTCTTCAGAGCATGCTGCAAGGGTCACTGTTCTGAGACGAAGACAAAGAAGAGTCTGATACCGTTAACAGAGGAAAGAGGAAACCTTCCTGATTGGCGTGGACAGGTAAATCCCACTGACCACCAGGGAAGGGTCAGAAAGACCCACAGAAGCCACATTATGGGTCATGTTTCTGTTGCCAATCCTTGGCAGGAGAGTGAAGCAAGGGGGCCAGATAAAAAAAGAGAACAGGGGTTCGAGACACCAACGAGAAGTCACATTATGAGTCATCTCCCTCGTGGCAGTCCTTGGTAAGAGAGTACGCCAATTAGGCCGCGTGAAAGAAGAGAACCAAGGTTCATGGACCCAACAGAAAAAAATCTTCAGTGTGAGAATTCCTCTTCCTCGTACAGTACTGGGCCGAGGAGCGAGCCAGCTTGAAGCCACGGGAGTAGAGTCATTCCCCCCTGGTTACACTGGTGAAATATACAAAGGCCTTTCAGCCAGGGGAAGGAAGTCATTCCCCCTGGCTAATGCTGTGAACTATTGAAATGCATTTCAGCGAGGCGAATGGAGCCTTTCAGCGAGCGGAATGCTGTGAACTATGGAGACATTCCCCCTGGCTTTGTGAACTATAGACCTGGCTAATGCTGTGAACTATAGAATGGCCTTTCAGCTAGGGGAATGGAGACATTCCCGCCGGCTAATGCTGTGAACTATAGAATGGCCTTTCAGCGAGGGGAAGGGAGACATTCCCGCCGGCTAATGCTGTGAACTATAGAAAGGCCTGTCTGCGAGGGGAAGGGAGACATTCCCCCTGGCTAATGCTGTGAACTATAGAAAGGCCTTTCAGCCAGGGGAAGGGAGACATTCCCCCTGGCTAATGCTGTGAACTATAGAAAGGCCTTTCAGCCAGGGGAAGGGAGACATCCCCCCTGGCTAATGCTGTGAACTATAGAAAGGCCTTTCAGCCAGGGGAAGGGAGACATTCCCCCTGGCTAATGCTGTGAACTATAGAAAGGCCTTTCAGCCAGGGGAATGGAGACAATCCCCCAGGCTAATGTTGTGAACTATAGAAAGACCTTTCAGCCAGGGGACGGGAGACATTCCCCCTGGCTAATGCTGTGAACTATAGAAAGGCCTTTCAGCCAGGGGAATGGAGACATTCCGCTAATGCTGTGAACTATAGAAAGGCCTTTCAGCCAGGGGAATGGAGACATTCCGTAATGCTGTGAACTATAGAAAGGCCTTTCAGCCAGGGGAAGGGAGACATTCCCCCTGGCTAATGCTGTGAACTATAGAAAGGCCTTTCAGCCAGGGGAATGGAGACATTCTGCTAATGCTGTGAACTATAGAAAGGCCTTTCAGCCAGGGGAAGGGAGACATTCCCCCTGGCTAATGCTGTGAACTATAGAAAGGCCTTTCAGCCAGGGGAATGGAGACATTCTGCTAATGCTGTGAACTATAGAAAGGCCTTTCAGCCAGGGGAAGGGAGACATTCCCCCTGGCTAATGCTGTGAACTATAGAAAGGCCTTTCAGCCAGGGGAATGGAGACATTCCCCCTGGCTAATGCTGTGAACTATAGAAAGGCCTTTCAGCCAGGGGAAGGGAGACATTCCCCCTGGCTAATGTTGTGAACTATAGAAAGGCCTTTCAGCCAGGGGAAGGGAGACATTCCCCCTGGCTAATGTTGTGAACTATAGAAAGGCCTTTCAGCCAGGGGAATAGAGACATTCCGCTAATGCTGTGAACTATAGAAAGGCCTTTCAGCCAGGGGAAGGGAGACATTCCCCCTGGCTAATGCCGTGAACTATAGAAAGGCCTTTCAGCCAGGGGAAGGGAGACATTCCCCCTGGCTAATGCTGTGAACTATAGAAAGGCCTTTCAGCCAGGGGAAGAGAGACATTCCCCCTGGCTAATGTTGTGAACTATACAAAGGCCTTTCAGCCAGGGGAAGGGAGACATTCCCCCTGGCTAATGCTGTGAACTATAGAAAGGCCTTTCAGCCAAGGGAATGGAGACATTCCGCTAATGCTGTGAACTATAGAAAGGCCTTTCAGCCAGGGGAAGGGAGACATTCCCCCTGGCTAATGCTGTGAACTATAGAAAGGCCTTTCAGCCAGGGGAATGGAGACATTCCCCCTGGCTAATGCAGTGAACTATAGAAAGGCCTTTCAGCCAGGGGAAGGGAGACATTTCCCCTGGCTAATGCTGTGAACTATAGAATGGCCTTTCAGCCAGGGGAATGGAGACATTCCGCTAATGCTGTGAACTATAGAAAGGCCTTTCAGCCAGGGGAAGGGAGACATTCCCCCTGGCTAATGTTGTGAACTATAGAAAGGCCTTTCAGCCAGGGGAAGGGAGACATTCCCCCTGGCTAATGCTGTGAACTATAGAAAGGCCTTTCAGCCAGGGGAAGGGAGACATTCCCCCTGGCTAATGCTGTGAACTATAGAAAGGCCTTTCAGCCAGGGGAATGGAGACATTCCGCTAATGCTGTGAACTATAGAAAGGCCTTTCAGCCAGGGGAAGGGAGACATTCCCCCTGGCTAATGCTGTGAACTATAGAAAGGCCTTTCAGCCAGGGGAAGGGAGACATTCCCCCTGGCTAATGCTGTGACCTATAGAAAGGCTTTTCAGCCATGGGAAGGGAGACATTCCCCCTGGCTAATGTTGTGAACTATAGAAAGGCCTTTCAGCCAGGGGAAGGGAGACATTCCCCCTGGCTAATGTTGTGAACTATAGAAAGGCCTTTCAGCCAGGGGAAGGGAGACATTCCCGCCGGCTAATGTTGTGAACTATAGAAAGGCCTTTCAGCCAGGGGAAGGGAGACATTCCCCCTGGCTAATGCTGTGACCTATAGAAAGGCCTTTCAGCCAGGGGAAGGGAGACATTCCCCCTGGCTAATGCTGTGACCTATAGAAAGGCCTTTCAGCCATGGGAAGGGAGACATTCCCCCTGGCTAATGTTGTGAACTATAGAAAGGCCTTTCAGCCAGGGGAAGGGAGACACTCCCGCCGGCTAATGTTGTGAACTATAGAAAGGCCTTTCAGCCAGGGGAAGGGAGACATTCCCCTTGGCTAATGTTGTGAACTATAGAAAGGCCTTTCAGCCAGGGGAAGGGAGACATTCCCCCTGGCTAATGCTGTGAACTATAGAAAGGCCTTTCAGCCAGGGGAATGGAGACATTCCGCTAATGCTGTGAACTATAGAAAGGCCTTTCTGCGAGGGGAAGGGAGACATTCCCCCTGGCTAATGCTGTGAACTATAGAAAGGCCTTTCAGCCAGGGGAAGGGAGACATTCCCCCTGGCTAATGCTGTGAACTATAGAAAGGCCTTTCAGCCAGGGGAATGGAGACATTCCGCTAATGCTGTGAACTATAGAAAGGCCTTTCAGCCAGGGGAAGGGAGACATTCCCCCTGGCTAATGCTGTGAACTATAGAAAGGCCTTTCAGCCAGGGGAATGGAGACATTCCCCCTGGCTAATGCTGTGAACTATAGAAAGGCCTTTCAGCCAGGGGAAGGGAGACATTTCCCCTGGCTAATGCTGTGAACTATAGAATGGCCTTTCAGCCAGGGGAATGGAGACATTCCGCTAATGCTGTGAACTATAGAAAGGCCTTTCAGCCAGGGGAAGGGAGACATTCCCCCTGGCTAATGTTGTGAACTATAGAAAGGCCTTTCAGCCAGGGGAAGGGAGACATTCCCCCTGGCTAATGCTGTGAACTATAGAAAGGCCTTTCAGCAAGGGGAAGGGAGACATTCCCCCTGGCTAATGCTGTGAACTATAGAAAGGCCTTTCAGCCAGGGGAATGGAGACATTCCGCTAATGCTGTGAACTATAGAAAGGCCTTTCAGCCAGGGGAAGGGAGACATTCCCCCTGGCTAATGTTGTGAACTATAGAAAGGCCTTTCAGCCAGGGGAAGGGAGACATTCCCCCTGGCTAATGCTGTGAACTATAGAAAGGCCTTTCAGCCAGGGGAAGGGAGACATTCCCCTTGGATAATGCTGTGAACTATAGAAAGGCCTTTCACCCAGGGGAAGGGAGACATTCCCCCTGGCTAATGTTGTGAACTATAAAAAGGCCTTTCAGTCAGGGGAAGGGAGACATTCCCCCTGGCTAATGCTGTGAACTATAGAAAGGCCTTTCAGCCAGGGGAATGGAGACATTCCGCTAATGCTGTGAACTATAGAAAGGCCTTTCAAGCAGGGGAAGGGAGACATTCCCCCTGGCTAATGTTGTGAACTATAGAAAGGCCTTTCAGCCAGGGGAAGGGAGACATTCCCCCTGGCTAATGTTGTGAACTATAGAAAGGCCTTTCAGCCAGGGGAAGGGAGACATTCCCCCTGGCTAATGCTGTGAACTATAGAAAGGCCTTTCAGCCAGAGGAAGGGAGACATTCCCCCTGGCTAATGTTGTGAACTATAGAAAGGCCTTTCAGCCAGGGGAAGGGAGACATTCCCCCTGGCTAATGCTGTGAACTATAGAAAGGCCTTTCAGCCAGGGGAATGGAGACATTCCCCCTGGCTAATGCTGTGACCTATAGAAAGGCCTTTCAGCCAGGGGAATGGAGACATTCCCCCTGGCTAATGTTGTGAACTATAGAAAGGCCTTTCAGCCAGGGGAAGGGAGACATTCCCCCTGGCTAATGTTGTGAACTATAGAAAGGCCTTTCAGCCAGGGGAAGGGAGACATTCCCGCCGGCTAATGTTGTGAACTATAGAAAGGCCTTTCAGCCAGGGGAAGGGAGACATTCCCCCTGGCTAATGCTGTGACCTATAGAAAGGCCTTTCAGCCAGGGGAAGGGAGACATTCCCCCTGGCTAATGCTGTGACCTATAGAAAGGCCTTTCAGCCATGGGAAGGGAGACATTCCCCCTGGCTAATGTTGTGAACTATAGAAAGGCCTTTCAGCCAGGGGAAGGGAGACATTCCCGCCGGCTAATGTTGTGAACTATAGAAAGGCCTTTCAGCCAGGGGAAGGGAGACATTCCCCTTGGCTAATGTTGTGAACTATAGAAAGGCCTTTCAGCCAGGGGAATGGAGACATTCCCCCTGGCTAATGTTGTGAACTATAACTTTGAAACTTTCAATCAGGGGAGAGGAGTCAATCCCCTTGTTTTGGACTGCACGAAGAACATCCTTGCTTGCTTTGTGACTCATTGGAATGTAATAGCAGGAGCAGGGAGTCATTTTCCTGGGAACGTAACTTTGAGTTGTGGAGACTTTTAGTTTACAGTCCATGGCACAGAGATGGGATTTGACACACGACGGTGGACTTTTAAGTTACGGCATTCTGACAGATGCATTCGTATTTGAGTAGAGGCAGGGAACGCCTCTTACAGTTAGGGCAAGTTAGTCTTTCTCTTTCTTTTCATTTGGCTAAGAAAATGTGATCGCCACAAACATGCCATCTTTGTGTGTCCCTGTCCTCCTTCTGCACCCTTACAACACATCCACGTGTACAGTAAAACAGGTATGTGTACCTGTGTGTGGGAGAATACACTCAGATAGGGTGTGTATGGTAGCACGGGAAGAGACTGGAGGCCTGAATGATCACTCCCTGACCATTGTCATTTTCTAGCAGCTCACTTTTGGCACAGTCTTATCGTATCTTAACTGTACTTGTAAAGCGCAGCGTTCGCTCGAAGGCATGTAGCGCTACAACTTTTGAGGAGGGAGGCTAAACCGTGGACACAGTAGTCCGTCTACTACCGTCCAGTTTTCCCCATAAAGCCAATTGGATGTAACTTAACATTTGAAATCTATTTTCGTTAAATACGTTTCTCTAGAATCACTTATATGGTCATTTATGAGGACAAATTCACTGAAACACTGGGGAAAGTGCACAGCTTTTGAACGCATATAACCAGGCGTGTGCATTCTAAATTACACCATTTTAAGTTGGATTTTTTGAACTTGTGGGCATCCTGTTGCCCTCACACTGTGGTTAACGCTTCAAAGAGTCAGACAGCTCACACGCCAGAATATTTTCATAATACCTAAGTTCAAGGCCACGTACCATGACACATTTTCAAACAAAGAACTTTTCTCCAGGTCAAAAGTGCTTTCGCTAGCAAAGGTTAGTCAAAACTATGGCAAGCGACCCATGGGTGTTGTGTTGACAGCAAACGGTCACAGAAACCTACTAATTTGTTTTGATAAGCAAGGTAACCGCATCCCGAGTACTGGGCCTGCATGTAATATAAACTAATAGGGTGGTTACACCGAAAGTATTCACAACAACCACAGTTCAAAGCGTCACCTGCGAGGAGGAAAATGCTAACATAGAATATTCTCGAGGTAGGAAGGTCAACATTGAAGGTCGCAAAGGTGATTGACAGACCCCCTCTTTCCCTGTGTTGAGAGAAGAGAAACTTACTAGGAGACAATTGCCTAGAGAAAGCGGTTCTATCAATTAATTCAGTGGTGGCTCCAGAAGTGCTCGGTGTATTCACCTAAATCAGCAGCTGGAACCTCTACATCAGCTCTGGTTGCCATGACAGTATTTTCAGATCGTCTTCTTGGCTCCGCGTTGCCCTGCCTTGATTGGTCTAATGTCACATCAGGTAACCTTGAAATCCTAAGGAGCAAGTCTTTCAAAGGGTTTGAATCCCTGTTGCCCCAAAAAGACCTCCGAGCACAGGTCTACCTTTAGAGCACTTCTTTTCAGATGGTTTTTCTCCTGCCCGTCACCCCACCCCTTCTGAATGCTCCTGGTAGGAAAGGTCAGGGTATAACCCCAACCCCTCTTCTATCCGGGAAGACGTGCCTGAAACGGATTCGAAAACAGAGAACAATTGGTCAATTTTTGTGTTGGTAGCCCAGGGTTATTGTGTAGCATCTGCTTATTGTGGTTGAAAGGAATGCTTTTTGAGGGATACATTTAATCGGCTTCCCGGTGCTTAAACCATAAGATATTCCACCATCAGGGGCTACTGTTGCGTAGAATTTATTTTCAAGATGCCCGGTCTCAGGTCTCTAAAAATCTCCAATGTACTTCTAATGAGAACACCAAGGCGCTGCCAAGTCACATCAGCAGTTCTATGTCATATCATCGACTGTTGTTTTTTCGACAGGTGTTTTTATGAAAACATTTTGCCGAAAAAAGCCCGATACTTTTTTATTTTTGGGGGTGTTCCCCTCCCAAAATCCCCCCCAATCCTAATTTTAACTGTTTCCGACCCTCAACCCTTTATCTGCCCCTTCCCACACCCCCAAAAAAATTGAGTTTTTTCAGCAAATTGTTTTCGTAAAAACACCTGTCGAAAAAGCAAGTGTCGATGAAACAACGTCGTACCACATGAGCTGCCCCCAGTTATGGAACCCTCTTTCACCACATAGGTGCCAAATGAAAAATATCATTTAAGCCTTTCTAAATTCATCAATTTATGGACCGTATACGATTTGGACTTTTCGAACACAGCCACTACACAAGACCTAGCTACTGCGAAAGCAAATTCTACAAATGTTGCTTAAAGCAGCACGGGGCGGAGTTGCAGACAAGATGATATAACTTCTGAAGTTTAAAATCTAGACCAGAGGGAGGCTGTTATATATGATGACGATGACTATGGCACCCAAGACAATGCACAACTTCATTGGAAAGCGTGTAACACCAGTGAGTGTAAGTTGGAGGCACTGCGACACAACACATGCAAAAAGAGGAAAGATAAATAAATAAAGCTTCTGGCTCACGCTCCAATTCGACGGAAGGGTTGTCTCAGCAAGTACCTGTGCAGTGTGCAGAATATTTCAATTGCCTCTTTATTCTAGAAGTCTGACATATTGTTATCCCTTGACTAGGATGAATGCTAAACCATTACTCATCCCCCTTACCTCCGGCCTTGATTCTGCATGCAACCTTGCTCCATTTCAGGTATGAGTGAAAAGGACGGGCATGTCCCAGAATCAAGGTCCAGTCCCCTCTGTCTTCCTGGGATGCAATGAGATCTTCTGCAGATCTCCACAGAGACTTCTCATGGACGAGATTACAAATTCATACTTCCTCCAAGACAAACGGGCCACTACATTGTTAATCCTACCCGGCATGTCACGTGCAGAATGACTTCTGATCTCAGAAGAAGCCCAGACCCTCTAAGAAGACAGCAGTATGGAACCTCTCTGTGCCGAGAAGACCCTCTATTTCCTCTGAAATCTGCCAGCAGAGAGGAAGAGAAAGCCTGTCAGGTAACATTATAAAAAAAGACAGCTAGGCTGCTGTGAGGAAGGGGCAGGTGTTGGTATAAGCAATTTTTCAACTATTGATTAAGCTACTCGCCCTACAAAGCTCATTTGGGTCTCCCAAATAGCCTTTGGTCTTCTGCCTGCATGGACTAACTAGGCAGAAAGGAACAGGGTTGGGGCAAACTCCGTACATTTGCTTGGGAGAATTCAAGATTGAGTTGGGTATAGGTGCCTGAAGGTCTTGCATCAGATGGAATTCGTTGGATCAAACGGATCCTTCCCAAGGCCCTGGAAATCTCAAGCACCTCAAATCTTGGCACTGTAAATTGGCATGGACACGCAGCAAGGATAATCAGGATTCAAGGCCTTGGCAGCCGCGCTCCTCACTCCTCAGGATATCTTATGTGTCATGCCGTGTTCAATATCCATGAGTAGATCACAAGGAGCACAACCTTCCTGGAGGTCACGAGAGGAGGAAATGCCTGCAGATGAGCATCCGACACAGGAATTAAGTGATGCTTGAGAACGGACACTGGATGTGGGGTAAATGCTATCCTTTGCTGGACGTGCCATATGCATGATGACTGTACACTCCGCTCAGGGGTGCTGGTGCCACCTCTGTGCGTCACTTCACCCCCTCAATCATTCAATAGTATGTTCTTGGGAAGCAATCCTTTAGGTCATCATTGGATCCTAGATTATCATATCATACCCGCAAGGCCCCAAAAGAGGATCTCTTTACATTGACAACATCTGAGTCATTGACTACAGTGTTTACAATTACATTTGCATGATGTTATTTATAAGCAAACTACAGCCCAGGGCTTCAGCTTCTTTCAGTGGGCTCTACCATTTTTTATCTTGCAGGGGAGCCTAAAATCCATCCAAACCAATGATTTAATGGTTGCCCAAATTCCCGACCTGGAGTGCAGGTTGCAAGGAGCATTTTGTCTTTCATAAATGTGCACTCACAGCCCTCCAGTCGCAATTCCCTGTATCCAGTGGTTTGCAGAATGACCTGGCTGCCTTCTCCATGGACCCACAGCCAGGACTCTGTAAACACGTATGTGTCATGCATGTTCACGATACCTTGATATGCACTGGACACCAAAAGCCATGTGGGAGGAGGGCTGGTGACTGCCTTTGGCCCACGTGGTTTAAGTGATGGCCTTTAGAGTAACGTATTGTAGAGGGTCCAACACCGCAAATGCATGTGCACCTCCATTTGGAACATGGAAATATATAAAACTGACATAGAAAGGCTCATGCCAACCATGAATGCTTCCCTGTGGGACAGCAGAATAGTGCAGGGCTCTGGCAGCCTTGAGGATACCCAGAATCTGCTTTTTCTTTTAGCTGACCTCTCCCTAAATGAGAAGGGAAACAACCCTGTAAGAATTATGTTGATGCCAGCTCCCTCTGCCAACTAGCATTGGTAGTTTTGGATCATTGGTGGCACACCGTCACTGCCAGGTCTTGCCATATACATGACAGATAGCTAGGGGGATTAAATGGACTAAGCACTACATATCCAATATTGTGTGCTACATATGTATCCTTCCGCCTGCCAGTAATGTAAAAGGATACACATATTGTGACAGTAAACTGGCATTGTCAAGAGAGTACGGGGAACCGTCTCAGTTGGGTGTCGGAGGCCCACCAGGAAGAAATCCAGAGCCAGTCCTACCCCTGAGGTGGATGGTGGCAGCAGAGAGGACCCCAACCCCTCCCCCCCATCCCCCTTAGTGCTGGTATGTTTATTTGCAGACCCTTATCTCCTGCCTTGCCTCTAAAGTTGCCGTCCATTTTCTGTCTGTTGCAATGCTTCACCTGCAGCAATAACCAAGGCGACCAAAGTGAAGATCGGCTGCGGAGCGAGAGCGCGCCACCGCAAAGAAAAGGAACAGACGCGCCGCCACAAGCATGCAGTGGAGACGCCGGCCGGCATGCCACGCGCAGAGGGGGACATGGCCCAGTCCTAAGCAGTAATGCACAGGACATTGTGGGCTGATTGAAAGAATCGGTAGTGCAGGTATTTCCCCTTGCCACCCTGGCACTGCACTGTCCTGCCCATATCTATGCCCCGCATAGGATTGCAAAACTGTCAAATGCCTGCGGGTTGCATATGGATGTCGATTTAAACCTAGACACTCTTTTAATGTTTATTTAATATATCCCACCCCTTCAAAGAATGGGTGACTTTTGTTGGAAAAACACAATAATTTAAGTATTCCAGCTCCGTGGCATTGCCATTAGTTGTTATGCCGCACGTGAATAGCGGGATTATATATTAAGACCCGATGTGCACATGAGGGGCCACGGAATCTGATGATGCCTTGGATCACACGTGCGCACACCTGTTCAGAAGTGTCTAACAGGGGAGGGAACCTCAGTTTTGCCAACGCACCTTTCTGCAGCTGTCAATGCACTCTTTGGTAGAACAGCCCCTATTATTGAGTGCATGATTAAAAGTGTACTTTGCTAGGAGTATGTTCCATGTATTCCTGATGTGGCCCCCTGTACTATGAGGCGCTGCTTTCCAGTTTATGCACCGACATGATTTGCCCATGTACACCTAATTTAGCCCCCGCTCCATGAGGAGTGGCTGCCCCACACCCACTTGTAAACTGTAACCTGAGGGTTTGGCGCTGCTATAAATAAAATGAATAAATAAAGGGAGGACCACCTCGCCTTCAGGACTTGCCACCCTCACAGACTGAGCCCGGATCGCACTTGTGCGTGAGCTATCGCCCACCCCCTCTGGGGGAACTCCGGCGGACATGAGGAGTCTGTCTAGCTGGGAGATGGCTCTTCCGAACGAGGCCTTTTCTGAAATGCTTTGCAAGTCTGCGTCCCTCTTCCTTCATCCAGACCCTCAAGCACTGCATCCAAGGGAGTACAGCTGTGCCCCACCGGGGGGTTCGGTCCGCACAGACACAAACATCTTCGACCCGCCCTAAACATACATCAGCCTGGGCCCAAGTGGCTCCTTCCAACTGACTACAGCTCAGTCCCACGCAGCATTCGGTCCAGCCATTCACGTAGCCTGACTCTCATGAACCCTCTGACTCATTGACAAGTTGCAACAGCACCCGTCCACTCACCTGCTAATTACAGGCAGCGATGTCATTTAGGGGTCGCCAGAGGTCGCAACTGCCATCTCTAAGGTCTCCTTTACAATCTCTGTGATCTCCCTTGCGACCTCTAAAAAAAAAAAAAGAGATTTCTTTTTTTTGGTAATGCAGGCTCCTGGGCTGTGGCCAGCACCATGTGGCTCTTTACTCCTGGTGTAGCTGGCTTGTTTGTTCAGGCCCCTTAAACAAATAAGAACAGGAGGGCCACAAGTCTAACACTTTCAGCACTGACCCTAAATAAGAAAGAATAGGAATACCAAATAATGTGTCTTTCTGGAATTCTATACAATAATTGCTAGACTCATTAAAGGTTTATTTCAGGCACACTTCAGGGGGTGAGGAACTGATTTAGTCTGTTCTTAAACGCCTCAACTCAGCCTTTCATCCTTCTGAGGTTGATAAATGAGTACCAACACAGGTTGGGTGATATTGGGTGTATATTTGTTCTATATAAAGCGCTTAAGCGTAAGTGCTATATAATAAGATATTATCATTTGGTCATGGACGTCTGCTTGCATTCACAGTGATTTGGTAATATGGGCCTATATACACTGTTCTTAACAATACATAAGGCGATCCATTCTTGTATGAAATGTACATCCCATTATAGTGATATCGTAACCCTATTTTTTTAGTGTACAATGCTATGTGATGCCACTTCCTGTTTTGTCAACGGGTGAAAGGTCGTGTTCCATCGCTTCCCGTGATATCACTTCGAGGTGGGGTCAAATGACATCACTTCCTGTGATGTCACCAGGGGGTCAAGGGTAGTGTGATGTCACTTCCGCTACCTCTGGTATTTTGGTGAAATGACGTCCCTAATTACAGCCTGCTGTCTCGTGCCTTGAAACGCTTGTATCTAGGCATGCTATAAATGCCATATCATATCATATATCAGGGACCTAGCCCCTCCCTACCTTCATTATGGCTATAAACGCACACATAGATTTTACAACTCTTTTCATCACTTCTCAATCCTCTGCCTACGGTCTACCGAAGGGCGTTCATTCTCACAGCGCTTCAAGGCCATACCAATGGCAGTAGGCGCTATACAAATACCAGATAACATAACATCACATAACACAACATAGTCCTGATTTAAACATAATTGTCAGGGAAACCAATGTTTCATCATGGTGAAAGGAATGTGAAACAGTGGCCACTCTGGGGGGTGCTATCTCTGAACTTTTTATAGGGTGTATTTTCTGCAAATAGTGGGGAGCTGCTACCGAGATGGATATGTAGAAGCATGCCAGCAATTATATTCTATAAAAGAAAGGACTGTATTATTTTTTTCCCTTTTCTGGCATGCCCTTGTGTTCTTTGGTACAATGCCAGCACCAGGCAAATGCCAATGAAGCAGCCCCTTTGTTTCCACACGTTATTTTCAACATTTGCAGGGTGGTGTGGTGTGGGCGCCGCTTGGCAGTGGGTCGAACGCCTGCCCCAGACTCCTGCCCCATTCAGTCACTGACTCCTTGCAGAGAGATTGTTGGCTCGGCTCCCCCCCTAAGTCCAATGAGTAGGTACAAATATGTTTCTATTTTATATAATAAAAGCAGCGGCTGCATAAATCATTCATTTATCAGATGGGATTTACAGAAGTCTGTAGGCATTCAATCACTCAGCAGCCCCGGGGAACTGCACACTCCAGCCATAGTGATGTCACTGGTCAATATAGGACTATAGCTAGAGTGGCCTTGATTTACATACAGAAATGCAACGCTTATCACTTTCAGGTTGGCAAGACAGACTTTAGAAAAGCATCAACAAAGTCAACAGTATTGGCTTTTGTGTGGGCATAGGGTGGGCATTTTCCAGCCACTACCTGGACACAAGATGGCAAAAGCTGGAAAATGGCGTGAGTACCTTGTGAGAATATTTCAGGGAATTCGTCCCCTCTCTCCAAGGGGGAGCCCCACCTCCCTTGGGACTAGGGAAGTGAACCCGCTAAACTTAAAACCCCATAGGAGGAAAGGCAAGTGGATGCCCAAATGGGATGACCCTCCCCTCCCACCCCCCCAGAGGCTACATGGGAGTTAAAAGGCTTAATGACTGGAAATTACATATAAGGATGGCTGGTGTGGTCTCTGACCCTTTGTGTGCACAGGGTCAGCTGGGATTGAGAGAGTCGTGGGAAGTCGCACCCCCTGACAATGGTAGGATGGAGGGAGACACACCCACAGAGCTGGGCATACTCAGAGCCATCGCCTGGGAGGAGGAGCAGGAAGAAGAAAGCTTATGCCAAGTGTGGCAGGTGTGAGAAACCTGAGGGCATTCTCATGCCTACTGCCCTTGGATCTCCTTCGCTGGTAACCAGGGAAAGGCCATCACTCTTGGCTCCTGACCCTGAGGGTGGAAAAGCGAGGGAGGATCATCTGGGTGGAGGGTCATTGGGTATTGCGGAGAGGATATCCACAGGAGAGACATGGTATCCCCCTTTACCTAGTGAGAGCCAAACTCCCTCTCCCCCTGCCTTTATGGGCTATGCAAATCCTTTCCCCTCATTTCTCACATTCATGCCATCATAGTACTGAGACAGGGAAGAGGCCTGCTAACTGGTGTAAGAGTCGGGCATGTCCAAACGTTTCCACTAATTGGTTTCAGGCAATTGAGGCAGGCGGCTCACACCTGCAACCTGTCAAGTAGTTGCAGCTGTATAAAAGGGAGGCCAGCGGAGAGGAGGAGAGAAGTCGGGCTTAGCGTTGTGGGCCGGACCGAAGAAGGAGTCTGCCGAGTTGTATCCTGCAGGAGACTTAGGGCGCTGGCAAGTATCCCGCAGAAGCTGTGGAGCCGAGGCCAGGAGGTGGCAGCCTCTTTGGTGGAATGTCAGTGGCATGAGCTGTGGGCATGGAAGGGATTTGCAAGCTGTGAGTCACCGGCAGTGTCCACAGGATGCAGGCAGAGCTTCCTGTAACCCACATAGAGAAGGTGGAGTGCAAACGGGGCTTGCCAACTGAAGAAACAGTACCAGTGAAACAGGAGCCGAAGAAACAGCCGCCTGGACGAGATGCCAGGGACCGGTCACTGAAAACAGAAGAGCACTCGAACCAGGGTGCTCCTGGAGACTGACGTTAAAGTGAATACCGAATGAATGAAGTGATATGTGCACGATACCGTGAAACCAAGGTGATGGGTTGGAAGGAATAAAATGAACAGGATGAACTTTGAGCAGCAGAATGAGGAATCCAAATGAGTGAATGCTGAGTAAAGAGAAACTTGTGAAACAGTTATGAACAAATGCGAAGTTTGTGTGAAACACGCATACAGTTTATTAAAGGCCAAGAGCAAATCGTATGTAATGAAGTGCCAAGCAAGTGTGAAATATTACCAATAAGTATGAAAGCAAATGTGATAAAGGAATGGGAGTGCCTCAAAGTGAACTGAATGAGAAACCACAGTGTAACAAAGCCAGGAGGCTGACAAAGAAGGAAACGCCTTGTGGCAAAGCCAAGAGGATGACAAAGAAGGAAACGCCTTGTGGCAAAGACAGGAGGCTGACGAAGAAGGAAACACCTTGTGGCAAAGCCAAGAGGATGACAAAGAAGGAAACAGCTTGTGGCAAAGGCACGAGGCTGACGAAGAAGAACCAAGTGAGTGCAAATCAGCACACAGGCACAGAAACAGGGGAACCTGTGTGGGCTAAAAGATTGGGGTTCCTGGTTGCGCGACCTATAATGGGTGGACGTTGTGGTCTGACAACTGCGCCTAGACTGGGAATACGATTCCTCTGAAACCCAAAGAACTGTGTTGATAGCCAAAGCAAATGGATGCTGGAGATTGCTGAAGTGCAGTAAAAAGATAGCCACCTGGAGCTGGTTGTTGAGTATTGAGAAATTAAGACTAAATTGACAAGCTGGAGTCTTTGAAAGGGAACCCTGAGATTTTCTTTGGAACTGTGCAGTCTTCTTCAGGAAGGGAACCCCGAGATCTTTGTTGGAACTGTGTTGAACTTGGGGAAAGGGAGCTAGAAAGTTACCTTGGTGCTGGAAGAAGCTCACAACTTTATTTGAAACACAATTCCTTTATTAATGACATCCCTACACATTGTTTAGCTTTAGTTGTGAGGGCAAGCATAGGTTTTGGACACAGACAGATTTTTAAGTTGAACTTATTGACACAGGCTATCCTTAGGTTCTTTAGGTAGGGAAATCCCACCTTAGCATAGGGCAAGATAGGCCTTCAACCATCCTGACATTTAAGTTAATAAAACACTTTGTTTAAATTTTGAATCTGTTGTCTGTGTCTTGCTTCAAGATACCTTCACACAGACCAAAGCTGATCCTGTGGAATGCGTAAAAGCTAGCCGGAGGTGAAAACGGGAATGCCGCACAGGAGCACTGGGGCACTCAAGTCTGGTGACCACAGGCAACCAAGGAGTGGAAGCCACAGAGTCACAAGAAGACCGAGAAAGAGAGGCACAATCTCCGCCCGTGGCAGAGAATGCAGAAGATGCCGAGGAGCCAGTAATGCCTACACTGGACCTTGTATTTGAGGAGCACTGCAACAAAGCTAAAGGTATGTGTCAGTTGCAGGGGATGAGGAAGGCAAGGAGCAGCCATACCCCAAGGCGGGGTACAAGAATCCATACCCCATGGTGGTGCGAATGGAACCATACCCCTAGGGAGGTCGAAAGAAGCCAAAGCCAGGCTTGGAGAAACCATGCCCGAGGAGGGGTGCTCAAAACCATATCCCAAGTGTTGTGCAAGAACTATAGCCCAACATTAGGTGAAAGCAACCATACCCCTAAGGGGGGGAGGGACAAGAGAAGCCAAAGCCCAAACTATGCTATGGGAAACCATACCCCAGGGTGAGGTGAAAGCCATCATACTCTTAGTTGGGGTGAGAAAATCCCAAGCTGGGCTATGAGAACCCATACATCCGGGTGTGGTGCAGAAAACCATATCCCAGGACATGGTGAGAAGGGCCAGAGCCCCGGGTGAGCTGCGGCGAACAAAACGGTAAGGCGGGATGAGATTCAAGATATCTCAATGCTGGACGACCGAAGCTGGAGCCCAAATTGGGGCATGAGAAACGCAACTCACAAGGCGTGGTGATCTAAACCAGACCCATGGGGTAGTTGAGAGATTCAATACCTCAAGATGAGGTGCCAGAACATATACCCAACGCTGGGTGAGGTCAACCGAAACGCAAGGCTGTCAGAACTCAAAGTGCTGCCTCCAGGTCAGAAAGCCTAGAAGTTTCCCGGTAAATACCAGGGCTATCCTCCTTGCTGCTGGAAGGTAAAGGACATGGACCGGATGGTTTCCAGAGGGAATGCAATAGAAACAGAGAAACATATGGGGATTTGTTTCAATGACATAAAAAGAAAGACTGATTGGGAAACACACTCAATCTCAGACTCAATAGGGCAAGGTTCTCTATTAAGAGAAACACAACTGCATGGGGGTCAGAAAACAACCACCATTCCAGGGCCAAGGGCCTTATTGTATCTTGTGTTAGTTTCTTTCTTTGTAATAGTGGTAGGGACAGAGGTTACGTTAGGACAGGTTTGGACAGAGGACTTTCTAAGCTTTGTATCTACATCCTGACAAGCACCATTTTGAAAATATTTTATTTCTGTAGACTAGAACCTTAGACGCAGGGATAGTTCAGGTCCTTTGGTCTTAAATAAAGGAAGTCGCGCACAATGTGACCGTGTTCGTCTCCTGTCTCTGACTTACTACACTGGGTATATGATGTCAGTGCCTGGCCAGTGCCAATTTACCTATATGCAAGGCAAAAATATTGGCTTTGCCAATTTTTTTTTTTTTTTTAACAAGACCTCAGAGCAAGTAAAAGAATCAACAACACACATATTGTTTATGAATCAAGGGGCTCAATAGACACTTGGTTTAAGGCCTTTTTATTACACCAGGAGCTTGTTTACAGCTGCAAGTAAGCCATTAGTTCAAAGAAAACTATTTAGAAATGACACATGCAGGCACTATACATCCGAAATGTTGATGTTACTAAGTGACATAGCTTGCTCAAAGAGATCTCAGGAGGGTGTGCTTTGGTGGAGAGAGGGAGGTAGTGGATGGGCGGGACCACAGGGATTAGCATAGCCTTGTGCAGAAAATGGGTCGGTGTAAAAAAAGAAAAACACCCAAAAACCTTCCCACATCCCTCCTCACCCCAATCTGCACTCCGATGTGTTGGCTTATAGGTGGCAAGAAAGTGCCTCCTGATAAAATAATGTCCAAATAACAAAGAACACATACATATATGCACACATTATTAGCTCATTGTTCCAAATGTGTTACATTACTACTTGTATAATACAAGCTTAGCTAAGAATATTTTTTCCTGAAAGTTCTTTTTTTCCAATTTTGAAAAAATAGTAATTGAAAACAGGAAGTTGAACATCAACAATAATAATCTATATATATAAAACAAAGTCATGTTTGTTTGTAGGTTTGTATATGGCGTTGATCTAGGGGACGTAACTCCTCATGAACGGTGAGGTCTGGCATCATGAATTTTGCATGGAATATTCTTTATTTAATTGCCAATTTAATCCAACTATTTCTAGCTCGATAGATCAGCCCGTTCCCGAGATAATTTTTGTTGGTGTTTTTGGCATTATGTTCTGTTGTGTTTCGCGCGCCATCTACAGGTCATTTGTAGAACGTGCTCATCATTGTGCTGTCTGTGCTAAACTGGTTGTGTGTTTTTTTTGTTTTCAAATATTTTTTTAGAAGAACGTTAGTGTGTCTTTCTTTTTATTGATTTGTTTTGCAATAAACTTGATACATGTTAATTTCACTAATTAATTGAACACCACATTTTTATTTACCTGTGATTTAAGTTCTCACATGAATATCATATTTGTATGGCTACTCTGATTATTTGCAGTGTGTGTTTAGGAGCCAAAATGGCCACCACTGCTAACAACACTGCAAATAATCAGCTTAAGCATACAAATATGATAATATTCATGTGAGAATTTTAATCAGAGATAGATGAAAATTTGGTGTTCAATTAATTAGTGAAATCTACATGTATCATGTTTTTTGTTTGTGGCATCTTTTTCGGTATAATATGAAAATATATATCTGAGAATGGATATCCCGGGCAAAGCTGGGTACTTATGCTAGTAATACATAAAATAATACAACATTGAAATTAACTTTGTTAGTCTGTAAATTAAGTTTAATAAATACAGATATGTGTTTCTAAAATATTATACTAAGGGCATGTAGAGTTTGTTAGAAGAATTGCTTTTTCAAAGCTACTTTATAGAAAGTTTCTAACCATGAAAATGATGCACATTTAGAATGCTGATTGATCGGGGTGATTTCTTCATTGCTACTCCCTATGGTACCCGGCTGATAATATGCAGGAATGAGTAGCAAAGTGCATGGGTGCCTAATGGAACTCTGATATGTGATTGTCACACTAAGAGAACATTTCAAAAGGAGAGAGTTTCTGTCTGCATTTTGTACACAAGTCTCAGAGGAATCGTCCCATACGTCACTATCGGCCAGTAACTGCTTGAAAACGAACAAAACTCACAATTCAAGGTTGATCCTTGAAGCAATGTGCCCGATGGGAGACCAAGAAAAACTTAATTGTCAGAATATCGTGTTTCTTTTTCATAGGATTCTCGCTTTAAGGTTAATTAGCTCAAAAGACATGGACTTGGTGAAAGTTTTGGACATGGCTAGGCTTGATCTTGTTGAATTACAAGTTCCTTCGGCAATAGTTAGGGGAACACTATTGGCAGGCTCTGGTGAGTTAGGATTAACATGCTTTTGATTTATGGAATTCAGAACCAAAGGTACGATTAGCCAACACTATTTGCAGAAAGAGAAGCACACGTAATCCGGCCCACCCTCCCATGAGGCTGTCCTGTGAACAGGGATCCAGGTTAGGGCGTTAAGTGGTTTTATTGAATTCTGACTCCGAAGGTGACACCTGGGGAATTGGCAAGGGTGGTGGAACCTGGGCTTTACAATCTTGGCAAGACCTATCAAAAACATTGTTCGTTACCTCACGGAAAAGTAAAGCACTGAAAACATGCTCTCAAATGAAGCCCTCTTTAATTCATTTTGGAGAATTGACCATGTTGCCAATCATGATATTATATGATAGTAAAGTAGTTCCCGCTTTATTATATGGGATAGAAACATACCAAGCCCGATTTGGTAGAGTCCTAACCCTGATTGAGGGCCTCATATGGAAATGTGTACTATCTGTGCCCCAATGTTCCCCGATGGCGGTGATCCGCTTTGACTTGGGATTGGTCTCACTTAATGCTAGGCTGCTGTGGAAGAGTTTGCTGCTTTGCAATAAATTCATGGTGCTCCCACAAAATTCCCTCTATGATGTTTTGGGTCCCGATGCTCAAGGGAAGGAGAACGATGATCTTAAGAAATGTGAAGCAGAAATAACGCAAAGCAGAATCTCCTAGATGGAGGTTTTAGATAATATAAGTAAACACAAAAAAAGGTTGTGGCAATCAGACTGGTGTGAGACCCTTCAGCACATATAAAAATATAAATGCAGGTCTGACTTAGAATCTACACAAACAACGAGGGAGAATGTAAAGGACTCGATTCTACATTGTGTTATGCTGAACAATCTGAGAATATTATGTTTCGGCTGCTTTGTAAATAACACTGCCTTTATATCGGGTGAGTTCTTGTGGGAAAGATGTTTTAGATTTTTTAAGGAAAATTCTATAGCAATGATGTTGGCTCTTTTGCACTTTATTTATACGAGTAACTTGATATAAAAGGGAACCAAATATGGTATTTTAAATATTTTTAGGATTGGTAGGAGAAGGAGTTAAAGGGGAAGTTTCACGGGCCAAAAGAATGTTTTAAAATGGTAAGAAGTATGTGATTTTGTAATAAATGTTTGGTTACTATTTGATGTTGTACTGTTTTCTAATACATGTAATGTTTACGTGTAAACTATAAGCGCAACAAAAATAGAAAACAGTAGCTATGCAGGTTGAGGCACAGTCCTGAACTTGATTGAATTTGTAAATCAAGTAAATGTAATGTAATTGTTTATTTCTACAGCGCTTATACACAGGTGGAGTGCTTCAAATGCTGCTGGTTTTGTGAATTGTCGATAGTTTTAATAGATTGATGGAACCCCAGCCGCTGTACCCTCTTGCTGTTTCATGCAGGACGTGGCCTGGGTTCATGTTCCCTGAGTGGTACAGGTGCAGGGAGCACTAGCAGTCGGACACTGTGTGTACTGTGCGCTGAGCATTGACCTTGACCATTCCGTATGCACAGTACACCTCGTTACAGTACCCCACCGCCAATGCATGTGCCATGTGTATTAAGCAGACGGAAGCTCTGATTAGAGTACCCCTGCCCATTCTGATTGCAAGGCCAGGCCACAGGTGTTGCCCTGTTAATAATGGAGCTACAGCAGGGCCTGTGGAGGGTCTCACAAGCAGTGGTGAAGGGAGATAATAATAATAATAATAATAATAATAATAATAATAATAATAATAATAATAATAAGGCTAACAATAATACGACTAATACTAATATTATTACTACTACCAATAATAATACTAATATTACTATTACTACTACTAGTAATAAGCATACTAATAATACTATTAATAACACTAATACTACTACTACTAACAGTAATTAATCATTTGTTTTTTATATACTGCTTTAATCTAAAGGGCTTTACATAGGACATATTCATATGCATTATATTACTGCCCACTTCGCTTTCTGCTTCTTTGTACCAGGCCTGGTTTTGAGGCTATGCGCAGCCACGCCACAGTATCAGTCGCTTCAGAAGATGACAAGACACGTTTTTTTCCATTGAGTGGCCAGAGTCCTGTCCAATGAACTTCTTCCTTTTCACCACTCCTGAACCCGGAAGTAGTCAGTGTTGCTGCTCTAGAGATGTTGGCTCTGGTGCTGTTGCTGAAAGAATCAGAACCTTTAGGACATCTTAATGAAGACTAAGCCGGATTCCCACGCCGCTATAGGATGACAAGGGGTGCCACCATGCCCATCACTTTTCAGCACCTGCCTCACAATGAGATGAAATAGAGTTATCAAAAGATTCTATGTCACTGTGGAGACAAACATGTCAAACACGCAATACAAGTCTTCTGCTCTGCTGCTATTCTAGAATTTTACATTGGTAGATGTAATCACCTGTGGGGGGATGCTTGCAGTTGTACAGACAATGCAGAGTTGTTACCAAGCTTTGTCTGGCCAGGCTTTTCCCAGTTATTGGGGCCATGTGAACAGTGGGGGGGATTTCTCTCAGCATCACCATCTTATACTACTCATGCTACATCTGAGTGAGTTCAGTCATCAATTATCCCATTTTATTCAGAAGTGGATACGAATGAAATGTTCTCTAATAACCGTGGCCTGGTTGTATGCATACAAACTGAAAAACGCAGGAAAACCCCACGCTCTGGACCAGGTTACTAGTGTACCAGAATATACTAAAGAAATGTCCAAAGTATCAAAATGTATTTACTGTGATACGTTATTTATGCATGAAGAATTTATCATAAATGATTCGACACCATTCGAGGGAGTAATTGTGGGTTTCAGCGTTCTCTGTTTTGGCCATGGTGGCTGTTTGGCTTCGCCTTTGGACAAAGTCTTTCCTGTTCCCTGGGCCTCAGAACCCCCCCTCCCCCGCCCCCTCTTTTGCACTCTGGAACACTAGGAACACTCTGTGATTTATTTTTATGTGGTGTTTCTATTCAATTAATTCTTATTATCATGTCAATTTTCTTGTAAATAATTGCATGTTGCAAGGATGGGCTAGTTAGTATTGGTGAATGTTATTAAGGGACAGTGCAATAAATTGGTGTACCTGTCCATTTTTTTCAGTTGATGTATTACATCAATTGTTTCTCCTGATGAAGACGTTGTTCCAATTGCTTTTAAACGTCAAAACCGGTTGAGAAGAACATGCAGGGATGTGAGCAGTTAGATTCTGTTGATTAGATCCACCCTGCCAAATAGATCACATTTTGTATAATATCTGCGATCATACACATTTTATGTGGATGAAATAGAAAGAGTAAGTAGGGATAATTAGTGAATTTCATCACATAAATATTGAATCAATTTTAGGATTCCTTTTTATTAATTTGTGCATGAATGATTGTCATTGGTGTGAGTTGTAAATGAGTGAATGACTTTTGTTGAATGATGTAATTGGATGGCCTCCTAGGGCTTGGTATATTATGCCCTCCTGCAACACTCATGAAATGTAATGTGTAAATCATTTATGATAAATTCTTCATCTATACATAACATATCACAGTAAATACATTTTGAAACTTTGAAAAATAAAAAAGCGTCCTCTGGACATTTCTTCAGTACACTCTTGTTGTCTGCATGACATGGCTAAGGTGTAAAGATGTGAATGAAGCGTCATTAAGTACCTCACGGGATATTACTTGGTGTATTGGAAGTGCCACCTCTGATTGGCTCTAAGGAAGTAAGTGGTCTACTATAGGGTGTATCCTGTAAGGTCCACTCAAAGTCACAGGTGCTCAAGTGGGATCTAGAGAACTGCCAGATCACAGGCTGCAGGGATGTCAAGGAGGATCACACTTGCCACTTGATCCTCATAAATTATGATGAGGGCAACCTCTACAGTGTTTGCCAATGTGGTTTCAGTTCCCGCAGGAGGTCTGCAACTCTCGTCAGAGCTAACCCTTTTTATGACTACATTTATAAAAATCTTACTAACTCAGGGGATAGTTCCTGACTCTTTGAAATTGTCAGTAGTGTCACCAATATTAAAAAAATGCCAATCTGGATCCAGAAGGCTATAATAACTATCGCCCGATTGCAGGTTTACCATGGACGGGAAAAGTTCTGGAAAAGGTGGTCACAAGCCAGCTCCAGACCTTCGTTGAAGATAATGGCCTTCTCCACCCATTGCAGTCCAGCTTTCGCCCCAAGCATGGGACCGAGTCAACATTGATGGCTGTATGGGATGCGATGTTGCAGGCTCGGATGCAGGCAAGCTTTCCCTGCTTGTAATGATCTACCTATCTGCTGTTTTTGACACGGTCGACCATGGTATTCTGTTAGGTCATATAAAGAACTTGGTGAATGTAGATTCTTGTGCCCTGGACTGGTTCATTTTGTTCCTCACAGAGTATAAACAGTGTGTGCAGGTGGGAGGCTTCCTGTCTGAAATCTTACACCGGTGTTGTGGCGTACCACAGGGATCAGCACTCTCCACTCTTCTATTTAACATTTAGCTCTGGTTATTAATGAACATTCTGGAGAAAACCATATCGGATTCCATTCACACGCTGATGACCCACAACTGTACACTAGACTTGATGATGTTGAGGATGCTCTTGCTACGGTTGTGAAGTGCCAGGAGGAAGTAGGGTCCTGGATGGTGCAAAATTGGTTGCAACTCAATCCTAACCAGACCGAGATTATTCTATTAGGACTGAAACATCTGCTTGAAGGAAAAATCAGCCCTCCACCACCCCCGTTTTTGGCATACAGCCTTAAATCTGGCCCACATGATCTCTGCCTTGACCTCCAACTCGTTCTCTCTACCTCTCCCTTGCTAACCTCTTTCTATTCTCTCCTGCTTCCCTCCTTCGTTCTCTTCTCTAATTTGCTCAGTCACTGACTGGTCGCCTGGTGGACCCCCAGAGCCTCAAAGGTCCCAGGCTCCACCGCCAGTCCTGCACTTTCCTCCGGGCCTCCGCACTCTGCCTTGCATTACTGCACTCGGAATATGTTCCGTAATAGTGGCACCCACTCTGCACTTAACCCTGGCCCCTGCTGGTCAGGGCGCACTTGTCCCCTTCCCCCTCCCTTGCACTTCTGTCTGGACACTTGTAAAAACCCTGAAGGTACTAGGCTTAGCATTTCTGTCTGTCCTCCTCTATCTCCCCTCCCTAGCTGGTTATGCCTGTATGTATAAGCACATTGATGACCAACCTTTATTGTCTTGTGTGTTCCTCTCCCGACAGCCCCACTTATCCCCTCCACTCTTTGGCACGCACTTATACTAGTAGAAATGCCCCAGATTAGTATGCTAGCTATTGTTGTTAGATCATTCGGAATCTTCAAGGCCTAAGAATGACAATGATATCCCCTTGTCCCCTTCCCGCCTTGAAGCACTTTGAAGCACTTCACTTGTGTATAAGTGCTTTACAAATAGAAAATTACAATTAAAAAGTAAAGGTTTTCAAGTATATTAGAGTCACTAACCTTGCAGCAGAGAGTATATTGGTTCTACCTACAAAGGAGGGGGAGGGGATTTGGTATTTGAGAAGGGACTGGGTGTATTAAGGCAGAAGAATACTGTGTTCTCCGGGAACCAAAGGCCCCCATTCCATAGAGAGCTTCCCTCTCCAGGGAATCCTTCCTCCGTGCACCACCGCCAGGGGGACTATTGTACTGTGAACGCACCGCCCTGGCCCCATGGGAAAGGTCTCCACCTACGGGAGAAGGCACACCGCCATCCACAGATTTGCCACACCAGTGCAGCCACGTGTATTGGTCTCCTGTATGGGATTTTCCACAGGAAAACTGCAATAAAAAGCTGTGGGAGTTCATGCGACCTGCGTTTTACAATGCCACTGAGGACTAATTTTTCATTAAAATATATCAAAAGCATAATTCTGTATGCCACATTGTACCGGAGCCGCCGGTCTGGAAACCTTGACGTCTGAGTCACGCATGACACGCCGCTGTTTTCTGCATTAGGCCACGCGTTCCAATGAACACCCCCTACACTTCTGCTCTTTGACTTTAGAAGGATAGGTAGCGAGTCTGTGTTAGGCGGGAAGATGGAGCCGCATAATGCACTTTCATACAAAATGTGCGCTGAGTGCACAGCGGCGAAGCAATGCACGGAATTCCTGACTTCATTGGCTTAGTGCTTAGTATATAATGCAGTCTTCTAACTTTTTCTTATTTTTATTGATGCTGATAATGATGACAATTATCATAATATTATTGCATTTTTAAATGCATTAATACTTTTTTGAATCGTTTTTTATATAGCGTCTCCTGCAGCATTCAGCCCACTTCTAAGCAGTGTGGTGGTGGTGTTGACGAAAGTTGATTGAAAAGTAGGCCTAATTCCTGTGGCAGTGCTTTTAATGCAATGATCAGACCGAAGCACAGTGGCAATGCACTGGACTTGGAAGCAAGACCGCGAATCCCGGATCCCCGCTTAGAAACCAAACTCGGGTGCGGTATTCAGCGTGTTATAAAAAATACAATTAACATTGAATTTAAAAAATGAAATGTATTTCAATAGGATGAGCCATGGCTTGCATTGAAGTGGATCCCTGTGCAGTACCCATCAAGTGGCATTAGCTCTTAAGCATGTTTATGCAAAAAGGACGAGCGTGCTCGTCCTTGGCACTTAAGGGGTTAAAAGATCATTTATATTTGTACAATGTTTTCTGTTCAGAAAGAAATGTGTGTGTTGTGACTAGTAGCCATCTCACGATTGGTAAAATATAATATAAATGAAAGCAGTTTCACTCTAGCTCACAATTTGTCAGGAATGTCTAGTAACTGCCTGATTTTTAATTTTGAAAAACATAATATACAATACATTTCTGTAGCTTTTGCCATGAAGTTAATTTTAATAAGACAAAATATGACTTCTGAAAAGAATTATGTCCACTTTTGTTCAAAATAGCTGCTGCAGGACGAAGCTGGGGAAAGCGCAGCTCTGATGACGTGGCACTCTTTCTTGCACTCTATTGGGAAGGCGATTTGAGCACACCTTGAAAAGCAGCATTGAAGCAGCGGACTGCCGATTAGGGATCACCCTTTAAGACTGCAGCACACTTTTGGTCTATATGCAACACTTTTTATAGCCAAGTACTTGTTTGATATTGTATTGTCTCAAAAGACTCAACAGGGACAAGCATGGCATATTGACACTGCGGTAACTTCAATATAAAGTTCTTAGCAAGCAAGCACGCTCAATAGATCAGTGCAAGAACTGCCTAGGCGGGTGGGCAACCTTCAGATCACAGACTTGCCATTTGATAGGGTGATTCTCCAAGTAGACTGGTACCTTGCACTGGCAGAAACAAGCGGTCAGATGGAATACCTGTGGCACAGTGCTACACAGGTGGGCTCAAGGTGTTTCTCTTTGAAGAAGTGGACCCAAAGCTAATGTATATCTTGATCATGTGTTTCCTTGCACTGGTCCAACAAACCATTTTCACCTCGATGGCATCGAAAGATGCTTCATGGCTGATGGATGTAGCTCAGTTTTCTACAACACTCGAATACCACCAAATTGGCCTCTTGGAGCGGTCTTCTAGGATAACACTCCTGGGGTTTTATAAGACTCTACTGATTTGAAGGTCAGCATGAGCATCTGCTCACTTCTCAAGAAGCTGTCGTGGGGCTAGTGTACTATGGACCCAACCATCTCTTAAGGTGTCCTCAAAAGGGGAGTTGCCCATTATCCAGAAAACCTTTTCAGGAGGAACTGAAGGCGACTCCTGAATGATACGATATGATTGGTCATTTATAACGCGCTTAATACCCAGAGGTTTCTGAGTGCGGACCCGGGGATCGAACACATGTCACTCCGTGTCATATTGCTTCCAATGTGAGCGTGTTGCCCTTGAGCTATCCTCCCGTGACAAGATTCCAAAACAGGGTTTCTGTGTAGCCGCACGCAGAGAAAACGTCCCTTTCATTCATCTTGCTGTTTTCTAATTGTATTGTGAGAGATTTTATTAATAAACCGGTGCACAATAAAAAAGCATTTAAAATAATGTTATTTTACTACATGGAGTATCCACATGTGTTTAAAAAATAATTCTTAAAATATTTAACGTGAAAAGCTTTTCCAGACACAGCAGACATTTGACCTTATACCTCAATGGGCGGAGGGTGTTGATATAGAGTGGTCTGTGTACCGCCCTGTAAATAAAGTGTGAGAATTATTCAATGCTTCTAGATAATGGTTGAAACTACAGAATCCATGTTGTTTTGAAATGCAGACGGTGCGCCTGTACATGGTATCTCCACAAAACTCAAGAGTCCTGATCATTGGGGTGCATGGCCGAAAACTAACACTGAATCTTGATTCCCAAGTCATTGGGCACTACATTTTAACTCAGAAGTATGTCGTGCTTGGGGTTTTTTGTTGTTCCCCAACTGGCCTTCACAAGGACTGAGTATAAATTGTTTGTAAAAAAAAGTTTTATTGTTATTTAGCTAACTTGCAGCTTTTAACGAAGACAAAGAAACTTTCATTGAAGTAAAACCATACAGAACAAAGTCGATCTAAAATACAAATACAGTAACATTTTGACACAGTTGATAAAATTTACAAATCTATAAAAAAAGAACATACATTGATTCTTAAAAGAAAATGTGATTAAGAGAACTGAGATTCCAAACTTAACCTAGGTTGATAGCTCGAAAAAAACCCACCACCGCCGCTATATCGGAAGTTACATGCCCACTCAAATATCTGTTCCAAACCTCGGTTTCATCTGAGGTGGTTTTGTTGGCACATAGTCTGTTGAGGTACTTATATCAGACAGCATTCAGGGAGGCACATCCCATTAATACATGTCTTGATGTTTTTATTGGACCGCCCTTACAAAACCTGCATTTAGCATCTCCTATTTCAATCATTTTGTATCTTAACCGAGTCTCCCAGGTATACAAAAGATTCCACTGAAATCTAGAGCATTCATTCCTTGCAGACATACCAGGATAGACTAATATAAATGGTGCCACAACACCGGGTTTCTTGTGATCTGTACTCAAATGAGCAAAGAGTGTAATAGGTCGATCGTTTGAGCCCCATCCCAAAGTTCCAACCAATGTTTGGTATAATGAGGTCTGTTTATTAGTTCTTCATGTGAAGAACCTATCGGCAAAAGAAAATTCTCGCATTCTTACTGGAACTTAAATGGGCCAAGTGTGGATTAACAAGACAGTGACGCCCTGACATCTTCATAAAGAGTGGAGACATCTGCAGTAAGGAGATTTTGGTGCAAATTCAGGAAATTCCAAATTCTCATCGATCTAAGTGGCGGGAGTCCTAAAACATATCTTATTATCATTTGTGGAAAAGAAATGGGAGTATGAAAAAGCTTATTAAGAATGTCCAGCATTACTATGTCCTGTATTTCAAAACCATACAGAATGTTTGGGCCTATTTGTCCAAGATAGAATTTGAGGGATGGGAGTACAGAAAACCTTCCATACATCCCATCCATTTTTTTTCAATTGCGATCCGAGGGCGGATGTCTTGTTTGCAAGAGTGTCCACCAGCAATAGCTTTGAGGGTTTCGAGTCAAACCCGAAACCCAGGTAAATCAAGGAATCGGCTACTTCCAGTTTGTGGCCGTCCACCCAACACTGATGGACAGAGGGCTTCCTTTTTTTCCAAAAATGTCAGTACCTTGGTCTACTGCAGTTGATTGAAAAATGATTGGCGATGGTATAATTAACAAAAGCATCAATCAATTTCTGCAGACCGCGGGCAGTAAGGTCAAACAAAAGCAAATCGTCTGCGTAGGACACCCATGTCAGTGGCTTGTTATTCAGGCTGGGTGATGAAAAAGCAACCTTCTCCAGCATGTCCCCCGCGTCAGAGGTGTATAAATTAAATAGACATGGCGCCAGCATGCACCGTTGTCTAACACCCAAGGTGGTAATGACCAGTGAGGAAACGTCCCCCCACGTCCAGAATGATCTTCACTTTAGAATGTTTATGAAGAGCGATAATCAATCTCAGAAGGCCTGTAGGGTTGTTCCAACCTGCCAGCTCCCTCCATAAGAGGTTTCTATTAACTGAGTCAAATGCAGAACTAAGGTCGAAACTGACAACATACAAAGCCTTGGCTAAGCCTTTCAAAGTCAGACCTTTAACATATTACAGTAGTAGGCCATTAAGGTTTGTACTGTGCTTTTTACAAAATCCGGTCTGCCATTTATTTAAATGCCCTGATTCGATAGATCAAGCTTCAAGATGTTTAAGTAGCATGGAAGCAAAGATTTTACTGTCTGCAACCAGCACGGATATAGGACGATAGTTACTGGGGTTATTTCGATCTCTGCGATTGTAGATTTGGATTAAGTAGGCGGTTTGCCAATTTAGGGGGAATCTTTGATCCTTTATAATCCATCTGAAATAAAGGGACAGAATAGTAGCTCACATAGCAGGATAATTCTTGAAGAGCAGATTGGAAAGTTTCTTAGGGCCGGGAGCTCTGGAATTGCTGCTGCCCTTTATGAATTCATCGATTTCAACAGTAATTATCCATGTGTCCGCAATGTGGACAAGTGTTCATAGTTCAAGGGTGTTTATTGACCAATGAATGCTGTATGCAGGTCACAAAAAACTCCTATTCTAAACCTATATCTAGGATGGGAGCATGTGTCAACTATCAAATGAAAAATAAGGCAGTCCTAGTGGGTCCTAAAAGGCAGATACTAAGAAAACTATTGCAAAAACCTCACAACTAATACAAAAAGGGGTGTGGGATAGTTCTCAAGAAAATAAAGAAGTGTTCTCAAATAATATGTCAATATGCAGTCGCCTGGGTCCCCCTTCCCCACGTTTTGGAAACAGGGTAAGATAGGAGCTTTGAGCTCGGTACAGTCAGTCTCGGACCTCTCCAGCACAAGACGACAGTTCCAATAGCAGTTCTCAGTACCGTCAATGGCAAAGTCTCGGTTCCTTATAAATTTTCTTGCCTTCGGAGCCGGATGTGTTCAAATAACATAAACAAAAGTGTCTTTAACAAATTAAAGTTTGTTTCCAAAGTTTGCTGGATGACGGGGTCACCCCTGGATCCCTTTCTTCTGGGTGCTGACCCTTCTCAATTGTTTATCAAAGTTTCACGTAGGGTGATGACACATGGGTCACCCTCTTCTGGACGCTGACCCCTCTTGACTTTAATTCTTGGGTATGGCTTCATGCCTGCATCTCCCTTGGTCACGCTCAGGCCCCTCTTAACCTTGAGCAAGATTCAATTCCCTTGGTTTTTCAATATTTACTCTTACTGTGGGATTCACTTTCCTTTCTCTCAGACTGCAAGTAGATCAAAGTCTTTCGATTATACAGGTAATTTGCTTGACCTTCTATATGACCACTTCAACCTATTTCGCTGGCCTTCCTACGGCCTCCTGGTACTTGCAGTTTCTCTCATAATCCCTTAATTGACTCCCAGTGGATGCAAGGATTAAATTCAAAACACTCTGCATTGTGTTCAAAATAACTTCATCTATCCCTTTGTAAATACTGCCCATCCCGAGCTCTTTGCTCCTCTACCTCTAACTCCCTTAGGGTCAGTCGTTTTTCAAAGATAGGAGCTGGGGTAGATCTCTGTCTTCGGTTGGGGCCTCTCTTTGGAACAGCCTCCCTGCCACTCTGCCACTTTCAAACTTGAGGAGAACCATCTCCGGTCCCGGAAGCACTTCAAGACCTTCCGCTTTGCTTCTGCCTTCGCCCCACTTCTCCCCTGTTGATCTGTTTCTCTCTCTGCACTGTGCACCTGGCCACCCTTTTTCCTCCGTGCCCAGGTACCGGCTCACCCTGCCACCCTCCTGCACTGCCTCCGGGCCACCCCTTTTCTCTTCATTCTGCACCTATCAGACATACGCTGTCTGCTAAACACAACCCTTGCCATTTGCTGGCTGCACTACCACTGTTTATTGCCTTTATTAGTGTTTTTTTAATTTAATTATTTTATTTATCTGTTTCTCCTCTGCGTCGCACTTTTCACTTCTCCCCCCTTTCCATGCACATTTCCCCTCTTCCCTTTCCCATGCACTTGCGCGTTTTCAATGTCACTGGGCCTAGTGAGATCATTGTTTTGTTCTCCCCTGTCCCCCCCCTTGCCTTGTCGCGCTTTGAAACACTTGCGTATGAGCGCAATATAAATAAAATATCAATATCAATATGGGGCTCGACCAGAGTGTCTCGAGTAAGCACCGATGTGGTGCCGCTTTCCCTCTGCAGCTGGTCTCCCCTTCACACTTTTAACAGTTCATCCAAAGTTCATCAGCTTTGGATCAAAACTTGCTACTTTGCAATTCTCACTCATCACAGCCCGGTATTTATAGGTTCTCCCCTTGACTCACCGGCTGTGTCGAACCGCTTGGCTTTTGGCTTCTCTGGAGTGAAGTCCGGTACCACGGGTGCGGGAGCTTCCCTCGCTCCTGCTTATCGGCATAGGCTTGGCCAGTGTACCATTGACATCTGCTGTAGGACACTTGTACTATTGTTCACGGCCTGGTATTATCTTCCACAAACGTTCCATGGGCCTGGGATGAAACGGGCAAGGTCACTCCTCTCCTCACCACTCTCCCGATTCCTGCTGCCTTTCTCCTTCTCTTGAACTGCTGTGTGGTAGCATACACATCGTGCCGTCTTCTGTACTCGCCTTGCTTGTTCTGTGCTCTCTGGCTCCACCGTTTATCCCTGTGGGGAAGGGAAAGGGCCGTCAGGTGTGGGTGATTCTGATCAATTGCCTCACTTTGCCTGACCCTTGTATTGGGACATGTCAGGTAAACGGCTCTGGTGTTAGTCTGTTGTCCTTTGTGTTGTGTGAAAGTGTTAGTTAGAAAAGGGGAGTCCGTGGTGTGGTCAGTGGTTTGGAATGTCCTCCATGAGAGGATTGGCATAAGGTATAAAAGGAAGGGTGGTACCGCATCTCACCTGCCGTTGTCCCGCTCTCCAAGGTCCCCCCATCCAGGTTATCCTCCCTGACTGGTCCACCCCCAGGAACTGGATCCAATAGTGATTGCAGTGTCCTGGCAACTGGATGACAGAACCCCGGGGACTAACGGGTAGGACACCTTTAGGTTTCTCACAGCGCTCAACCCCTGGAAGAGGTGATGAGGCGAATAGAAAGTCTTTTTAGACCCAACATTAGATTGATAGTCGGAAACCCAGTGTTGCTCATCGAGGGGGTTTAGCTACAAATCAATCTGGGTACGGGCCAAATTATTTTTTAACTGCCAAAATGAGGCAGAAGTTATTTGACACAATGCAGCCATCATGTGTTCAGCGTCATTGTGATAAATGATAAGTTTGTGTTGCCTGCATCAATGGCGGAACAGCTGTCATTCCCTTTTAATTGCACATTGTCAGGAATGTAAATTGGCAGTATGATTAATATCCCTCATCTCCCTCTTATGCGTTGCTAAGCCCTGGTCAAAGAGAGGGAGATGTTTTCTAGATGGGACCTTAATTCTCTCCTGTACATTCCCCAAAAGATTGGACAGAAATGAATTAAACTGGTTTACGTTGAAAGTAAGGCTTTGCCAATCGAGTGCACTGGTCGCCAGTTGATTATCAGCTCTTCCATTAACCATAGAGGCCTTGTGTGGATTTCAAGTAATTCGATTAGACCTTTGAATTACAGAAACTGATGGGAAGTTAGAGTCTGAGGCCCTGTCAAACTCAGCATTTATCATTTCGTGACCACTGAGTTCTGTACTTTTAACATTAAATGGGCTACATTTATGAAACAGAAGCTCATCAACATATATGTAATCAAGTATTGCCTGTTTTGTCCCCTTTAAACAAGTGCTCTGGCATTGTAGGTCTCCTTGGGCTGAACCAGTTAAGCAAAAAAGGCCCAACTCTTCCGTTGGGTCAAGCCATTGTGGTCCATGCTTGACATTTCTGGGGGCAGGTTGCCATACAGGACCCAGGGCATGGGCTTGACTCAGAAAAAAAAAGAAATGTAAGTCCCCCAGGATGATACCGCCCTCCCCAGAAGCATCCATCCAGCCCCAGGTGGTGCCAAAATCCTCCTCCAAAATAGCTTGAACGGTAGTCAGTTTATGGTGCCAGTAAACATTCAACAGTAACCATTTATGATTTTTTCCGTCACGCAAGATGGTAGCTTGAACTCCTAATAGACATTTGTTTGCAATAACCACATTGTCAAAAATCAATCCTGCTGTCTTTTTTAAAAGGGTGACTAAACCACATGAAAGCCAACCCCTATGGCCTTTAATATCTGGGAAAGCAAAGCAAACATACCCATCCACTACAGCTGTTTCATTTAACCAAGATTCTTGAATAAAAATGATAGTCTGTTCCTGCAGGAATAGACCCAAATCAATATTTGTGAATAAATGCGCGTGACCGCAGCAATTCCAGGAAAGAACGGTAAATGTGTCAATATTCCTAACTGAGCCCTGAGTAGCTGGAGTCAAAGATTGCTTTAGAATGCCAATTACGATCCCTACTATAATGCTAAAACAGATCCCCTCCCAATCTGTGATTAGATGAAGCTAGACCCGTTAGCCCATTAACAAACCTGTGAAATGTACGTTGGTCGGACCCTATTTTAACAGTTAAGTGGTCAAAAGCAACAGCCTTCTTTTTGACATCATCAGTTCCATGTTCAAATCCTAGGAAAAGCAGCGAATCAGTTTCACCCAAAACCAAGTCATATACCATTTGTGAGACCATGGTTATCACAACATCAGTTCTACCTTTGTGGGGGAATAGAATGGTCTTTATGTCTCTTGAGGAAAGGGCCTTCAGTCTTGGGACTTTTCGTAAGCTGCACAAGAGACCCTCAAGCTTTGGTCGTATGGTTTACTAGGACCCTCAACCGTGTATGATGGTTTTAACCCTAAGCCTTCAGCAGACTAGGGGGAGGATCGCTGAAAACGATCTTTCCTATGAACTTTTAATCTCAGCAGCCCTTGTTTGCCACCACTGATCTGGAGTGGGAGGGTACTCATCGCGGGGTGCCGGCCCTCCAGATTCTTCCGAGAATAGGGGCTGTTTGGAGGGCGTAATCAGCGTAAGGATGATATTTGACCTCCCCCTCCTACATAGTCAAGTGTACAGATTTCCCAGCACCCACCCCCATACCTCATTTTTATATGGTGGGCGAGAATGGGTTCCTCAACAAGGGAGGAGGCCAAAATGAAAGTCTGGCAGGCTACGGTCTTGGCAAAGTCCCCCCCATGCCCATCTACACAGCGTCTGAAGATGGTAGTGGAAGGTGACACTGTTTTGTTGGAAATAGACACATTCACTTTGGCGAGCGTAATTGACTCGTGGAGTCCCACAGGAGCACTTTCCGTGGGGGGCTCCGCTGGTGTTATCAGTCGAGTGAAAGCACCTAGAATCCGCTTGCGTATCACAGAATTAAGAAGACGATTCTTTGTTGAAGGTCTCCCCCCGGGAAGAGAAACTGATTTAAAAAAAAAGCTTTGGCAATAGAGTTAGGAATTTTCATAGGGTCCATGTTCTTAGATTTCTTTTGAGAAAACGTTGCTCTTGCTTTTTGCTTTCAACGTAACCGCACCTTGTGCTTTGCTGACTGTGGCATCGTGATCTGCGCCCTGACGATTGGCTTGTTTTGACACGGGGGCTCCTTGTTTTGACACGGCCTGGGATATGTCGGGGCAGGAGTCAGAATGACCCATTCAATGTAATCTGGGCATTGGTGGATCTTGAAGATGTTGCACTTTACCCCAAATTAAGTGCACTTCATGAGCCCATGCATTTGTGTCCCTCTGTAGATTTTCAAATAGGGAAAGTAAAGCGCTCAAAACATGATTTAGTTTGGTTATCATTGAATCAGAAACCTCTACTACGGGGATCTAAAGCTTTTATTACGTGTGACAACCCCTTTGCTGCGCATGCACAGCTGTGGACCCATAGGAAGTAATGGAAGAGTCGGGGTCAGAATCAGAATCTTGAGCTTCTGAGAAGATGGGAGCGGTCTTAAGAAAGAAATCTTTGTCTTGTCCGGCGTTCGTGACTTCCGTTTCATCCGAAGATGTTAATGTCCGTTGAAGGAACCGGTTGTTGTGCATTGGTCATAATAGGGCCCAGAAGTTCTTTTGTCAACCCTGAGGTAGAAGGGTCGTAGGAATCTAGCAAGTTTTTATTTGCGGGTTTTGATAAATAAGAGATTATCAGCTCAGTAGCCTTAACCTCAGTTGCTTTAAAGTTGACTTTCTTAGACCTGCACGTCCCACGCTCTACATGGTTTCTTAATAGTGACCATGTTGATGTCAGCCCCCCGAGAAACTTCTGTGTCGGTTGAGGGAGGGAGAGGCAGGTGTATTGCAAATTGCAGCGCAGCCGAAGCTTCCAACTCTTCTGAGCGTGGAGTTTGCAGGGTTTTCACACCGCTCCTTGGATCCATATATTTGGGGGAAGAAATAGGCAGGATCTCTCGCAGGGTTCTCTGCCAGTGGTTCAAAGGCTGGTTTATCCAACAGTCACCCCTAAGGGAGGAACAGAGAAAGTGAGACTAACGGAGGGGCTCAAAGGCACCAGTACCCGCAGACACCCCCCCACCCCCTATCTTACTCCCTTCCCACACTGGTTCCTGTACCCATACACGGGGTGCAGTATGCACTCACTGCGTTGGGGCCATAGGAGACAGTGGGTGGATATGAGGGAGTATGAGAGGACAGCGGGAAGGCACATTTCCAAAGAATTCAATAACTGCCAATGTTATGGCTCTACTGGCCTTGAGTTGCCTGGATTTTACCCAAGGATAGATGTTACTGGAGAATACCTGCTGCAGAGACACACCTCAGCAGCAGCGACTTGGCTTCACTCAAAATAGGCGCTCTGCTCGGCTCCTGGAACCTGGAACTGAACGGTGAACGCCAGGCAGAGGACGGACAAAGGACGGAGCGTGGGCTCTCGGCTCTCAATTCACGGCAACCAGCTTCTCTCACTTTCTCCGCCTTTGTTAGCCTTCGCTCAGATAGAACATTAGAGGAAGGGCTTTAACAATGTAACAACGTACCAGGAGTCAGGGGTCCACATGTCAAGCCGCACTGCAAGTCTCTTGTCTCTCTTGTAAGCAGCCGCTTGCGATACTAACTGAGTATATATTATACTCATTGTACTGAGTATGAATGACCTTGGGCCTCTACAGTATTGCCTGGAAAAGAGTAATGTTTTGTTACAGTGTCTCTTACTGAATATTCTTAATTACTGTAAGAATTTATTCAGAGCGAGGAGTATTATTATTTAAATGAACACTCCCGGTTCATTCTGATTACAGTGGTGTGAATGAATACCTTGTGTTTTAATTGTAATTACTGCAAATGGCCGCTGTGTAGCAGCGGTGTTCGTGGCTTGAGTCTTGTATAATAACAATAAGAAAATAATGCAATGGTTGATAAGTGCTGTTTGTACATGGGAGCGCACCCCTCCATTTTAGGCCCTCCACTGTGGCAACTTGTCCTCTTATCCTATGCCACGTGCTGGTGCCCGTGAAAGACGCTTCCTTCTGGTTGTGTCTTTTGAGTTTTCCAGTATCAAAAAAAGGGCACCTGGTTAATGCCTTGCTCTGCCCAGGCGGGTCGTATCGTATATAGTACAAGATTGAGCAAGGTCATGAGAACCTCACTGCTGAAATAGGAATGAACAAACTCCTGGGTGGGTCTCACCTTCACGTGGTGGACACAAACTAGTGCAAATAGTTACTGGCAAATATTTGACAGGACAATTCTGTGCACTGCAATTTGGATTTGATTTATTTGCAGTGAGTGTTTTAGATACACTTGACTGAGTGAAACAAAAGATACTTCAATTTTTGTGCATTTACATGGTATATTACCCAGTTTTCATAAAACAAACGTTAAATATTTGTAGCATCATTCTAGTGCTTCTACATCCTCTAAAGTATCCTTGGGAAGGAAACTAGAGGACTTAGTGTAGTAGTCGCATAATGAGCGGCATTAAAAGCGCCAAAACAATGTAGGGTTGAACAACAACAACACAAACAATACAATAAGTCAACACGACAGTGTTTTGGCCAAAGAGTGAGCTAAATGAGCTTGGGTGGTGTGGCCTTCATCAGGAAAGGATATTCCAAGGGTAGAAGTATCCTACGCGGTATTGATTTTTTAGACCTGCACATCTACAGATCCGGGGATCATCTACACACAGAACTATTCCGCAAGCCCACGGACAGAAATACATTACTTCATTTTGAAAGTTACCACCCTGAAAGCCTGAAGTACAATCTACCATACGGCCAATTCCTCCGGATCAGAAGAAACTGTCGTAAATCTCCCCCCGTCTCACCTGAGATCGCTTCTTGCTCTGTTCCGCAGGAGGATTCCTCTTGTGGACGGATCGGGTCTTGAATAGGCTCGCTCGAGTCTCGTCCGGCTGCAGAGCGCGTTCAGAGTTCCGGGAAGGCCGCTGTTCCAGGATGTCCAGGAAAATAGGTAGCGGTCGCTAAGAATGGGGATTCCAGGAGCAGACTAGAGGAAAGGGGTGAAGGAAGGAAGAAGGAACCAGGATCTAGGAATAGTGGATTCGTCGAACAGCACACACACATCAAGTCACTACCTAATGATAGCGTTGAGACGCGCGGGGCCGCGGGCGTGGCCAATTTATAGAACGTGCCATGTGCGACGTGGAAGCTGGTGCGAGGCAAGTCGCTTGTTGCGGCCATGTTGGGAGTAACAAAGAATACAACCCCCGGCGCGATAAGGACCAGGAAGTCCAGTAGGGGCAAGTTCTACGGGTCATGACAGCATGCCTCCTCCGAAGACCTGTTCCACCAGGTTTGCCCAGGGGTATGAGATGGAATCTTCTAAGCAGTCGAGGGGTATTTAAGTTAGAAACTGGTTCCCAGGTTCTCTCGCTAGGAGGGTATCCTTTCCATTCAACCAGGTATTGAAGTCGACTCTGTTTATACCTGGAATCGCATATTCTGGACACTTCATATTCCAGCTGATCGTCCACAACAACAGGACTGGATCTGCAGGACTTTCGGGAGGATTGGATGTAAGGTTTCAATAGGGATGTGTGAAAGACTGGGTGTATTTTCTTCCAGGAATCGGGTAGCTTGAGTCGGAATGAGACAGGATTGATGACTTCCTTTATGGAAAATGGTCCATAGTACCGAGGGGCCAACTTGTTTGGCCGTAGATGTCGTGGTAATAGTTTCGAGGACAACCAGACTTGATCACCAACAGAATAAGAGGGCGCTGATCTTCTCTTGGAATCCGCATAGAGCTTAGTGCGTGTTTGAGCCTCTTTCAATTGTTCCTTGGCTTCCTTGTGTATGTTGATGAGAGTCTGTATCCATGAGTCGAGAGTAGGTACTGGAGTGGGATGAGGAAGAACAGAAGGTAAAACGGACGGGTGAAAACCTTGACTGCAATAGAAAGGGCTGACCTTGAGTGCTGAGTGATCGGAATTGTTGTAGGCAAACTCGGCCAGGGGTATGAGGAGAGACCAGTCATCCTGAACCTTGGTGGCAAAACAACGAAGATATTGCTCCAGAGTTTGATTTACATATTCCGTGGCTCTGTTGGTTTGGGGGTGATAACTTGATGAGAGAGCACGTTGGATCCCTAGAATACGACACAGATGTTTCCAGAATTGTGAGACGTATTGAGGTCCTCGGTCTGATATGATCTTGGAAGGAAGTCCATGAAGATGGTAAATATGTTCCAGGAAGATTCCAGCCAGTTCTGAGGAGGATGGTAGTTTATACAAAGGTGTAAAATGAGCCATATGGGTGAACAAGTCTATGGTTACCATGATGGTCGTGTACCCTCGGGAAGGTTGTAATTCCACAATGAAGCCTGTAGCAATAAACTCCCATGGTCTTGTTGGCAGCGACGGTTGCAGTAGAAGACCCGCCGGTCTCTTGTTATCATGTTTGTTTTGACTGCAGACAGTACAAGCCTTAACATACTGTTGTACATCGGTCTTCATTCGAGGCCACCAAAACTGTCTTTGTATAAGACGGAGGGTGTTAGTTATACCACGATGATCGGAGTGAAGGTTATCATGGCAGAGGTTTATTACCCTGTGTTGTAATTTCTGCGTAGGAATGACCAGTGCATTGTCCTTGAATAGATATTCTTCCTTGACTCTTAGATTCCATGGATTCTTCCTTGAAATATCCTTCCAGAGGTCAGAGGAGTGGGTTCGCTCTCGGATTTCTTCCAGGAGGTTGATTGCTTGAGCTACAAAGATAGTTTTGGGAAACATCTTAGGATAGGCCTTGTCCTCAGTGGCTGCGTAGTCTGGACGTCGAGATAAGGCCTCAGCAATCATGTTTTGTGATCCGGGAACATGAGTGATTTGAAACTGGTACTGGGCAAAGAAGTAGGCCCAACAGGCCTGACGACTGTTCCTGCACTGCAACGACTGTAGGATTTGGAGATTCCGATGATCTGTGCGGACCTGAACTGGATATCTAGCACCCAGAAGTAGGTGTCGCCATTCAGTGAAGGCTTGGCGGATGGCCAAGAGTTCCTTCTCCAGGACGGAATAGTGTGTCTTGCTGGGGGTCAGGGTTTGTGAAAGGTAAGCAATGGGGTGTTCCAGTCCATCCTCAAGTTCCTGTTTCAAGACCGCCCCTATGGCGTAGTTAGAGGCATCCGTTTCCACTAGAAATGGGTGATTTATGTCGGGCTGGGTCAGGATGGGGGCTTGCGTGAACTCTGTCTTCAATCGTTGGAATGCTTTATCTTGCAGTGTAGACCAGATAAAGGGGGTGTCTTTCTTCAATAGAGCAACGATCGGCTGAACGATCTCGGAAAAGGTAGAAATAAACTTCCGGTAGAAGTTGGCGAGCCCCAGGAAGGATTGCACCTGTTTCACAGATGTTGGAGCGGGCCAAACCAGTATGGCCTTTACCTTTGAAGGGTCCATACCAATTCCTTCTGGGCTAAGGATGAATCCTAGGTAGTGAACAGAAGTAACGTGGAACAAGCATTTTTTGGGTTTGGCTAACAGTTTGTGTTCACAAAGTAGTTGTAGTACTGCCATTACATGTTCTTCATGTTTTAGAGGATACTTGGAAAAAATCAATATGTCATCCAGATAGACAATGACGAAGAGGAACAACATATCAGAGAACACCCTGTCCATAAAACGCTGAAAGACTGCGGGAGCATTGGCTAGTTGAAAAGGCATGACTAGGTATTCATAGTGACCAAAGGGTGTTCTAAAGGCTGTTTTCCATTCGTCCCCTTCCCGGACAAGGATTAAATGGTAGGCGCTCCGGAGATCTAACTTCGTGAATATTACGGCTCCTCTCACAGCTTCCAGGATATCCAAAATCAGGGGCAGTGGGTACCGATCTTTGAGGGTGCATTGGTTTAAGCCTCAATAGTCGAGGCAAGATCTGAGTTCCTTGGTATCCTTCTTGGGAACGAAGAACAATGAAGCGCCCGCTGGAGATTTCGAGGGTCTTATGGTTCCGTTTTCAAGATTGGTGTCTAGGTTCCCGAAGGGCCTTTTTCTCAGGTTCGGAAAGAATGAACATTCGGCCGAAGGGAATTACCGCTGAGGGATCTATATCTATCGTACAGTCTTCGGGCCTGTGAGGGGCTAAGGCTTGGACTATGGCAGTAGAAAATACATCAGCATATTCCTGATAGGCCTCTGGAACTTGTATGATATTGGAAACCATGAGTGGTGTTTCTTGATCTCTTGGAGGTTCTTTAGGAGTTATCGAGGAGGGGTCCAGGGATAGACAGTGGGACATACAGAACTCTGAGCCCAGGAATAATGATCCTGCTGTCCAATTGATATACAGATTGTGCTTTTGTAACCAGGGCATACCCGAAACCATGGGGTAATGGGCTGACTTAATGATGTGGAATGTAATCCGGCCTTGATGATGGTTTATGGGAAGTTGGATCTCTTTAGTCTGCAGGCTTATGGGTCCTGAAGAGAGGGGTCTTCCGTCAATTGCTTCCACCGGCTGCATGGTGTTTTGTGTCTTGTTCGGAATATGATGACTAACAACCCAGTCTTGGTCAATGAAAATTCCCATAGCTCCGCAGTCCACTAAAGCCAGAATGGGATAGGTCTTGTCTTTGGAGGGCGAGAGGAAGGCCTGTAGCATCACCAAACTGTTTTGTCCAGGAGAGTTCAAGGATGGAATAGAAGTGGAGCAAACCTCTCTCTCCCGACATCTCGCTCCATCTAGGATCAGGAGCTGGCGTTTCCCGAACGCCGTGCAGGGGCTAGAGAGCATTCTCTAACAAGGTGTTATCCGAGGCACAATACATGCACAGGCCTGTGTGGATCCTTCTCATCCTTTCTTGAGGGGAAATAGGCCCACGGAAGGCTCCGATTTGCATGGGTTCTGGATCTGTGTCAGGGGTTGGGGCAGAATCGGTTTTAACAGAGGTCTCAAGAGAACTCTTTTGAAAGGGTGTCTTGGTCTTTCTTCTTTCAGCCTTTCTTTCCTGGATTAAGAAGTCTATTTGCATGGCTAGATCCATAAGAGCCTGGAATGAACTGGGACGAGCCACCCGGGCTAATTCATCCTTAAAGTCCTCGTTTAGACCCCTGCGAAATAGAGTGAAACTTGCTTCTGAGGACCAATCCGATTCCTTGGCCAGTTGTTTGAATCTAGTAACGTACGTTAGCATATCCTGAGTACCCTGTCGGAAATCAAGTAAGCGTTCCTGAGCACTAAAAACCTGTTCTGGGTGGTCGAACATAGTCTTGAGTGCCTGAATGAATGCATCATAATCATCCAGGAGGGCATCCCCTGAGTTGACTAAGGGCGTAGCCCAGGTTAACGCGTTCCCTGTGAGGTGTGAGATAATGAAGCCCAACTTCGCCCTAGAAGTTGAAAAATAATAGGGCTTAAAGGTAAAATGCACCAAGCAGGAATCCAGGAATCCACGTAAGGATTTTGCCGATCCATCATATTTGTCTACCACTCCACCCAGTAACACACTGTCCCTATTAGCGGGTTCGCGAGACAAAACAAGCTGCCTTAACGCAGCATTCTCAGCCTTTAAGTTCTGTACTTCAGTTGTGAGCTCTTGCATGCCACGTATAAGGTCCTGGACTGTTTTCCCCATAGCAGTATCAGTGTTGGTCGTTTGGCGTCTCAAACTGTCGTAAATCTCCCCCTGTCTCACCTGAGATCGCTTCATGCTCTGTTCCGCGGGAGGATTCCTCTTGCAGACGGATCGGGTCTTGTATAAGCTCACTCGAGTCTCATCCTGCTGCAGAGCGCGTTCAGAGTTCCCGGAAGGCCGCTGTTCCAGGATGTCCAGGAAAATAGGTAGTGGTCGCTAAGAATGGGGATTCCAGGAGCAGATTAGAGGAAAGGGGTGAAGGAAGGAAGAAGGAACCAGGATCTAGGAATAGTGGATTCGTCGAGCAGCACACACACATCAAGTCACTACCTAATGATAGCGTTGAGACACGCAGGGCCGTGGCCAATTTATAGAATGTGCCGTGTGCGACGTCGAAGCTGGTGCGAGGCAAGTCGCTTGTTGCGGCCATGTTGGGAGTAACAAAGAATACAAGCCCCGGCGCGATAAGGACCAGGAAGTCCAGAAGGGGCAAGTTCTACGGGTCATGACAGAAACTGCACCAATCCTAACACCTTTAAGAAACATGCCACTGAGCTTCAAACCCGGTTGCTGGATAGAGGATAACCCAAAAAAGCGATCAAACATGCCAAGAAGCGGGCTTCCAATACAGACCAAACTATAAGTCTGACGAAAACACCCAGAAAAGAACTAGACAGGTTGGTGTGCGTCACTACTTACAGTCCCCTAAGCAACCTGATCAAAAAGACTATAAAACAACATTGGCCTCTGATCAAAAACACGGGATCGTTATAAAAAGTCCCACTGTTTGCCTTAAAAAAAATGGAAACATCAGAGAATCACTGGTACACACTTTCATTGAACCAGCCAAGCAAACCAACTCCCTGTGGAATCTACCACCCATACAGGGCCACTACAATGTGGCAAGTGTACAGTATGCCAATTCACCGAAACCACGAAAATATTCCAACACAACAACATCAATTGGACCCTTCAAGATCATATCCATTGTAACACGAAACAGGTGATCTACATCATCACCTGCCCTTGCAGACTCCTGTACTTGGGCAAAACCATGAGACCTGTCAAGACAAGGATCTGCGAACACCGCTCATGTATAAAAAACAAAGTACCAGACAAACCACTTGTAGACCACTACATCAAGAAGAACCACACCAACATGGACCTAAAGTAGATAGTACTACAGAAAGTCAGCTCCTCCACAGGAGGGGGAGATGTGGACAGAACCCTCCCCCAACTAGAACAAAAATCGGTACATACAATGAACACTGTGAGACAAGGTCTTAACATCACCCTAGACTGGAAACACTTTCTGTAACCTTGACAAAATGCATTGTCTTTACGCTGTCGCCTAGGAACCAGTAGGGGACCTCATGTAGTAGGCAGTGTGCAATTGTGGCATCCTAACATGTGGCTATTAAACCTGTTCGATGAATAGTATAACTGTACACTGTAGACGTAATGTACTACCCAGTCTTGTATATCCTCAGATAGTGTCAACTAACAGCACACCATGGAGTTGATTGAATTCTAGGCCCCAGGATAGGTTTCATCACCTTGTTCAGCATTGTCCCATTCATTCGTTGAAATTGATGCTGCCTCAATGCTCAAAACAACTTCCATGTCATCTTCCTCATCATTGATTTCTGAAACATCTGTTAGACGGGACAAACAGTCAGCCGTGACATTCTTAGCTCCCGGAACATAGAGTACTGTGTAGTTGAACTCTTGAAGTAGCATCACCAACCTCCTGATTCTGTTGGAAACCTTGTCCAAACCTTTCGACATGAATACGTGGGTCAATGGTTTACGGTCAGTATGAAATTCCACTTCGTTACCCCATATGAAACGCCTGAACTTTTCAGCTGCCCATTTTATCGCCAATGCTTCTTTCTCAATTGCAGCATATGATAACTCGGCCCCCTTCAGTGACCTTGAAGCAAATGCAATTAAAACTTCATGCCCCTTACCTTCTTGAGTAATCACGGCAGCTAGGCCCACATTACTAGCATCAGTCATGATGATTGTCTTCCTGCCGCTGCAGAAGTGCTTCAAGGCTGGAGCTGACCCTATCGCAGCTTTAATGAAACTGAACTCTTCTTCACAGTCATTGTTCCACTCAAAACTCTTCCTCTTGTGTAATTCCCGTAACGGAACAGTGTGAATTGCAAAATCCCAAGAAACTTGGAATAATATTCCGCCGTCCCTATAAATGTACGGACTTCTTCCTTATTGCATGGTCTTGGCATCTTGTTAATGGTATTGACTAATTGTGGCTTGGGAGTAATTCCTTCAGCAGAGATGTTGTGTCCCAAATACTCTATTTCAGAACAGTTGATTCTACATTTATCCTTACTTAAAGTCATTCCTGCTTTGTATAATTTTTTTTACATACATACTGCAGTCTCTCATCATGTAGTTTTTGATTGTCAGCATGAACTAGGATGTCATCTTGGAAGCAAATCACACCGGCTGCACCGTCAAACAGGTGGTACATTACCTTCTGGAACACAGACGCTGCAGACACCAACCCAAATGGCATCCTTTTAAATTGGTAAAGACCATCCGGCGTAATGAATGTGGTGAGGTGTCTGGAACATTCATGTAATTTAATCTGGTGATATGCGGAAGTTAAATCCAAAGTGGAAAAGAACTTTGATGGTCCAATAGTAGAGATTATTTCCTGTATGTTGGGGAGAGGGTGGCGATCAGGAACAACTCACTTGTTCAATTCATGCATGTCTACACAAATTCTGAGTTTCCAAGATTTCTTTCTTATGACTACAAGTGGCGAATCCCATGCACTGGCATCGATGCTCTCAATGATTCCTAGTTCCTCCATTCTTCTTATCTCTTTTCTGACTTCATCACGCATCGACAATGGAATGCTCCTCAATTTCTGGGCGACTGGATTATGATTTGGTTTTAACTGTATTTCATGCACGTAATCTTGAAGACATCCTACACCATCACGGAAAACAGCTTGCATGACGTTCACTGTGTTACCTTTAGCTGCAATATGACAGTTTCCCAGTTTATTACCATCATTACTGATGGCAAAAACTGATTCCTCAATAGTAGAGTCGACCTTGACTTTTAGTTTACTCTGATGAGTGCAGCTCAAAAGTGGCATTCTGCCCACATTAGTGATGTATATATTGCCCTTGGCTTTCCTGTCTTTAAACTTCAACTTCCCCCAGAACCAACGGATGGTGTCGATCTTTACTCCACCATAAGCACTGGGGTTAATATCAGTCTCATGTAAATATTCATGTTTTTCTTTGTTCCATAGGTGTTGTGGCAGCAACGTGTACTTTGCACGAGTATCAATCATCATATTCAATTCTACATCATCAACTGAAGTCATGGCTTTGGGACTCTCCAGGACTTCCTCATCATCCTCGCCAGTTATGACGAACACACATTCTTCACAACTATGGCCGCCCATTTCCGAATTACCTCCTATCTAATAAGTGGAAGGATTCCGAAATCTGCAACACCTCGAATAATGACCTTTACCCTTGCACTTGCTGCAAATAATCTTCAAAGCCGGGCAATCTGGGTCATCAGCCCAGTGGTTGACGCTATCACACCAGTAACACCTTCCTTTGTGCCTCCTTCTAGAATTTATGGATTGCTTGTCAGGACTCTCTCTCCTGGTTTGGTCATTGACCGATCCCTTTTGATTAGACATGGATTTCCTTTTATCAGGTTATGACGGCCTATGCTGCCTGATTGACATCTTTCTTCTGACGGAGACATTATTAATCATAGATATAGATTTGGTTTCTTCAGCATTGTTGCAGGGTACCTTAGTAGATTTAATATTACCATTCTCAATTTGCATATGTTTTGCTTTATTCTCTAATTCTTTCACACATTCTTCCGTGTGTTTGACCTCCTTCGCCACACGAAGTACAGTATCTAAGGGCGGGTCATTTTCTGACCAGAGTTTTTCTCTCACTTTTGCACTTTGGCATTCCAACATAAACTGGTCCCTTAATCGCTCGTCAAGCTGTTCATTGAAATTACGTGACTTTGCAAGCTTTCTCAAAGCAGTAATGCATTTCTCGACACTTTCTCCCTCCTCCTGTGTCCTCTTCCCAAACTTGTGCAGAACCAGGGCTGTGTATTGCTACGCAGCAAGCCCAAATGCACTCCAGGGGGAAAAAATCCCTATAAACAAATTACTATTTCACCAAAAGGTTTTACGCCGTGAAGGCGAGTATTTAGGTACAAGCATACCTTATAAATCTCAAAACTTAACTCAAATAATGATTAGGCAGTTTCACATTGGCAACAAACATCAAACTTAAAACATCAAATGTCGAATGTGTAGATAAATCAGAACCTAGATTATAGAGATAACTTTTGGATTTCAATCTTGCAGGTCCAACAGGTTATGCGAAGTAAACAAATCAAATTCACACAGTGTCCTCTATTCACACATAGAGGACATATTTATCCATATCACATACAGTCCAAGAAACCTTAGGAACATAGATAGTGGCATTCAACCACTGGTGTTGTGCAAATCCGTTGCAGGTCTCTGTGAATTTATCTCTTCACAGCACTATAATCCATAAGTCCAATTCACATAAACTTCCAAATGAAGTCCCTTTTTAGGTGACAACAAATGACCAATGCGTTTTGGTTCATAGAACCATCTTCAGGGTGTGGACTTCACTGTTCATATTCAAATAAATGTTCATAAATAGGACCCTTTAGGGTAATAGAGGAAGAGAGCTATTCAGTGCAACCTCTTGGTTTGTAGGAATTCACTAACAATGTAAGACGTGTAGGAATGACTAACCTTGCTGATACGTGAACGGGGGGTCCAGTCAATAGCCCAGTCTTCAAAATAAGAACAGGGCAGAGGTTGGATGCGGTTGCTTGAGTATCTGAAGATAAAACCAAAGAAGACCCATAAAAATGGCAGTCTGACAGTAGGTACGGAATAGTGCAGTGAGGGTAGAGCTTATTGGAGGTAGAGCGTGTCACGTGCTTCCCAAACTTACAAGCACCGAACTACGGTCAGTGTAATGTTAAAAAGCAAGTTCTATATAATATTAGAAATCAACTGGCTACCTCAGGCACCATAGCCATAAAGGCATGGAAGTTCCCCAGTTAAGGTCGTGTACAAATGGCTGGATGGGAACTAAAGTGTAAGCTCGAGTGGCACTCGAAGTAAAAACGTAGTCCAGTTCCCTGTGACAGGAATCACAGAGGTAACAAGCTAACCTGTGCTAAAGCACAATCTAACGTGACCCGATGGAAACAAACTGCTCACCTTAGGTCGCGGGAGCAACAAAGCAGTCTGGCCGCAGCGATAAGCGCAGTGCGACTGTGCTCGAGTGTTAAGCGTCGTCCGGGCAACCCCGCGCATGCGCACGGTTCGCCAGGACGGCGTCCATCGTAGTGTGGGCACTAGAGGGTGCTAGGTTGCCAAGACAACACATCACCTAATTCAAGCTATAGGTCAGGGGGATTCAAGAGTGCACATGGAGGCACAACCGCAGCCCGTATGGAACCGCGGGGTGCCCCCATGGCGCTGATGGTAAGGATCAAGGGTTAGAGAGCGCACATGGGGGCCCCAGCTCGGATAAAACTACGGGGTTCCCCCACGGCGCAAAAGGTAAATACGGTAGACAATGGCACTGTAACGTAAACAATAGTGAGCACGCTCACCTACCAACATGGCAGGGGGCAGATGACAAGTGTAGAGGGCAGGAATCCGGGAGCATACACCCAACAATTGGGAAGAGGTAGCATAAGGGGCGCGACAGCTTGTACCGGAGCACACTATGGACAACAATGGGAAGCGTAGGGGTCCACTGTCTGCCCGGAGGTGAAAAAGCAAGAGTCAGAAGCAAACGTAGCAAAAAGTCTTCCCAAACTTGTACCTTTCCAATATTATACTTATTTTCTTTTCCAAATGCTTGTTGATTTTCTTCACAGCACGGTCATATTCATTGATGTCAGCACCTTCTTCATTTGACAGGTCTGGTAGTGGTTCATATTTCTCTTGGCCAGCTGAGCCCAAACAATGTAACAAAAGGGATTTCCTCTTTTCAGCACTGCAATTAGCACCACAGACCACCCCTGCATAGTGTTCAAACGACGTAATCCTTCTTTTCCACAGAATACTGGGCTCACTAGTGCCAGGCATGAAGAATGCAGGTGGGGGAACACTGCTGAAAGCCATGATGAAAGGTGCTGAGGTGTTGCTATGCTGTGACAGTACTCAATCATTATTATTGTCCATGAGCACACTCTCCTCTTATTTCCACAATGAATGGAGAGAGTGGTGAACTCCTGTATAACTGTCCTCAACACTATGAATGAGCAGATGTATTGGGTGGCCACAGCGTAGTGCAACTAGTGGATATCAGTGACGTTTCTTAACGGTTCTGTGAGTAGCAAATAAATTCAGGGTTCACAATTTCACTTCATTTGTATTGTGTAGGTAATAGTTCAAATCAGCATTGAGAGCTCCACTCGGCCTGGCATTATATCTTCTGCATTGGGCATAGTTGGAAGCGTGTATGTGCCTTTAAGAGCTGTAATCAAGCTGATCCAAAATGAAAGCAACTCCAAGGATTGCGCATGCGCGCGTGATGACAGACAGCAGGCAAAGAGCTAGGTGAAGCGGCACAGCTAGGAGCATAATGTTACAGCGAGCATTCTTTCAGATCAAAAAAGCAACGAAACGCTAACACGGCGCATTACCTTATGGAGTTCGATCGGGGCCGCTGCAATGCTCGGGGATGAGCGGAGCAGCTCCGTGTGCGACAGCCAGTAAAAGATCCTCGTCGCCAATTGTAGTGTTATGGGAAAGGGGCAGACACTACAAGGGGCAGATAAGTTGGAAAGTATTAATATTTATTTAGTTAATCTGTTACAAGTATATGTATAGGGAAAAGAGGAGGGAGGCTGCTCGACTCTGCAGGCACTGGAAGCGTTGTCCTTCAAACCACGTTCTCCATTCCAAAGCACGAACAGAAAGCTTGTGCTTACTTCACCAACAAGAAGTGAAACGTGGAACCATATTGTGGTCAGGCATGTCTCTCTCTAGCCAGGCAGGCTTCCATCTCATGTAGTTGAGATGATACAGATATGTGTTTGTTTTCTAAATTGTGTTGTTCTTCTTCAGATGACCACACAATAGATAACCAAGTAAATTCTCAGTGCTTCTTGCCCGCACTTCCAGCCAATCACTCTACACTATGGTAATGATGTGCCTACAGGTGTCTGTTACATGCACATGTCACAGTACGTGAAGTACCTACCAGACTTCACACACGTGTTTCACACAAAGTGTATCTGTAATCATAGTGTGACTAGTTTGCCCAGTTCACATCGCATCATTGTGTTGACCAGTATTCCTGGACACACAGATACCTGCACGGACAGCCCTGTGCACCCTAAAATGGCCGCTCGAAATAAAATGCGAGTCAGTCGAAATAAAATGCGAGTCAGGTACATCACAGCTCGCACTGTGAGTCATTCTGGAATACGCGACTGCCGACTGATCCAGCACTGCAGCGTTCTACTGATCCCAACAGCGAGGTAAGCACAAGCACATGGATAGCCCTAACACAGCTACTGCCGCCACGCGCACTATGCATACGCACCCCCAACGCCCACGCAGGCAGTCTGTCTCACCACCTACCTGGCTCTATTCCTTGGAACTACACAGCCTTCCCACTTGATCGGCACACACACTGGCTCCCCTCCAAACAACAGACTGCACACTAGGCGCAGTCCAGTCAACAAACAGCACCATTTGGGAGTTTGATGACCAAAGTACGCTGTAATACACAGCAATCTCAATATACCTGTTGGTCTAAATTTAGCATGAAACAACACCACCGCCTTGGACTATAGACACATCCAGATCTCACTCTTGATGTCGACCACTGGCATGCCTGATCACAATCCCATCAGCCACACCTGCCACGATTATATCGCGACCTTGCATGCTTACACGGTACCACAACGCACAAGCATGCAGGTACTCGTTGTTTTCCTGGGACCCAGTGTCTGAGCCTCCCTTTTTATCTCTCCGCAGCCATCCACCTTTGCGGATACCCATCTGTATTCAATACGCCTGCCTTATTCAATAGGCCACCCATAGGTAAGCCTCATGCACCAGAATCATGCTTATCACGCTGTATATGACCAAATCGCATCACTTCGGCTATTCACAGCCCCTTTGACCATCCTACCCTTACAGTAATGGCCACACCTAGGACCCTGAAATCCTTCCAGTGTACTTGGACACTGCGACTCTTCGAGCCACTGCGCTCCCCAGATCCGGTAAGCACTGGCTTCTCTTTGTACTTAGTCACTTCTCTACTGCTAGACTTATTGGAATTGACTCACTCCTGATATACTCTTGCCTGTTTATTTCAACAGACCGCTTAGGATACTTCTACCCTTGAAATATCCTGTCCTGATGAAGGCCACACCATCCGAGCTCATTTAGCTCACTCTTTGGCCGAAACACTGACGTGTTGACTTATTGTATTGTTTGTGTTGTTGTTGTTCAACCCTACATTGTTTAGAAGCATTTAGTGCCGCTCATTATGCGACTACTACACTAAGTCCTCTAGTCTCCTTCCCAAGGATACTTTAGAGGATGTAGCAGCACTAGAATGATGCTACAAATATTTAACATTTGTTTTATGAAAACTGTGTAATATACTATGCAAATGCACAAAAATTGAAGTATCTTTTGTTTCACTCAGTCAAGTGTACCTAAAAAACTCACTGCAAATAAATCAAATCCAAATTGCAGTGCACAGAATTGTCCTGTCAAATATTTGCCAGTAACTATTTGCACTAGTTTGTGTCCACCACGTGAAGGTGAGACCCTCCCGGGAGTTTGTTCATTCCTTTTTCAGCAGTGAGGTTCTCATGACCTTGCTCAATCTTGTTCTATATTGTAAGTTTTCATGCCATTCCTGCCAGATTGCCCATGCTAAAACCAAGACCATCTAACTCAAAGCGGGCTCTCCATCCGTCCCCCAACTGCCCAACTCACGATCTCTCCACCCCCCCGTGATGTGAAACCACACCTCTCCCCTCAGAATATCCTTGTTTGCGTTTCATGTGATTATCACGCAATGTTATGGCATGGAGAAGAAAAAAAAAGTAAGCTTTCATTTCTTAAATACCTACTGCTGAAATGCATCATGGGAGATGGGCCGGTGGCCAGCATCTTCCCCGTCCAATTTTCCAAAAACTACTAGACGGTTGTACAACAACCCAAAAAATACTGAATATCTAACACTGTCTTGTGCCCAGGTTTTTTTCTTATTTGGCTTGAATTGGTGCAGCGGTTTTTGCTCTGTGCATATTCAAAGGAAGCACCATGTTTATGGGAAAATTGGTGGGGTTTGGAACAAAAACAGCTTTTTTAACCTTTTGAATGGGTTGATGTGTTTGCCCCAAAATGTCGAGCGTGCAGCGGCCTGGCATAGACAAAGCTTTGGGAACATTTCAGCCTGATAAGTCCAACGAGTCAAAAGTTATTACCAATACAATGTTTGCAAAAGTCAATTCTTCTTTGGTCTGGAGCCAGTTACTGTGGTGTATATTTCATTTCCAAGTGAAGCCAAATTAGGTCGTTTTTTAGACTTGAAATGAAAGTAGTACGTTTATTATACCCGTACTTGGAAAACTTGAAGGAGTTGAAATATAAGAAGTAAAGGTCCGTCTAAGGTGTGGTTACTCCCAAGTCCTTCATTTTGCGGTAATAGACACCCAAAGACAGGCAAGGCAGTCAAACACACAAAGAGACAGCGCTATGACATTGCAGATATCAACGAGGCGAACACAGCTGCAACATGATAGCTGATGGGGCGACCAGGCCAGGTTCTTTGAAACTTGGGCTCTCATCACGGGTTGGGTGGAGCGGAAAAAATGCAGCGCTAACGCTATTACCGCCACATTACCGCGTTCCCCAATCCCAAGTTTGGGTGGAAAGTGGGAGGTTTACTGCAGCTTTTTCCTGGAGGTAAAAACCTCCCCTTTCCGCCCGTTTTTAGCGCTATTAGCGCAGCGTTAATTTGCACCGAGAGAGCCTCATTGGGTCCAACGTGAATCGGCATTTATGGCGATACTGCAACTCGGGATCCGCCGGTCCAAGTTGCGGTAACGCTATTTGCCTTGGGCGGTATCCTGGAGCTTGGTGAAGGCAGAACTGTAACATGTGGGCGACTGGACCTGAGCAACCATGCGCGTGAGCGATGCAGGCTGAGCTCGCCATACATGCGGCTTCCTTTCTACAAAGCATGTTTCCAATTACTATGTGGCATGAAAGCAACGCTCTGTGCTGTGCAAGAAGAAAACCTCTGTGGTCATTGTTAAGGCGTTTTCCAAAACATGCCTCTATTTTTCGTTTCCGCCGGAATTCTGCCACAAACCACGTTAGCGGGAAAGTGGCCAAGATGTAATACCCTTGAAAAGTTTCATCCAAACCCAATGCAATGCGGCACTGTCATTACCACCTAAGCACCGCCCTGAGGGAAGCAGCACTGTGTGTGAGCTGGTGCACTAAGCTGTGATACCCTTCACATCATGTATACGTCATAATATAAACACATATACAATAGGTGTATGCACAACACTAACACTGCACTCTACTCACTTCTACTCACTTCACAGTGTGGGGGGCGGGGGGGGGTGTTCAATGCTATTCCAGCTGTGAACTCAGAGTGTCCTGGCTACAGGCTGACTGACTTACCAGGTAAATGTAGAGCCATGACGTTATGTCTTCAGTGAGCTGGATACACCTGTCCTCACCTTTTCAGAGTATTTGAGTGGGCCCTGACCTTTTCTAGCGCTCTGAAGCAAACAGCAAATCTTGGGCCCAGTGCACATCTACTCACTACTTTAGCAATATTTGGGTATATTGTGAAAATAAAGCTCACAGAAGTCTCCCCTTAACCTTCCGGCACTTCCCAATTTACCACCCTTACTTCTGCGATCATTGACTTTCTTGATAAATTCATTTAAGGATCCATTTTCCCTTCCTCATTTCTCCATTTTTGTAATCTCTGCTCACTCACCTATTGACAGCAAACTCTTTGGGGCTGTCACTTCCGGATTCCCAGAGTTCCCTTTCTGGGTAAGGGTGGAAACTTCATCTGGTGAAGATGCCTCCACACTTCAAGGGCGCGCGTGAGCACATCTCAAGTCCCTGACTCAAGCGTGGACCAGCTCTAGTGCCTCTCAGCAGTGCGCTAGGACCTTCCGGGCAGGTTCCATCATCTCTCTGGTGATCAGCCCTCCAGGTGACCTGCAAGGAATGACTAGGTACTTACCCTCTCTCTCCAACCAAATAGTCTCTACACTGCAATTGGTTAATTTATAATGTGATTGGTTATTTATAGCGCTTAATACCCAGAGGTTTATAAGCGCAGACCCCGGGATCGAACTTGTGCTGCTCTGCATCATCTTGCTTCCACTGTGAGCACGTTGCCCCTGAGCTATCCTCCTCTGCCCACTGATATCCTGCTGCTTCCTCTTGTCTCTCCCTTGTTCTCCTCCTTTCCTCCGCAGACCACGCTCTGCTTCAGCCTGGGCGAAAGCACCATGAGACCATTTCACTGCTGATGGGTGCAGTGTAACTTGTTTTTATGTTAATAGAATACACATATTACACTTTTCTTACTGACCAAAGCACATTATGAAAACCTGGAATAATCACATACATTCTTTTTTGATCGAATGTTATCATTTCAACATGAACCTTCCGGTGCACACCTATTCTAATCTTTTCAAATCCGCATGAACAAGAAGTTTTTTAACAAATGGCATCAATGAGGGTCCCTGGCTGCTATGCATATCTTCAATGGACATTTTGGGAACATTAAAACGACCAAAGATCTTTATATTTGACAAAAAAGGCTGTGAAGTACAAAGTACATGGTGCTCACTGAGCTTGGTTCTGAATGAAATAGAACATTCACCTTTAACCTTAAAATGTGTGAAACCATCAACCATGTATAATCGTTCAGACAGCCTTTGTGTTCTGTTTGAGGAAAACATAATTATGCCTTCTGACACTCTGTGTGGCTCTGAGGGTGCTATAGTATATTTCCTATATCCAACTCTCTCTCCCTAAAAACCTCCCTGCTAGAGGCCTTCGGTCCTCTAGCTCCAACTCTCTGCAGATCAGAAGCTTCTCCAAACATTGAGTGGGGGGGCAGATCTCACTCCGGCGCATGAGTCTCCCTCCGGAATGGCCGCCCTGCCTTTCTCAGGCTTGAGCCGGATCTCCTTAAATTCCAGAAGCTCCTCAAGACCCTCCTTTTCTCTTCTTCCTTCCCACTCCACCTCCCCTGCTAACACCCCCTTCTACCTCAGTGACTGGCTGCCTGGTTCCCGCTTAGTTATACAGGGCACCAGCACACCCCACCCGCCCGCCCCTGCAGGCTGCTGCATCCATTAAGGCCTTCTCCCCCACACTGCATCGCCCCGTGCCGCGCCATGGAAACTGTTCAGAAAACTCCCTGAACGCCTTTGATGCACACAGCCATGAACTTTCCACTTCATCTTGGAAAACGTATTTTGGAAAAAGCAAGGCTGAGTGCAGTGAGTAAGAAATTGAAGAGTTGGCAGCTGAGATCACAACCCAGGAGTCCATTTTATTTGGAGAACGTGTCCACCGTAAAAAGAGCGCCACCATATTGGGGCAAACACTTAATCTCATGTGTTGCTGTTACGGGTGCATTGTTTAGAAGGATTTTAAGGAGCAACATCTTGAATGTATGCATTGTCCCAATAAATGTATTTGTACGTGACCACCTGCAACCACTCTTGGTTGCGCTGGGGGACCGATCGTCCTTCAGCCCGAACACCCACTTCGTGAAGAATCTGGAATTAAACAGTGCATTTATATTTAAACGATTATAATAAAACAAAGAGATTATCACCATTTAAGGGACACCCCCAGAGAGCCGATCATAGTCTGCTAAGTTCCCATATTGTATGTGTGCACAATTGTGTTCATGGAGAAACTTTCCAATGAGAAAACATGGGGGCCATCAGAACCTTGGGGCTGTCCATTGCCAGTTGGCAAAATGGTAGAGGTTTTGGGGTCACTTCGTCCCGTGCTCATGAATAAATCGCTCGAACATGTTAAATAGTACCATTAGACAGGAGTTACCATCAATTGGGCACGTGACATCGTCTCAGATACTGTGGAACTATTTGATGTGTCCCCGGTCTGCAGAGATAGGACTTGACAGCAGAAAAGAGGGAGAACATACAAGTTTTAAAGATTTCTTTTGTTGTGTATCTGCGTTAGTAGAACCATGAACTCTCGTGTTAGAAGACATGGAGGGTAACGATTCACAAGGTCTCGTCACATCTCCCCACGGGACAGGGAGGTGCAGCGGCTACCCAATAATGCCCCTAGGGGTGGTAATATGTGGGAGGGTCCCATGGGGAGGGACTCCCACTCTGGGGAGAAGGACGATCACCTAGGGTACAGCCCATTGAGTATTGTCACTCCCCAACATTCCCTAGCCCTTCCCACTATGCAGAACCATTTTATTGAAAGTGAACCATTATACTCTTGTAACACAGGGGTTAAAGACAAAGCCAAAAGTACTACGATGAAGAAGAGCACAGGAAACATGATGGTTACTGACTGTGCTATCACTGGACTGGTACAAGGTGGCCCTGACGAGGCATAAGGATTAAGTTATCAAACGGGAACAAAGGACTTTAACAATCCACAAGGGCGGGAAAGCCAACATTGTGGAAGTATAGACAACGCACTAACAAACCTGTAAAAACCCAGCCCGGAGAGGCAACAGGTGCGGAAACCAGTAGGAGTTTCAAAACGCTGTGGGCAGAACAGATTGAGATAAGAGGGAAGGATGACCGTGAAGTGCAGAAGGAGTTCTCCGAGGGTCCAGCTGAAGCAGACCCAAACGCAAGCAGGAGGGAAGAGCCGAGCAGCATACCAGAGCGCGGAGCCACCGCAGTGCTGTGGAAACTGGAGAGAGAATCCTGGTGCATTGGAGAGAAGAACCCACCTCCAGGAAGTCCCGGTGGCGTATTGAAATTCCTCAGAAGGTAACAGGAGGTGTGAGAGACCCAGGGGCTAGACAGGGGTAGAAGATAGATGGGCTGGAGACCCTAACCAGTACAAACCAATCATCTAAGAAGAGTTTCCTCATCACAGTGGCGAGAATAAGTCCACTGATCACCAGAGAAGAGTTGGAGACCCAAACTATTGGAATCCAAGGAGAGCTTCCTCCTTGCAGTGGCAGTAATAAGCCTGTTAACCACCAGAGAAGGGACTGGGACCCCAGCAAATGGGAAGTGAGCAAGCAAGGAGAACCTCCACCTCACAGTGGTGCCACTAAACTCACTGATCAACAAGGGAGGATTTGGGACTTTGTTAACACCAAAACAGAGTGGCAATGTGTACATCAAATGGAAGATTGTGAGAAAGAACATTTTAGACACCAAGAGAAGGGAGTCGTTCTTCTCCTGGAGAAGGGGCTAAAGCTCTTGGGACATATTGTAAAGATGCCGGGAGAAGGAAGCCATTCTCTTTGTCCTGAGCTGAGAGTTGTGCTGGATACACCAGGAGAAGGGAATAATTCCCTGTGGTTTTATTGGAAACTGTATAGATCTACACCAGGAGAAGGGAGCCATTCTCCTGGTCGGGGAGTTGTACAAAGACTGTGTGAAACTCACAAGGAAGGGGAAGGGAGTCATTGCCCCTGTCGGGCGTCATTGACCCTGGCATTTTTGTTTCAAGAGAGCATTCTTTTAAACACTATCCGAGCATCATGAGAAGGGAGACATTCTCCTGCTGCAGAAGGAACTTTATGTTAAGTTATCCTTTAGTTGTAGTGTACGGGATCGAAGTGGGACACAGACAGTGGAGTTTGTTTTGACAGACATTCTGATGGATCTTTTAGTATTAACTTTGAAGCAGGGAAACCCCTCTTAGAAGTTAGGGATATTGAGGGCCTTTGTATGCACAAATAAGTCTATAACCAACACCATGCCACATTTGTGTCAGCGTCCTTCTTCCACACCCTTAAAGGAGACACGCACTGCAGAGATTTTGGTGTGGTTCATTTAGAGGCAATATCTGATGCTAACATGTGTGGTTTGATGCCCAGTGTTTCTGTCATCTCCAAACATCATGGTTTCATGTGAGTGGGTCTTGTTTTAATCGTGACTTTTTTTATTTAAAAATGTTTAAAGCTCAGAATCCTGGCCTGAGGGGAGTGGGTTGATGTACAACCAACAGACCCAAAATCAGATAAAACAGGACTCATGAAAACAGGAATAAGGAGAACAACAGAGTTTTAACGAAGGGTAAGGGGGGACATACACTAAATGCCAGTGGGCCAACCCTGGGAAAGTGAAGAGGAAACATCAGATGAAGATACCAAAAGAAACAGAGATTTTGAAGGAATAAGCTTGAGGGAAAGTATTCATAGAATCATCAGAGGCCCATAGGTGGACAATGTTTGACGGCGATGTCACCCTTAAATAGAACATCCTGTTGTTGGGGTATTTAACTTTGGATTAGGCTTCAACTTGGTTCCTGAGGGCATGTTGTTTGACTCAAAGCTATTCACTGTGTGATCTTGTGCACATTTCCCTTGCCATATTCACTGCCATTGCCCACTCATGATAGCGTTCCCTGTTAGCACCTGTAAAGAGAGGTGGACACATGAGGGACATTTCTATTATTGTATTCATTTAATTCAATGAAAACACAGATTGAAGGGGACATTATGGTTAAGTTGCACTATTAAAAATCTATGAAATTCAATGGAAAAACGTTGTTATAGGGATGTTATGGTTACAGGTAAAACCGAAAAAACTTCAGAAATTCGGCAGTTATGGTAAGCTAAGTAACCATAACTCGCGCCACGACTGTGCACTGCTAAGACTAACACCCAGGACATCAAAGATGATATCACAAAATCATTGAAGACATCACATTAAGGACTGGCAAGAGGTTTATTAGTATTGCATCTTTATTTTGACCAGACCTACTAGGACTGCGTTATTATTATTTGATAGCCTTAGCTTGCTCCCATCTTAGATTTAGGTTTAGTTTCGGTGGTTTTCACACCCAATTGAAGTTCAATAAACACCCTTGAACTGTTATCACTTGTGTCTGTCTTCACTGTTTGATACCATGCCTTCCTTACAGTTCCCTGTCTACTCTCTCCTTCTTTGCTTTGCCTCTCATCAGCGTTCTCTCCCTCTTCAGTCTACTCGTCTCAGTTATATTTATTTATTTATTTGAATTTGTAAAGTGCACTGCTGCCTGTGGGCACCGAGGAGCCATGAGACAACTTTAAGAAGGCTTGATTCAAGGTTACACAAATGCGGCTTCAGCATAGAAATCTTGATACAGAGAGCGGAGTTACAGTTGCATGATTAACAGTGCAGTGTTATAGCTGTAGGATTAACAGAGAGCAGCATAAATCATTCATGATTGTAAAGTGCATAGACAGCACAAGGCAAACACGCATTGTCAGACAAATAATCTTGTTTTGATAGCTTTCCTGAAGGATGCATGGGAGTCAATCATCCTACTAGAAGGGGGGAGGGAGTTCCAGTAGGTGGATGCCATGTTGGGGAAGCTGTAACCGCCCGCCCGCACTCTGCGGGTGAGAGGGACAGTGATTCTGTTGGTATAAGCAGCTCTGGTAGGTCTGGACGAGGTGTGGAGGGAGATTCTTTGAGCTAGATAAGGTGGGGCAAGGCCCTGAAGGCATTTGTGTGTCAGTGCTAGTGTCTTGAAAATAACTCTTTCCTTCACAGGAAGCCAGTGAACTTTCCTATGGTCCTCAGAGATGTGATCTCGTCAGGGGATGCCTGTTGCAGCTCTCAAGGCATTCTTCTGTACAAGTTGTAGTTTGGTCAGATTCTTTTGGGAGGTGCCAGTGAGGAGGGCATTACAGTAGTCAAGCCATGACCCTATAATCGCCCTAGCAATGGTGAGCCAATTAGGTAGGGAAAGGAAAGGTCTAGCTGCGGTGAGAAGTTTAGAGTGGTACGCTGAAGTGGAGGCTACTGCGTTGAACTCTCTGTTCATGGATAGATCAGGTTCAATATAGACGCCTAGTTTTTTTATGGTTTTGGCTACAGCGATAGGGATGTTATCCACTGTGAAGGAGCAATACTGATCATCCAGTTTACCCAATGTGGACGGGACCCAATTAGCAGAAGTTCGGTCTTCTCACTGTTGAGGCATAGCCAGTTTTCTGCCATCCAGTATTGGATCGTGGAGTAGATGGAGTTGAGGGTGTTGGGGTCAGCATAGAAGTCCCTTGAGAGTGGGATGAGCACCTGAGTGTCGTCAGCATAGTTAGTGTATGCAATGCCCAATGCTTCAAGGGTCTTGAATAGAGGTTGTGTGAAGAGGTTGTAGAGTGTGGGAGCTATGCAAGATCCCTGTGGGACACCATACTTGATGAGACTGGGGTTGGCACAGGAGGGTTCCGCGAAAACCTCCATCACTCGATCCTGCAGGAAGGAAGTTATCCAAGCACAGGCCCTCGGGAGAAATTGGCTGCGGTAGCAATGGGATGGCATAAGGTTTTATGGTCCACCAGATCAAAGGCCGCTAAACGGTCAAGGGGAAGGAGGAGCACAGGTTTGCCTGCATCTCTTAGGTCGTCTATTTGGTTTTTTAGATCAAGCAAGGCTGATTCTGTTACATGCCTGGGCCGGAAACCGGATTTCCGGAGACCAAGGAGGTGGTTATCCTCATTGCATTTTTGGACTTGTAGGTAGGCTGATTGGTCCAAAATGTTTAGCAAGAACGGCACAGTGGTGATTGGCCTGCAATTATCTGGGATGGATGGGTCGAGTGTGTTTTTTTTTAGGAGCGGTCTCACTCATGCTTCTTTTAATCTAGATGGAACATGTCCAGTTTGAAAAGGTGAGTTGATGAAGGCAGTGATGAGTGGGATCAAGGAGGGGGCACAGTCCTTGATGACCTGAGCTGGGCAAGCGTCCCCTTTGCAATTAGAAGGTTTGATGGAGTTGAGGAGGGTGGCGTCTTCGAGTTCAGTCATCTCCTTAAAGTTGAACACAGGGGCTAGGTTGGGAGAGGTGGCAGGTGTGGAGAGTTATCTAGAAGATGGGATAGAGCTTTTTGGTATATGTACGTCTTTCCTTAAAGAGACCGATCCTTTTCTTTGTATATAACGATGTATTTTAGTTCTGCCTTCAGCCGAATCTCTGGATCTTATAATGTTCTTCACATCTGATAGTCCCATAAATGCGTCCATGGTGGATGGTCTAGGGACATCCTCATAGGAACGGGAGTCTGTGTCCCCTAAGCTGGTGTCTCCACTAGGGAGGTTTCACTTGCCCAGACCCCCGGTGAGGGTCTTGCAGAGCAGCTTCACCTGCCCTGCCTCAGAGGGGAGGCTGCCCCTCAGGGTGAAGGGACGGATGCCCTTGATTTGTCACATAGGACTGAGCTATGTGTTGCTGCTATATCGTTCTCTATTTAATTCTGTGTCCCCTGTAAGCCACAAAAATGCCTCGCATAAAGCACGGAACAACACAAATAAATAAACATCTAAATCAAACTTCATCACAAAACTCCACTAAAACAATTAATTGCCTACACCTGCATTCCTCTCAACCGCCACTCTGCACCTGCTCACATACATTAAATAACTGAACTAATTAGTGGACACTCCACAGATATACTCTTCCTTACAGAAACATGGCTCAAACCCCACCACACCCCTAGTATCGTGGCCATACTTCCCCTGCACTATGTCATCCACCACAGTGCCCACATGAACAAGGTGGCGGCGGCGGCATTGCCATTATATAGAATGACACGCTCACACTTAGCAATCCCACGCATTGCCCAAGCACATGCATTGAAGCATTCTGTCTCAGCTGCTCCCATCCATCACACCCCCACCCCACCTTTCCCCACCTCATGTATCGCCCACCAACACATAGTCCCAACATGGACATCGACTGGACTGACTTCACTACTAAAAACCACACCTCCCACACAAAATTTACCTTGGCAACTTCAACCCTGGCAGTTCGCTTTCAGGCACCAATCCAATACTAAAGACTCTCCTCACTGCACTCACCCCTTATGACCTCACAAAACTCATCACCTATCCCCCACACATCGCTGGCAACACCTCAGAACCTTTGTTCACAAGCAAAAATCATATTTCTGTGGAAAATCGGATCTGGTTATTGTGGTCTGTCAACTTTGTTATTCCCTTCACGCTCCCACTATCGCACCAAATAGCAACATCTGCCACTCATCCCCCTTACACCCCAGCCAGACAACCCAAACATGTTTCAGACATAGCCGTAGTACCACCCATACATCACTCCATCCTACTCAACCAATATAAAACCCTCATTACACAGGCACTTGACACAACTGCACCCCTCAAGTTACAAAAACCTCACAACAACCACCACAAACCATGATTCAATAGGATCCTCCCCTCTATCAAGCAGGATGCCAGACGCCTAAAGAGATCTTGGCAAAAGTACTCATGCCCCTCAACCAGGACACCTCTCTGACACTGCTGCAACAAATACAAAACAGCTGTACGCAATGTCAGTGCCACTCATTACCTCCATCTGCCACCAGTTGTACCCAGAAACTACTCAACATTGTTAAGTCCCTCTCTAAACCACCATCCACACCTTCCATACCCTCATCCTCTGCAGTATGCAACGCCCTCATGAACTCCAAAATACACATCGGGACTGCTCCTTGCTGAGCTATCCCCCCTCACACTATTCACTCCCAAACATTCCAACACATGGGACACCTTGCAGCCCATCGTCACTTTCACTCTCATCGTTCCCACTGCCAACACAAAACCTGTGCACTTCCTGGATGATGTATGCCCACCTCAAGCTGCATCCAATTGCACCACCACCCTAGCTCCCCACTGGTTCAACATCATCAACACTCCTGTCCCTTACATGGTACTATTCGCACGACACTCAAAACTGGACAAATCTCACCCCTTCTGAAAAGACCACCTCTCGACCCCACACTCCCTAAATACTACTGCCCCATTACTATCCTACCAAACCTTGTCAGAATCATGGAACACTTTGTCACTACCCAACTGCAACAACGCATCACCACAAACAACGTACTCAACCCCTTCCAATATGACTTTTGACTCGGACACAACTACTCTTCAAATCCTCTATGACCTCCACAGCATCACAGACCAAGGACACACAGCGCTACTCGTACTCCTCAACCTCTCTGCAGCCTCGACACCATCAACCACACCATTCTACTAGACATCCTAGCCCACAGGATGAATCGTATTACCATCGTACTCGACTGGTTTATCTCCTTTCTCACTGTCGCAGCACACTTTTTCTCCATACCCCCTTATCGATCAGACCTTTCCCCGGTCAATGATGGGGTTCCACAAGGCTCCTCCATATCTCCACTGCTCTGCAACCTATATGTTGAATTCCTTGGACATACCCATAGCAAAAACTACGTCCATTTCCACCAATACACAGATGACACAAAAATATACTTACACATTTCATCCCATCCACAACTCCACCATCAAAATCTGTCTTTCAACCATCACCAACTCAATGGCCACCTACTTCCTCCAACTCAACCGTTCTAAAACTGAATACCTCCTCGGCTCACTGCTTGTATCCAGGAACTCACCACAGACCACCCACACATATCCCTCTCCACATCTGTAATATCCATATGCTTTGCCATTGACCCCCACCTTTCCTTCACATGCCACATAGCAACTGCCACCAAAACATGCAATCCACAACTACACCACCTGTGAAACATCAGACCTACCTTTCCTCATGGTGAAATCTGCATTGCAGTTCAAGCCAGGGTATGGAGCACCCTACCTCTCCACACGCAGACTGCACCCTCCATCACCACTTTCAGAAGAGCCTCAAAACATACCTCTTTACTCACACTTAACCCTGCCCTCCTCCACTGGTATCATTTGTCTATCCAAATCTTCCGATCTTTTCCTGAGAACATTTACAACTTCTTTGTTCAACCTCCACCTTTTCAAACTTTGAACCATGTAAGGTGCACCGAGACCCTATGCGTAAGGGCAGCGCTTAACGAAAATTCAAATAAAATAAAATAAAATACCTGTGTTCTTACTCAGTGATCTTTTGAAGTATAGTCTTAGCTCTGCATCTATTTCACTTTAACACAAATAAACACAAAAGGTGCTTATTAGCAAAGTAACCACTTAAGAACTATACACTACAAATTGGCACTTGTGGTGAATGAAGTTAGGATTTTAATAAACCTATATATGATACATTATCAACATAACCTAATTATCATGGGTTAATTGGAAGACATTCTTCATGAGGAGATTATTGCTTTCTGGGCTTCATTACAGAGCTGTTGCTTCCCGCCAAGCCACTGCTTCATTACAGAGCTGTTGCTTCCCACCATGCCACTGCTTCATTACAGAGCTGTTGCTTCCCGCTATGCCGCTGCTTCATTACAGAACTGTTGCTTCCCGCCATTCTGCTGCTTCATTACAAAGCTGTTGCTTCCCGCCATTCCACTGCTTCATTACAGAGCTGTTGATTCCCGCCATCCACTGCTTCATTACAAAGCTGTTGCTTCCCGCCATTCCACTGCTTCATTAGAGAGCTATTGCTTCCCGCCATGCCCCTGCTTCATTACAGAGCTGTTGCTTCCCGCCATGCCCCTGCTTCATTACAGAGCTGTTGCTTCCCGCCATGTCCCTGCTTCATTACAGAGCTGTTGCTTCCCGCCATGCCCCTGCTTCATTACAGAGCTGTTGCTTCCCGCCATTCCACTGCTTCATTACAGAGCTGTTGCTTCCCGCCATGCCACTGCTTCATTACAGAGCTGTTGCTTCCCGCCATGCCACTGCTTCATTACAGAGCTGTTGCTTCACGCTATGCCGCTGCTTCATTACAGAACTGTTGCTTCCTGCCATTCCGCTGCTTCATTACAAAGCTTTTGCTTCCCGCCATTCCATTGCTTCATTACAGAGCTGTTGATTCCTGCCATTCCACTGCTTCATTGCAGAGCTGTTGCTTCCCGCCATTCCACTGCTTCATTACAGAGCTTTTGCTTCCCGCCATTCCATTGCTTCATTACAGAGCTGTTGATTCCCGCCATTCCGCTGCTTCATTACAAAGCTGTTGCTTCCCGCCATTCCACTGCTTCATTACAAAGCTGTTGCTTCCCGCCATTCCACTGCTTCATTACAGAGCTGTTGCTTCCCGCCATGCCCCTGCTTCATTACAGAGCTGTTGCTTCCCGCCATGCCCCTGCTTCATTACAGAGCTGTTGCTTCCCGCAATGCCCCTGCTTCTTTACAGAGCTATTGCTTCCTGCCATACCGCTGCTTCATTACAGAGCTGTTGCTTCCCGCCATGCCACTGCTTCATTACAGAGCTGTTGCTTCACGCTATGCCGCTGCTTCATTACAGAACTGTTGCTTCCTGCCATTCCGCTGCTTCATTACAAAGCTTTTGCTTCCCGCCATTCCATTGCTTCATTACAGAGCTGTTGATTCCCGCCATTCCACTGCTTCATTGCAGAGCTGTTGCTTCCCGCCATTCCACTGCTTCATTACAGAGCTGTTGCTTCCCGCCATTCCACTGCTTCATTACAGAGCTGTTGCTTCCTGCCATTCCACTGCTTCATTACAGAGCTTTTGCTTCCCGCCATTCCATTGCTTCATTACAGAGCTGTTGATTCCCGCCATTCTGCTGCTTCATTACAAAGCTGTTGCTTCCCGCCATTCCACTGCTTCATTAGAGAGCTATTGCTTCCCGCCATGCCCCTGCTTCATTACAGAGCTGTTGCTTCCCGCCATGCCCCTGCTTCATTACAGAGCTGTTGCTTCCCGCCATGTCCCTGCTTCATTACAGAGCTGTTGCTTCCCGCCATGCCCCTGCTTCATTACAGAGCTGTTGCTTCCCGCCATTCCACTGCTTCATTACAGAGCTGTTGCTTCCCGCCATGCCACTGCTTCATTACAGAGCTGTTGCTTCCCGCCATGCCACTGCTTCATTACAGAGCTGTTGCTTCACGCTATGCCGCTGCTTCATTACAGAACTGTTGCTTCCTGCCATTCCGCTGCTTCATTACAAAGCTTTTGCTTCCCGCCATTCCATTGCTTCATTACAGAGCTGTTGATTCCTGCCATTCCACTGCTTCATTGCAGAGCTGTTGCTTCCCGCCATTCCACTGCTTCATTACAGAGCTTTTGCTTCCCGCCATTCCATTGCTTCATTACAGAGCTGTTGATTCCCGCCATTCCGCTGCTTCATTACAAAGCTGTTGCTTCCCGCCATTCCACTGCTTCATTACAAAGCTGTTGCTTCCCGCCATTCCACTGCTTCATTACAGAGCTGTTGCTTCCCGCCATGCCCCTGCTTCATTACAGAGCTGTTGCTTCCCGCCATGCCCCTGCTTCATTACAGAGCTGTTGCTTCCCGCCATGCCCCTGCTTCATTACAAAGCTGTTGCTTCCCGCCATTCCACTGCTTCATTACAGAGCTGTTGCTTCCTGCCATTCCACTGCTTCATTACAGAGCTTTTGCATCCCGCCATTCCATTGCTTCATTACAGAGCTGTTGATTCCCGCCATTCCGCTGCTTCATTACAAAGCTGTTGCTTCCCGCCATTCCACTGCTTCATTACAAAGCTGTTGCTTCCCGCCATTCCACTGCTTCATTACAGAGCTGTTGCTTCCCGCCATGCCCCTGCTTCATTACAGAGCTGTTGCTTCCCGCCATGCCCCTGCTTCATTACAGAGCTGTTGCTTCCCGCCATGCCCCTGCTTCTTTACAGAGCTATTGCTTCCCGCCATACCACTGCTTCATTACAGAGCTGTTGCTTCCCGCCATGCCACTGCTTCATTACAGAGCTGTTGCTTCACGCTATGCCGCTGCTTCATTACAGAACTGTTGCTTCCTGCCATTCTGCTGCTTCATTACAAAGCTTTTGCTTCCCGCCATTCCATTGCTTCATTACAGAGCTGTTGATTCCCGCCATTCCACTGCTTCATTGCAGAGCTGTTGCTTCCTGCCATTCCACTGCTTCATTACAGAGCTGTTGCTTCCCGCCATGCCACTGCTTCTAACTCATTTAGTACAATCTCATCACGGTTGGTTTGAAAGATAAATCATCGCTTTTGGGATGTTGAAATCTGTTCTGGCCATATGTCTTCAGGGATGGTTTACCATAAGGAGAAATGTTTGCTGGTCAATATTTATCCCAAAACAGTGGCTGATCTCACCAGTTTGTTGAAAGACGGTTCTTTCCAAGGAAAGGAAACAAGATCAGGAAACAACTTCAACAAATCACCCACCCACCTCATCATGTATGATGAAAATTATAAAAATGGATGACTACAAGTAGACCAATATTCAACTCTACCAAAACCACAATCAATCCACACAACTCCAACCCCTTCATCTAGAACCCCAAAATGTGACTTCCAATACTGACCCCTGCCCCACCTCTGTACAGATAGTCTGGAACATGGGCACCCTCATTGATTCAGGGGTTACATTTGATGTTGAAATCAGCTGGGTGTTTCTTCCCCTAAAGGCAACACATTGCATTGTGTCTTCTTCAGAACTAACCCAGCAACTACCAATTGTCAATGCATGGATTGCATCCGTCTCAACTACTAAAATGGAATCAATCTCAAACTTCCCAAAGCCCATATGTCTAGATCCCCAGCTTGTCTAAAATGGTTGTTCCCTCCTCAGCTTCCAACCATCATGCCAGGGTCACGCCTTGCGAGCAAGCCGAACCCTCCACTGACTTCTAACCCTAACAAAAGAGATATTCATTCCACCCAAAGTCTGCCTCCCTATAAAGTATTATTCTGCCTTCTCATTTCACCCGGCAATCTTTGGAACTCCTTTTCCCTGTGCAGACCTGTGATTTGGCTGATAAACGAGTCTTCAACAGGGCACAGAAAATCTGAGTGTTCCCAACCACTAACATATAGCTCGATAAATGGGGTCCCTCTTCAGGGTCAAGTTACATTATAGTGAAGGGTGCACTTTACGCACTCTCATCCACCAGCATTACAGCCACTCTGTCACTCGTGGTCCTCTGGCCCGCCTGCTTCCATGCCCATTTCTCTGCTATTGGTAGCTTTGCCGCCCTATGCCAGGCCCACCTCATTATTGTCAATGGGTTTCACCACCTCCACACAGTTCTCCTTTCGAGTCCACGCCATACATACCTACACATCAAGGTCCCACCACAACCATGATCAGCTCCTCAACAGTTCTGCATCATCTTCAGCATCAAAAATCCCATCCCAACATCTGCCCGCTCCACTCCTCGACAGACTCAACCACGCCTTGCAATGCCTTGCTTCTTCTTTCCTGGGCACCTCCCATTCCTGCATGTCCTTTTTTGTGGATGGTTCCCTCGTAAGCGCCAGGGACCTCTGGGTGGCAGAGGGGCGAGCGCTCTACAAAAAACCCCATCATCATTCATCTTCATCACCCATCATCTCCCTGGACTGGGTATTGTTGAGCTCTGCCTCGGATGCGGTGAGCTGCTGCTTCACGCACCCCTTCCGGCTAACACAGGTGTAGACTGAAATTGTGTGCACTGTGGTGGTGATGTCCTCAACATCCTCTTTGGAAGTGCCGGGTTAGGTACATCTTGTGCCTAAGAAGGCATTCCCTGTAAAATAATGTCTGCTGGCATTTCCATGCTGCAGATTTACAACAGTGAGTAGAGATCTATTATAAGTATGCCTTAAAATACTTAATATGCAGTTAATATCCTGTTCCAAGGGATGGAACGCAGGGGTGATGGCCCGGCAGCCCAAGTTAAAGGCCCAAGCGAACACGAGGGCAGATAACACGGCCACAAGCCTTTAACCCCATTCCAGCCCTTGGAACGGGGGATAAAGGCTATTAGTACCTGGGTTGACAAACCGGTACCCCGGGGTGCTAAAAAAAAAAGTACTGTCCTTCGTACAATGTGACGCGCGCTGCGTCCCGTTTTAAGAAGGAAAACACTTTTTCAAGATGGCCACCATGGAAAGGGAAGCAGTGCTCGCTTTCCATGGCGGCCTGCAGGAGCGGAGAGGAAGGAGTGACGGCGGCGGGGAGTACTGCCACTGCAGAAATGCGGTAAGTGGGAGGGGTGAAAACAACAAAAAAAGGCATGGATGGTGGGGGGGGAATATAGGGGCTGCCGGAGCCGGCCGTCAGGTGGGATGCAATGTTGGCTTTCACCAGCGGTTCAAGCCTGCGTTCCTAGCCACCTGATTGGCTGGCTTCCCCTGCTAGTGTGCTAATATAAATTAGTAGCCGTAATAAACTGCCTACTGCTTTTAGTTCTTAGCAAACAGCTGCCTCGTTATGAAGCACTTACTGAAATATTTTGTATAAGACTGGCCTGAATCTGCAATACACTATAACCCACTGTAGGGCCTCAGATCAGTAGTCTAGGTATTTTAAGGCATCTGTAAGGTGCTTCCAAAATAGCAACTTGGGACAACCCCATAGTTGCCAACTCGAGCCATTCTGTAGGTGCTTATCCAGTCCTCTTTTTTTCTTTTCATTCTGGGACTTGCGGTTCCACTTTCCCCATTATAACACTCGGACTACAAGCCCCAGAATGCACAAAAAACAGGACTGGATAAGCACATCCAGATTGGAATGGATCATGTTGGCAACTATGCAACCCAGTGAGTAAATGCAAATGTATGTAAAAAGGTAACAGTATCTTTTGGTGCTCATGTTCTTGACCCTGTCCAGTGCCCCGCCACTAGCAGCTGTTCTTATGTTCGGAGTGAAACAAAAATGAACCTCTGTGATTTGGTCGAAAATGAACTGGTCACTTTCTTTTTACTGCATTGCTTTTACCAAATTAAGCAGGGGGAGACACTGCTCCTCCCCCCCTTCCCTCGACATTATATACGACTCACCCCAACCCACCATCTATATTTTGGCGGTAAAATAAACGGGGGGGAAATCTAGTGAAACCCGAGCAAAATACATAAATACAGAAAAATGCAGCAGAAACATTTTTATCTGGCGCTTTATTCACAAGAATGCAACATTAACCTTGATCTGCCAGTGAGGGGAATAGTAGCATTCCAGTTAAGAAGATGCCAGATAACAATGGTTCCGCCTGGCAGAGTGCTGGTAACAGAGGGCAGAAAGACACAAAGCTTTGTTATGCACCGTGCATGCTGTGTTCGGTCTCCACTCCACCTGGACAATCAACATCCTGTTATCCGGCATCTTTCATTATCCGGCAACAGTGGGGTCCTATGGATGCCGGATAATAGAGAATTGACTGTAATGTGTTTTAAGAGGTCAGTGAACAGAGGTTAATCAGGGAACACCCCTTCCATCAAAAGCCTGAGTTACACAAGGGTTTGGGCGCTCCATTTCCAGACACTCTTTCCTCCTCGCTCTCCTTTTACCCCCTGCCAGTGCCTGCCCCTCACAGCTACCCCGTGTGCAGGCCAGGCTGCCCTGCAGAGGGACGGCTTAGTTCTAAACATTCCCAGTCACGTGCCTCTCCTTTCCTCGGTGTCACGCAATGAGCTGTGATGTGTGGACGGCGAGAGAGGACGCTGCATGCGTCCAGCCAGCGTGACTGCCACGGACAGCACTTGCATAATTGCACTCCCACGTGTGGCTGGAGGTATGCGCGGCAGCTTTCATCTGCAGAAGCCTGCATGGGCGATTAAGCCCCTTGTCAGTCACTGCACCTTGGGTGCCACTGTTCCCTACCCTGGGCAGCTCCGCTTCAAGGGGGCAGCAACATCAAAGGGATTCCAGCCCAGTGGCTGTCAATTTGTATGGCCTACAAGGCGAGCAGCTTCTTTTGTCAGTGCAGTTCACAATTGGATGCAGCTGCGCCCCTGGCTGGAGGCCTTCATCTGAGGTTTTGGAGTAACCTTACTCCACCGCAGCACCCTTGTGCAGAAAGGGGGGCATGGTGGTGTGAAGGCACGCTTGTTCCCCATCAGGACCCCCAGGTCCATCCCTGTGTGAGCCTTCCATAGTCATCCTCTAATTCTTTGAAAGACCATAAATCATTCCTGACACCACGTCCACCTTATAGCTTGCACCAAGCAACACAATACCCTGGAATTATGGCTCGCCAAAGTGAGACTTAGTGGAGCCCAGATCAGCATGCCTGAAATATGTGCTGCCCGTGCTCCGATCATCTGTCATTTCGTTGTAAAAAAGATGCCTTCATCTATTTTAGGTCAGTATTTGCAAATGATAAGTGCTTTACAAACAGTAGAAAAGTGCCTGTTGGTGGCAGGAGCAGTCGCACTAGTGGGTGTCCCATAGACCCTTCCACATTCGCGGTGCAGTAGTGGTGCCGTGGAAGGGGGGTGGGTTGCAAACAGTATATGGGTACAGCGGAAGCCAGACGTATCCTGCATCCTCAGTATTTATAGGAAGGGCTAAGGGGGTCGGGGGGATGATGTCACTGTAAGACTTTAGGTAAGATTAGGAACCGGACAGGCTGTAACCTCTTCACCGGCCTCGCCTCCTGTTAACAGTTGGAGCTGTGTTGCTTTCTGAAGGAGCGTGTTTTAGCCTTACGCAAATGACTTTTGTTTTAGTCTTTTATTGATTGTGAGGTTTTTAATGACACCATTTGCGAAAGGTTTTTGTGAGGTTGCTGTGGCAACCCTTTCCTTCCATCACAATGAAGGGAAACAGGTGGGTTGCAGCAGGGTTCCGAAGTAGACACTGTGACGACTCCGTAGATTCCGTCGCTTCTCCCCGAGGGGCGGCCCCTTTCCATGAGGCCTGGCCGCTACCCGATAGTCCCTCTGGGGCTGGTCCACAGTGGGAGCATCTCATGGGGAGAGACTACCCCTATGGGGACAAGGACGACCATCTAGGAAGAACCCGGTCTAACACCCCTCACCTAGCATCCCATACATCCTCCTACCCTATGAACCACACTTCTATATCTCCCACCTCCATATATGTGTGTCTGTAAGACTGAAGTTCCAACATTCAGTGAGATGAGGAAGAGTAGAGATGTCCTAACAAGGACTTCCCTGAGATGGACTGGGGCAAGGAACTCATGGTGGTAATAGTAAGGACAGAAACAAGTGATCACAGTTCAAGGGTGTTTATCTCACCCAGAATCAAGTTAAATAAACACCTAATATAAACCTAAATTTAAGATGGGTGCAAGCAACAACCATCAAATAATAATAAGGCCGTCCTTGTGGTGCCTTGTCAAAATAGATGGCCCATACTAAAAAACCTATTGCCGATCCTTACGCTAAATACAAAAAGGAGTGTGGGATAGTGTTCTTGCAGTAGTCGAGATCTCCCTTCCCCACGTTTTAAGCACGGGACAAGGTAGGATTCTGGAGCACATCACATGCTCAAGCTTTTCCAGCATGAGCCAACAGTTCTGTTCTCCGGTATCAGGGCCTTCGGTGGTTAAGTCTCTTTTTTACAAAAAGTTTCTTTCCTCCAGATGACCTGATGGGTTTTAAAATAAACAAAAGTTCCTTTCTGTTTGTGCTTGGGGTGATGCCTTTTCACCCCTGGCTCCCCCTCTTCCTGGTGGCTGGTTCGATATGGTACTGAGTTCAGTGCCTGCTGCTAAGGTCTGTGTACACACTGCATATTCTAATCCGAGGATTGTTGACGCAGCCCCTCATCCCGAGGGTATCGATAAACTGATTACCAATACATTGGGGAAGAGGAACGACCGTCGTTTACAGCTCTTCAAAATCTATTTCTGTTCTGTACTCTTTGGTTGTGAGCATTAATTTAAGGTTATAGACAGAGGTGCCTAGTAAGTATGCATGGCTTGTTGTACAAACAACTGTGCAGTAAGAGTCTAGGGGCACTGATCTTTTATGGCAGTCTGCAATAAGGGGAGGAATCCCTTTCTATGGCAATCTGCAGTAGGGGGAGGAATCCCTTTCTATGGCAGTTTGCAGTGGGGAAGAATCCCTTTCTATGGCAGTCTGCAGTAAGGGGAGGAATCCCTTTCTATGGCAGTTTGCAGTGGGGAAGAATCCCTTTCTATGGCAGTCTGCAGTAAGGGGAGGAATCCCTTTCTATGGCAGTTTGCAGTGGGGAGGAATCCCTTTCTATGGCAGTCTGCAGTAAGGGGAGGAATCCCTTTCTATGGCAGTTTGCAGTGGGGAGGAATCCCTTTCTATAGCAGTCTTCAGTAAGGGGAGGAATCTCTTTGTCAAATGGCTATTTCTTTACCAATCCTCCACCTCTTTGATTTCTTTAGTTTGTTGTGGATTTAAAGTGCTGTGCTGCGATTTAGGAGCAGCTGTTTCCCACCTCAGTCTAATCATGGAAATCAACAAAAGACTTTGAAAGGCTACTCTTTAAATCTCACTGCATAATGTCTATTATTACATGTTTTATGTGCATAAAAGTTCACAGGCATGAGTACTAAGGAAGTAACCAAGAGTAGTATTGAGGTACACTTGATAAGAGAAAAGGTACCGTAGTTACTCTCACAAACTCCTTACTTACTCTTCTCGCTCCATGATAGAGGCCCTGATTCGCAAAGAACTTACCTGGAGTAAGTCTGGTTTACACTTGGCTTAAACATGCTGGAGGGCTATTCAACTCTTGACTAACTCTGGTGTACACCTCTCTTACTCATCACTTACTGTAAGTGCAGGGGAAATCAGAGTTACTGCAATACTTTTTTTCCGAATTGAATAGCCTCCTCCAGTTGAAAGTCTGGGTAGTACAGACTTACTCCTGTTAACTTCTTTCTGATTCAGGCCCTAAGGCAGCAAGTAGTAAACTACATTTAATCCCTGTAATTTCATGGTGAGTCAAATGATCACTTTCTATGAATAAGTCAAGAGTGAAAAGAGTACTGTTACCTTTATGAATACGACCCCCTCTGTGGTTTACAGCATTAGAATAGTTCACATTTTCCGGTCCTTTATTTCAATCATTTTTCAGTTAGTTGTTAAGATATGGCTGTATCGGCTGGATGTGGCTGTATCGGCTCGATATGGCTGTATCGGCAGAGCCACTGAAGAGCAAGCACACTCCGGTTTTTGATGAATAAAAAAAAAAAGTGTGTGTTGTGGTCAGCCATCTTTGATACCTCTTGGAGACATGGTGTAAACTCAGTCAAGTACAACATACAATTAATTTATAGCTTTGCAAATCAAATTCCATTGAAAGGGGTGGTAAGCCCATGTTATGCACACAGCGTGCTCTCAAGCTGGAGTCCATTAGTCGCTGCAAGTTCGAGGTTCTTATTTGGCTCCAGCAGGTCTCTTACAGCAGATTGCAGAGCATGTCATTTCTGAGTGAAATGTGATGCAGGTTGCATTACATCAAGTGTATGTTTACCATGTTCATCCCCGGTGATGTCATTCACGTGCTTGAGTTCAATTACTGCCCTTTCTCCATTACGCGAGGCTTTTCTCTGCAGGCAGTTGTATATATGCCTTAAAAAATAGCTTAGTGACAGCGGTTCTCTTTTTATGCAGTCCAGAACTGCATGTTTTCACTTGGAAACACACGAATGCATTAATAAATCCCGCACTTGCATATGTCGCGCGCCCGCAGTGCAGTTTATCGCATCATTCAAGCACAAGCACAGCCTGACGTGTTTATGAACACTTAATGGATCTAGGAAAATGTATTTCATTTTCAAAAGGGGACCAAAAGCGAGATCTTTTGAAATCATTGACAGGCGCCTTCCTTTTATAGCAATGTATAGTTTGATTCCCAAAGAAGTTTGGCTTACCTCCGGAGAGGGATATTTCATTCGTTCAAGTTCGCAGCTTTATATTTGCAATAAAACCACCAAAGGCACTGCTTTGCCTAAGCTGACCCTTGCTTGTAAATATAAATGTCCAGAATGTCAAACCATGAGCTATGGAAGCTGGCTTGGTTATGCAAGAATGATAAACATGGCATGGCCTGCACACACTTCACATTCAACTCAACTGAATGAATGTGTTTTGCACAGATGTGTGCATATCACTCCAAAAGGCCAACTGGGCTGTGTCACCGGCTTTGCCCACCTTAAGCCTCCATCCAGAAATCTACACACCCATAGAAGTGATGATGGCGAGGGGGAGGGGACAGGAGAAGTTCAACACACTTGCCTTACAAGAGGCCACATCTACATCACTATTGGCTGGTCACTAAGCCATCTGAACTGGCCTTGCAGAGAACACCAACCTGCTGGCCAACATTCTTTAATACACCCCCAGCCCCCAACTACTTTCTAAACATCTCACGAATGCACCTGTGGGCACAGCATCCCTTTCTTGCAACATTAGGTGAAGAATATATTGTCATACTACTGCAGCATACTCTATTTTTGTGTACCCCGCTTCCCTCCTAAAACCTTGACTGCTCGAACACCGCTAGGGCTTGAGAAGGCTTGCACAAACCAGTGTGTCAAGCGTATTGGAATGTGTTCTCATTTCCTAAATAAGGTCTTAGGGTAATCATCCAAACATTCTAAAAATGAGAGGGGAATGTACATGCATGTTCCTGCAAAACCTTTAATGGTGACTGACAGGGCCACGTAGATGTAAACAGGCCATCTCTACCTGAGGGTAGTTTGACAGATCATGCTGATCCCACACATGGGGTGGTTGTGTCCTCTTCAATGCACAACCAAGATGTTGAGATCCTAGGGTCGCAATGTCAGGTGTTTGATCTCCTGAGGGAGAGATAGAGGGGGAGCGCGCCAGAGTGCGTGCGCGATATGCCGTTCCTCTAGTCTGCATATAACATGTAAGAAATGTTTCTTGCACTTACCTATAAGTCATAGATCACTTTTGATCCTAATAGCATACCCTAACACCTATAATCAACCTGAAAATAAAAACAATACAAATTGTGTCATTAGGGAACATGCAGACATTACATATGCAAAAGTTGGTTCATTCATTTATGCATCCATTTGCTGCCAAACTGAATGACCCATGAATGTGCACAATGGTAGTGTCTAAGACATCACTTAAAAATTGCCACAAAAAAGGAAGGGCTTTTTGGGATGTTTTTTGCCCAGGAGAGAAGCCGAGATGTTCTGATATACAAGACCCGTAGGTGGGACATGACTCAACCTCCCAAGACATGGACTAGGGCGGGGATTAAGGGCACAGCGCACACTTGACCTTGTCTTGTGTGTCTTTATTCTGTGCAAGGTGCAAATAAAAGAAGGTTGATCACTCAGTGTGTCCTTGTTGCATTGCTTTCTTGTTGTGAACATGTGTGCACTCCCCTGCATGTTTGCGCATATGCATCATTCTGAACATGTCCCGGAGGGTGCCCCCATTTCCAAATGCTACATTCTTGGGTTTCTCAGGCTAGGTGATGGTGGACTATGCCGAGCATCTCAGTCTTTCTGCAGAAATCCTTGGATCTGTCCACTTCAAGCGGGCTTTATTCATGGATAGACACCTTCAAGAGGATCAGTTTCAGAACATTTTTATTAAACTTTATGGTCTGAGTTCGGTGGTAAGTCAGAATCAGGAGATGAACAACTCATTGGGCCTCATTACGAGTTTGGGGGTAGCCATGTCCTTAGCAAGGGCATGGCTACCAGCGCCGTTGTTGCCTTAACGCAACAGTTGTAACAAGGCCCATTGTGTTTCTTGCTATAAATTGTTCTTTTGGTGACAAATGTTTGTTTTGCTCAGTCCTAACAGTCTGCTCCCTTATGCGGAAAGAAAAAAAAAAGTGTCCACAAAGGTTGCACGACTGGATGTCGTACCAAAGAAAAAGAGTCTTCTGACTAACACCTGTGTGGCCTAATCCTAGCCCTACCACTAAAAAGTAAAAGGAACTACAAATGAAAAGAACACTAAGAGTGTAGGCAGACTGGCTGATCTGAGACTCGCACTGTACTGTCAGAGCTTTCACCACCCACTGTTCATTGACTTCTCCCTGGGTTATTGCGCTTGCATTTATATTCCCTGAGGGGCTCCTGTCCAGGGCATACAGAAAAGCAAAATGATCTATCTAGGCCTGCGGGCCTGTGGGCCATTTCTACACAAGGTTTTCCTGAGGGCCTTCTGCCCGTGGCATAAGAACAGGGGCCCTTATATCTCATACCCTTACGTCTCTAGGCCCTTTGGGCCTGTGGTTCAGCTCTGCATCCACAAAGTCCTTTCAAGTCTCTCTGAGTGGCCAGACCTTCCTCGGCTTATTCGGAAAACCCTCCAGTTCATATCCCTCCGTGGGGTCTTGGGTTTCAAACACCCTTGTGGGGTCTTTCTTCTCTCTTAATTCAATTTTGACTGTTTACTCTTTCAGCTCCTATTGGACTTGCTGGGTTCTTAGCCCCTCTCTTCTGTTTCTCACCCCTTTCATCGCGTCTTCAAGATTTCACCCCTGGGCTTAGTGTATACAGGCTAACACTCGGACAACTGGTGCGCTGGCCCCTATGAGGGGTCAGTAATGCGAGACAGACAACTGTTTGAAGATCTTTCAAAATGTGCCATTTTATTTTAAAAGACAATGTTTCAAAATGACTCACTTTCCCTACTCTGTTAAGGAATTCCCTGTCTATTCTAAAAGCTAAGGGACCACACTCTAATACAGAATAACTGGCACTCACACTAAACAATACACACAAATGCAAGGTATGTCAATTTAGCATATTATGAACAAGATATACTGTTCCTAAATAAACTTCTGATTTCTTGGGTGATTTCCCTTCCCCAGGATTTAAAGTCAAAGCAAAAGTTCATCAACAAAGAATTCCAATGGCTATAATTCTCCTCCCTTTAACAAATGTTCCACAAGCAACGAATCTCCTCCTTTTGGGTGAAGTTTTCCACTTTTCACTAAAAGCAAAACAGCCACAATGGTAATCCTGGCCACACGGCTTTGTCAATCCCACAGGAAGAATTGTCCCAGTCCAAAAGAAAACTGCAATATTCACACTGTCAATGGTACAACGTGCCTGGTAAACAGTCAGGATTCGTGGGATTATGCTTTCAAAAGTCACACTGGTATATTTGTCAGGACGACCTCTGAATACTGCTGCTTTTACTTCAACAACTATAGTTTTTAACTTTGGGCTACTGCTAAAGCTTCACTGACTTTGAGACAGATTTTGACAAGATTTCTTCTACAATGTTTCCACCTCTTCATGTGGGCTAGGCACAGTTCCTTCAAACTATTTTCTTCAAAGGGGCAGCCTCTTAGCCTCTCTTGTCTACTGTCAGCCGTGGTAACCTGTATTTGCCTTCAAGACTCCCTACTCTCTGGCCTCGACAGTCTTGGGCATTACAGGTTGAGTCTACTATAAAAAAACAATGTTCTTCACAAGCAGCCAATTCCCCTTTCCCAACTTTGCCTGCATCTTTCTGCCAGCTTTCAGCACAACAATTACCCAGAAGCCTTTGTGCCACTCTCTTAGCCTCAGCTAACAGTTGTATACGTGTTGGTTTATGCCATTGAACTGTTAATAACTTCACAGTATTGCTGAATTGCTCTAAACTCTGAGAAAGGTTCGATTTCACTCTCAGTATGGGGTATCTCTTGGCTTTAGGCAATGTTTGTTTTCTTCTTCTGATGCTTGCTGTCTTCTTCAGTCTAGTATACTCTTGTGAATACTTGTATACAAAGTAAAAGATTCAGTATTTCAGAGAAAACCACACTAGGCACACACAACACTCTTTTGATGTAGTGTTCATGCTTTGAAAGTGATTGTGTAAATGTTCAAATAGAATCAAAGGATAGAGTTCAGGCCTCCTTGGTGAATCACAATAAGGCACACACAACCATTTGTTAATGTAGTTTTCCCATGGTTTGAGATTGTCAGCATTGAGTGTTGTTCTATAATGGTTTTGGTAGCGTTCCTTTTTCTCAATTGAGGACACACAACCACTCTTTGAACAATTATAGTCTACGGTTATTGGAACAAATGGTTTAACAGCGCAAGCTTCCTACGCAAGCAAGAAAGCTATTTACTTGATTTGTGTGCTTTATATTTCCATTTTTCAAGAGATCTTGAATACAACAGTCCACTTCTACTCACTGAAAGCCTTACGTGAGTGGCAAAGGAGCTGGTTACTGTTAACAGCAAGGCGCACGCAATGCTTTAGAACGCTGTCCTTCACTCATCTGCTTTAGAAGCGTTTGCTGTGTGGGTCGCACTGCATTCCTGACTTTCTACTTCTGGCTTGCTGGGGACCCACACCCTTTTCTTGAACAGGTGTGTCCGGTCCAGCCACATGCCTTGCGAGATTCCTCTGCTTCCAAGACCCTCGACTTGACAAGTGCTTCTTGCTTCATTGTTCGACACACCAGCAGCTACGCAACCACAGCAATCAGGGTCACAAGGGGAAAACGTTTTCTCCAGCATGTCTTCTGCTGCACAGCCTCTGAACTTCAGATTTTGGGAGGACAGGACTCTCAGAACATGCAGGTAAAATCTGCTGTCTCCACTTTCAGGCGTTCCTCTTGTTCCCCCACTTCTGCTTGGTTTTCCAGCCTCGTGTCTTCCACTCCAGCCAATGTTCCAACCCCTTCCACTCTTCCTTTTTTTCTCTATCTGAGGGGCCTTTATGCCTCCCAGGGTCGGTAATAATTTTCAGGTGTGGGCTATTAGCCTCAAATGTCTGACTACTGCAATGGCTACTAGGCTTAATTGCCTGACTTTTGCAACTGTATGCCTCTTTAGCCCTCTTCCTTGTCTCAGTCCCTCTAGGATGCTGGGACATGTAGTTTCTTTTGACAAAGTTAGGTTTTTCAACTTCTGCTATTTGGCAAACAGCCATCAATAATGTGGGCATGTGGGGAAAGTTAAAAAAGGGGTTGTCCCAGTCTTCCTGGTCTGCCCCTCCTCCCATGTGAGCCTCCTAGAGTACATAACCACCAGGGTCAGGATCAGAAGCGCCTGCCTTTCCCTGGACACATGAGTGGGGTCCCAGACCAGATTTCTGGGAGAATCATTTCTGATTCTTCACACCCCTCTTGGGTCTTCAGCTGTCTCTCCCCAGCTTGGGGTATACAGACCCTCGTCCTGTCGCAGGCTAACTGTTGCCCTAGCCACACTTGGGCCTTCTGCTGTCTCACACCGGCTTGTGGCATATCCAGGCCAGTCCACCCTCCTTGAGCACACTGTGTACTTCATTTGTGGCGGAAGCAAACTTTTGGAAAGGCAGTTGTGTTGCTCCTCTTCCTGTCTTGTCTTCCATGTGGGTTCCCAGTCCTTGGTGCTTCCCGTTGCTTCCACACAGGACTCCAGCATCGCTTTCTCCAGGCGCTGGCTGAACCCCTGGCAAGCGGTCGCGTCACTTCTCGGTGTGGCGGGCCAAGCTTCCCCAGCTCTCGGCTTGGATGAGGGGCTGGTGCTCCGCAGTATACCTCGTAATACCCCGATCCACACCATCTATGTGGGTGGTCACCCTGAGTTTGTCTTGAAGGGTTACGGGCCCTCTTCTGCATCTTGGCTCTGCAGGCTTGCATGCTGCACACTAGCTCGCTCTCTTGCTCGACTTCATGTTGCGTCGTGTTCTTGTCGTGTCGCTGTTGGGACACTCCATTTGTTTAGGTTTGGCAACAGTACAGGGTCAGAAACTAAACAGGTACAACATTGCCACAGTGATCTGGTGCAATCCTCAAATAACCAATGAAGGCCTTAGTGTCCTGAAATAAGGGAAGATGACACATATGCTTGCCAAGGGACAGCCTGTTCTCTAAAGGGGGTTCATCAACAGTGAGATCCTGCTTGGCCTGTCCCCAGGCAGGAGTCACTGTCTCGCCTCCCTAGTCCCATAGGGGGTGGCTCCCCCTTTGGGAGAGATGACACATTCCCTGGATTCTACGCAGTTTCTATCCACTAACTCCTCCTTTCATATCATGGCTGTGTTTCCATATTATAATATTCAGAAAGGATGTGAGGTAACAAACCTCCTGCCCTTGGAAAGCCCTAAAAGAGGAATCGTAGTAGATGGCACAACACGCCCGCCTCTGTGGATTTTGTGGAAGGCCAGGTGGAGGACACTGACTCTGATTAGACATTTCACTGGTACGTTTATTAAAGAAAATGAATAAAGCCTATCTTTCCCTATCCTACAAGGCTGCCCCCTCCTAACAAAACCAACTAAGGTGCTTGTCAGTCACCAGTGGATGTCTAGAATGGAAACTATCCACAGTGCAACTCTAAGCCTATCCAACCCTACAACTATCTTAGTAACTCAATGTCAGGAGAATGGCTCCCTTCTCTGGAGGTTTGTTGGTTTCAATTGATGAACTTTAGATAGTCGTGAGTGACTACTTTTATGAGTTTGTACATTTCATTCACTGCACACTTTTTTGTTTCTTCTCTTGGTTTCCTCTACAAAGAGTAATCCTTTCCTCTTCCACTGGTAAACTTATCCAGCATGTATCTTTTTGTCTTCTGGGCTATTTCTGATTCCTCTAGACAGTTTGTAGTCTTTGGTTTTACAACTTCTTTGACTTTATATATATCTACTATGTACACCTTGTTCTCAGGTTTCTCTGTTATAACTTGCTCCTCTATTTTGATTAGACCTTTTTCTTCTAGACTAGTATGAATTGGGTCACTCCCAAAAAACCTCTGATTCGCTTCTCTTTGTACTGGTTTCACAATACTTTTCTCTTGACTGAGATGAGTAGGAACATGCCAGTGGTGACTCTCATGCTCTCTTCTGTCTGATATCATCGTATTATCTATCTCTTGATTGTGATGAATATGAGCATTCCAGTAATGATTCTCATTCTCTCGTCTGCCTGATATCATCATATTATCTTTCTCTTGATTGTGACGAATATGAGCATTCCAGTAATGATTCTCATTCTCTCGTCTGCCTGATATCAACATTTTATCTTTCTCTTGATTGTGACGAATATGAGCATTCCAGTAATGATTCTCATTCTCTCGTCTGCCTGATATCATCATAGTACCTCTCTCTTGATTGTGACGAATATGAGCATCCCAGTAATGATTCTCATTCGGCCTCTCATTGTCCATATTTCTTTGCGTTCTTGGGGCTAATGCCAGTGGGGTTAACGATCATTGAGGGTCAGCTGGCTCTCCCTCTAACTTGGTGTCTCATGGCTTTTTTCAGATCCTTGTCCATTGGGGCGTCTTGGGCGGCTTAACTGTATATTGTATACTGGCTTGTCCCAGGTCTTCTGTGGCAGAATGGTTTCGGTGTTGTTTCAAGGACCCACGGTCCACCACAAATCTCTTGTGTTTACGCCACTACTCCCGAGCTCTTTCTCTCTCACTCTCTTATGAATGACATGGTGTGCTCAGATCCACTTCTCCCGGCTCTCTTGCTACCGACTGTACTGTGTCTGGTACTTCGCTTTCTCCCACAATTGCAGGATGCAGTCTGTCTTGCCTCTGCTTCTTCTCTCCGGAGTTAGTTCTCAAGCCCGTTTGAAACTCATGGGCTCTCTCTTCACATCTCCAGACTCCTTCCCTTTTTGGAGTTACGCAGCCATCGGGCTTACCCTTGTCTAACCATGTATTTCCTTCTCTGTTTTGGGTGGATTCTCTTCTCCTCCATACATCCTCTTCTTCGTCTCATTGGCCTGGGGACGTCATGGGAACTCTTCTATTTACTGTTGGGAAATAACCTATTGTATTGTATCATAACAACAATACTGGTTGTCTCTTCCCATATATTTTTAATAGGAAGGTTTGAAGATGTTATTTTGAAAGGTCCTCTAGGGAGTCCCTCATAGGAATGGGAGTCCTTGTCCCCAAAGGAGGAGTCTCTCCCAGTGAGGTCTCACTTTCCTCTACTCCTAGAGAGGGTCTTGCGGAGCAGAATCACCTCCCTAGCCTCATGGGGGTGGGGGATGGGGGGAGCGGTGAATTCCTGCAACGCATCACAACGTCCAGATAATCCACTTCTTATATGTCACAGTTATTTACTTCAGTTTTACTTGCTCATAGTGCTTCAATATTTTAACAATGTAAACATTTATTTTGAAAGACAATAAAATGTTGGATTTTTCATCCTGGGAAAAATTATAGTCTGCCACCAGACACAGGCAATTATAGACTGTTTTAATATAATGTACAAGTACATCATTTAAGGGTCGCCAGAGGTCGCAACTGCAACCTCTGAGGTCTCTATTGCAACCTATGTGGTCTCCCTTGAGACCTCTTAAAAAAAAAAAAAAACTTTTTTTTTCTTTTTGTAATGCAATCCCCTATCCTGTGGCCAGTGGACCATTTGGCTCTTTACTTCTGGGGTGGCTGGCTTTCTTGTTCAGGGCCCTTAAAAAAAATAAGAAAAATAAGAACAGAAGTGCCATAAGTCTAACACTTTCAGCACTGACCCTAATTAAGAAAGAACAGGAATGCCAAATAATGTGTCTTTCTGGAATTGTATACAATAATTGCTAGACTCATTAAAGGTTTATTTCAGGCACGCTTCAGGAGGTGAGTCACTGATTTAGTCTGTTCTTAAATGCCTCAACTCAGCCTTTCATCCTTCTGAGGTCGATAAATGAGTACCAACACAGGTTGGGTGATATTGGTTGTATATTTTTTCTATATAAAGCGCTTAAGCGTAAGTGCTATATAATAACACATCATTATCATTTGGTCATGGACGTCTGCTTGCATTCACAGTAATTTGGTATTATGGGCCTATGCACACCGATCTTAACGATACATATGGGGATCCATTCTTGCATGAAATGTACATCACACTATAGTGATATCGTAACCATATTTTTGATGCCACTTCCTGTTTTGTCAATGGGTGAAAGGTCGTGTTCCATCACTACCCGTGATATCACTTCGGGGTGGGGTCAAATGACAACACTTCCTGTGATGTCACCAGGGGGTCAAGGGTCGTGTGATGTCACTTACATTACCCCTGGCATTTTGGTGAAATGACGTCCCTGATAATGCATATCTTTTAAAATACCAAATAATGCTCTTCTGTTGTTTAGTTCATACACGTGAAAAATAATTTTTAATGTTAGTGGTACAAGTTATGTTATCATGAAAAGACATATGTGACAGAAGCTGCTGTTTGAACTCCAAAATAATGGTGTTGGCGGCCACTTACTGCAGGACATTGTGTTCATGATAGGAACGCATAGCTCACTCAAATTAAAGTACCATGATCTGGGCGCTAGCCCAACACTCTGCGAGTATTTCAAGTACACCCTGCTCTGTGGGTGTGTGACATGGCCGTGATCCTACTTGCAACCCTAACAGCAACTAAACAATAAAACACATTTAGATGTGCCTACTTTGAAAGTCCCCCTTGTAAAGTTTTCAAAGGTGATGTGTGTTCTTGTTCGGGAGGTGACATTTTTGGAACATTACAGTTGTAGTAAAAGCTTTGCATGATTTGCAAAGGGATGCGAAGTGATTTTTAAACTGCTCTGGCAATCTGCCACATTGGCAAAGCGCCTCGTCCGTGTGTATCAGGTGAGGAAAGGAGGGCGCTATATGCACGACATGTGGTGATCTCAGGGCGCCCCCAGCGAGCTCACCTCCGTGTGCTCTCGCGCATCTGTTCCGCATTGCAAGAATGTCCGCCGTTTCAGCAGATCCCATGTCGCAGCATGATTGGGAACGCCTTGTTCATATTAACACACCGAGGCCCGAAGGGTCTGACTTCTATCATCGACCCTGGATTCTAGCAGGGGTGAGCTGTGCTGCACACGCAACACGACCACAAACATGTTGCGTTGCGAAAAGATTTCAGAGAATAAAAATAATGCTGTTCATTTTGTTAAAGAAAGGAGGTTGTGGGATGTTAAAGAAAGGAGGTTGTGGGAGTAGGGCCCAAAATAGGAGTGCGCACCACTAGAAATATTCATAAGCAAGTCTAGTAATATTAGAGCTGCTGTCGTGTAGGTGGTGAGGTGATCTACCACTATCACCTTAGAGTAAATTAAATTATTGGGAATTACCATCTACACAGGCTGCTATACAAAACCCCTGAATGTGGTAATTTTGCACAAAAAAAGGATGGGGAAGTGGTCAAAAATATGTTCAGCCGGTTTTTTATTCAGAGTAAAACTTGTATAAGTGACTGTTAATTTTGTTGGTGTCTTTTATCTATGCAATGAAAGGGAAGCCGTCTGCATTTTTTTTTTAAATCAACATATCAAAAATACATTTAGGAACATGTTCCTTAACTGGCGGCATACACATAGTGAAGAAAAAGGCTTTACGAGAGGCACGCCTACTTTTTAGGCATTTTCTTTTTTTGAAAGATATAAAAACAATAATCTTACTAAATCTTACCTATTCTTCGTGTTATCTTGAACCTCATGGTTTCCATTTGCGCCATGTTTTAGAAGACACTCAGTCCAAGTAGCTACATTTTTTTCTTATGTACAATACGTTTACGGTCTAGTATTTTGGGTATACAACGAGTTTATTTTGAAACTAATATCATGTTCATTGTCATTCTTGTCTTATGTAAACTACCACATCAAAAGTCATTTCTAATTTGAAGAATGATTGTTCTGTAATGTAGGCTGGTGGTTTGTGCAAAACAAACGAGGATGATGGCGTGAAGTTTGGGATTAATCTTAACCCCTGGCTTTGCTCTGGGCAACGCACCAGACCATCGTTCTACACCTGCCAAGCCATTGCAAAAGGGGAAAGGCCATATGCAAATCCGGCTTGGACCCCAAAAAGGGCAGTCCAGCCTAAACTGGTTGGTCACATCCGTTCTGCCGGAGACCACAAGCATCCCCAGACATGGTTAGGCCTTGTTGGGCGTCATCAGTGAGGAGTAGCTTGGGTCTCTAGGCCCAGCAGGCACGGGACCCACTTCTGGGCAAACCCATCCCACTTGGGGTGACAAAGCAAAAACAAAGAGGTGATGGCTGGAAGGTTTGGAATTCTTGTCCCTGATAGTTAGGTAGGTGCACTGTAATTGCTTTCATAGAACACAATAATGATTGTTTATTTGCAAGAATTTTTTTTATTAGTTTGGGTTTGGTGATTTTGTCCCTCTTTGATGTATGAACATTTATGGATAGAGAAAGAAAATGTGTCAGCCTTTTGTTAACACCCTTCTTGTCGTGTTTGCTCCCTAAGAACCAGAAGCAGGGCACACTTCACTGTAAACCTCCAGTAAACTAGGGGCCACCAATCCGACCCTGAAGGGTAGGATCTGATCTGATCTGACCTGCAAACCTAGTTGGTTAACACATGGAATAACAGTCTTGCAAAATGAATCTGCAGGCGAAAATGTTCTTCCATGAGACATATCACACGCCAGAGAAAACACATATGGAACAGATACCTTATAACAGAGCTGCCACAAACAAGGAACAGTAGGGCGGTGGGGCATGGTCCCCCATTGTAAGATGGTCATTGGTTAAGATGTAAAGATTCAATGAAAGGCACTCTCTGTACCAAAGAGCAGCTGCTTGTTATTATTTGTGATACTTATTTACTATATTGTGTAACCACACTGTAATTCATTAAAAAAAGGAAAAACAAATCACTATATCACAGAACAAGGAAACAAAAGATGCTCTTAAAAAAACAATAAAGTGGAGGGCGCTGTTGCGGGGCAACCAAAATGGCTGTGCTCTGCTAGAGCTCCTGGAGCCTGGAGCCATCAACAGGACGGAATGTGCTTCATTTTGGCACAACAAGCTCTCTACCTGTTTGGGAGCCATCCCTGGGAATGAACGCATCAAATAGATCCTGATTTTGTTTCCCGACTTCATCCTGGGACTTCAGTGTGGTTCATAGCGGCCGCGCGCTGAGGAAGTAGGTCTAGGCCGGGATGGCTGCGTGGTGGAGGAGGAGGTACATGCAGCTCCTCCAGTGCTGCCTATCAAATCGGGACAGCATCTGACCATGATCGTTGGGCCCACGACAAAGCCGTGTAGCTCGTGGCGGTAAGCAGCATCCCTGGCTCGGTGACCCCGCTCATTGGCAGTGTTGGCACAGTGGTGCTCATGCTGCACCAACCCCTTTTAGCCACTTCACTGCAAAAACTCAGGACATTCTGGGCACCTTGCCTTCACCTTCCCCATCACCTTCCGCCACTCTTCTGGCACCTTGCCTTCTCCTTCCCCATCACCTTCCGCCACTCTTCTGGCACTTTGCCTTCTCCTTCCACATCACCTTCCGCCACCTTCCGCCACTCTTCTGGCACCTTGCCTTCTCCTTCCCCATCACCTTCCGCCACTCTTCTGGCACCTTGCCTTCTCCTTCCCCATCACCTTCCGCCACTCTTCTGGCACCTTGCCTTCTCCTTCCCCATCACCTTCCGCCACTCTTCTGGCACCTTGCCTTCTCCTTCCCCATCACCTTCCGCCACTCTTCTGGCACCTTGCCTTCTCCTTCCCCATCACCTTCCGCCACTCTTCCGGCACCTTGCCTTCTCCTTCCCCATCACCTTCCGCCACTCTTCCGGCACCTTGCCTTCTCCTTCCCCATCACCTCCCATCTCCCCTCTACCATTCTCTCATCATTCTTTCCTGTCACATATGATGAGATCACTAGATTTGTCTGCTCTATGAAGGTCTCCTCCAAACAGGTCTCCCCTTGTTCTTCCAGAATTACTAAGGACAACATTGGCCCTCTTGCCCCTGCACTTGCTAATTTCTGCACTCACTCTTTTGCTACCAGATCTTTTGCCTCTTCCCTCAAGCACTCTCTTGTGTGCCCCCTCCTTAAAAAACCTTCTGCAGACCTGTCCTGTCTACTACTACTGCCCCATCTCTATTGCCCTTTTCCTTGGGAAACGATTGGAGAAGCTTGTCTTCCCCAAGTGACCCACCATACTGAGCTTGTCGGTTGCCTCCACGACGATCAATCTGGATGCTGAGGATCCAGAGGCACGGAAACTGCTCTTCTGAACACCCGTGAAGAACTGCTCCCATCTCTGGACTCCAACTTTCCAGCTGTCCTCATTCTACTTGATCTCTCCTCTGCATTTGACACGGTTAACTACCCCGTCCTCATAAAATGGCTCCACAATACCCTAGGTACCTCAGAGCGGGTACTGGACTGGATGACCTCCTTTTCCCTGACCATCCCTCCCAAGTTATCCTGGGCTCTTTCTCCTCTCCCACCTCTATCTCCACCTGGCGTCCCCGAGTGCTCTCGACCTTCTTCTTGGCTCTTTAACATTTCTCTTGCCCTGCTTGCACACCTAATTTCCACCTACTCCGCTCACTTCCAGTGTTATGCAGATGACACACAATTCTTCTTCTGTCACACATCGGGGTCTGAGTGACCCGCGCACCTCTTCATCACGCCAGGTGAAACAAGCCACCAAGGTACCTACCAAATTTGTGACGCTTTGCCGCAATATCCGACGTTTCTCAGCCCCTTACTTCTCTCGGTGGCGGTTACCCTGGAGGTTGGGCTCAACAACATCAAAGGTATCGACAACCTAGCCTTTGCCTACAACTCCCAGGAAACCTACTTTGCGTGTAGTTCCGACTATTCGTAACGTGAGCTCTGACGGGATTACGGCGCTCCGCCTCCTGAGTATATTAAGCACTGCAGCGGTAAGGACGCTGCTTCTGATTAAAGTTGCAACCGGCATCCGAAGTTTCGTCTTCTGTGCCTTCCAGCCTTCCCGTGTACCAATTCCTGAGAGTTCTCAAACTCTTTTGACTTCCTGTGTACCGGCCCTTTGCCTGTCCTACGGTTTGCTTGTTTCCTGATTCTGTACTGTTTTCTGCCTACCTGTGTACCAGACTTTTGCCTGTCCTACGGATTGCTTACGTCCTGATTCTGTACCATCATTAACCCGCTTGTGTATCGGCTCTCGCTGCCTGTTTACTGGATTGCCTTCCTTCTGTCCCGATTTACCTACCACCGCCTTCAACTGGTTTTCCTCACCTTCCCAGCTGACATCAAGTACTGGGTACTGTTCCATTCCAGTGTTCTTTTGTGGAATTCGACTCCATTCCGAGGTTTTGGATTTTCTCCCTCAAGTGTACGCAAGGACGCTTTGCTGATTAAACACAAAAACTCTTTTTCTGAAAGTGCACACAGGGACGCCTTGCTGAATAGTGTGCACCTACCCGTATCTAGTGCGCCCCTCGTGCCGCCCGGGTATAGCTTCCCTAATAACCTTCCTGTTTATTGTTTTGTACCTCCATCGTTCTAGTTTAGGTTATTTCAACTCCTATCCAATTCCTTCTGGTAAGACTTCCTTCATTTTATTTATTGATTCCTATCTGAATCTATTAATTTCTTACCCGAATCCTCAAAATAGAAGTTAATCTCTTTTCTGTACTTACAGGGGAAATTCCATTTCTGTTCCTTTTCGATGATAAGGGGAGTGGGTGACTCAGGTACTTTCTGCTTCTGAGAGGCTTTTCTCTTTTGATGATCTTTGCTTTTTTCCAAATATTTACTAATTGTCCTTTTCTTTTTAGCTCGGTCTGTGGCGGTGTGTTCTCCCCGCTCTTTTGGGTGATCAGTCTCTCAGTCTGTAATTCATTGCAGCTGAGGGTCTTATCATCAAAAAGAGCTTATTCCCTCAACAGAGAGGAGGCTCAGGTGGAGGCTCCATCTCGAGCTCTTCAATCAACATCCAGTACTTCCTTCCTGGTCGCTTGCCTGAACCACTCGCCGGCCGGTGAGTAACATCTTCAAACTTCCCTCTGATCTTCTGCTTACTCCTTCCATCATTCTTTACTGCCTATCTGCCATCCAGTCCTGGTGTGCCTCCAATGATCGTTTCCTTAATGCCATCAAGACTGAGATCCTTCCCATTGGAACTCCTGCCCCCTTCCCTCCCCTCACTCTGGCCACCCTCTATGGGTTCTCCCCCTTCCCCCTTCTCCTTCATCTGAAGCCAAAAACCTTGGAGTCATCCTCGACTCCTCTTTCCTTCCTCCCTCACATCCAGGACCTTGCCAAGGAGGCCCACTTTCAACTTCACTTCCTCAAAGTAAACCTTCCTTTCCTAATTTTTCTCAGAGGCTTATTGTCTCTAGACCTCTGGTACTCTCTAGCCTGGACTACTGCAACAACCTCTTCCTTAATCTACCCTCTTCCTCTCTATGTACCCTCCAGCTTATCCAGAATGGGGCTGCAAGACTTATCCATGGCCTCAAGCTCAAGGACCCCATCTCCCGAGCCTTAAAACCCATCCACTGGCTCCTGGTTGCTGCAAGGATTGCATTCAAAACCCTTTGAATCATCCATAAGGCTGTCTGGGGCCAGGCACCACCCATCTACAACTTGCTCTCACTAAATACTCTCCTTCCAGATCGTTATGTTCCTCTGGCACCAACTCTCTGAGTGTCAAGAGCTTTGCTAAACAGTGAGTTGGTGGCCGATTGCTTTCCGCGGCTGGCTCCCTCTTATAGAACAGACTCCCCCTTCCTCTTCATCTTGAGCTGGATTGCCAAAAAATCTGGTAGCTCCTCAAGACTTTCCCTTTCACCTCCTTCTTCCACCCCACCCTCCTCTGCTACATCCCACAGTCACTGAGATTGGTGACCAGGGTCCTTATTTGTCCACCTGGGTCCTGGCCTCACACCCCCAATTGCTTTCAGCCTCTGCCCACTCCAGCACTTACGCGCCCACTGGCCTGTGCTATCACAGATCTGCACCTATTTATTGGCAGTCAACCACTCAGCAAACGATCTCTGCCAGTCTCTTAACAGCTTGCAACTTACTGCCTAGCACCGCCAACCACCCCCCCACGACCTTATCCCCTCACTCTCTGCACTTGCACGCTCTGAATGCTCACAAGGCCTAGTAGGACCGCCTCTCTCTGTCATTGCTATATTTGCCTTTCACTCCCATGTTCCTTCCCTGTTGCCCTGTGAGCGCTTTGAAACACAATCTACTTGATATATAAGCACCTTAAAATTCACAATGATAAAATAAAAAAGAAAGAGATCCTGCGTGCCATTCTGAGGCAGTGACAATCACCCCGGGCTGCTGCAGCGTTGGCTTGCATCCCGCTGTGCTGTGCGCCTCTGACACTGGCAACACTTCTGCTGAGGAGACGTGGGCATTGGGACCAACAGCCTCCAGCACAGGTGCAGGCTTCATTGGGAGGAACTCGTCAGCCTGCAGGGACGTTGACTGGTTTGGTGGAGGCTCTGTGCAGCCGCTCCCTTTTCCCTTGATATTGCTATGGTCCGGTGAGTGCACTACTTTGCACCTGTGACACTCCACACTCCTTGTTTTAACATTCTGCAAGCACTCATCTGTGCCATATTGGAGGTATTGAGCCCATTTGGTCCGAGTGTGTGTGAACCCCTGCTCCTCCATTGAAGCGTATCTCCTGGGGCCCTTCTCTATCCTGATTGTTACGGTGTAAGGCCTGCGGATGCATTTGTTCTGACTGCCCTGGCGAGGCTTGAGTTCACTACTGCATTGCTGATGGACGGAGTGTAACAGCCTCCCCTGTGTGTGCACGTGCCTGCTTTTTTGGCTAGTTAATCTATTGCTGGGACCTTTCTGCACTACAAGGATTATGAAAGGAGGAGCAAAACAGCAGTGTTCCATGAATCTGTATGCCAAATCCCCTCCGAAGGCCTCTGAAGTTACTGAGGCAGCAGGTGTTATGGATTCAGCGACTGCCCCTGCGGAACTTACCGAAGCCCAGCGCATGATGGCGTGCATGCAGGAAGGGTTTTCGGCGGTACATAGCAAGCTGAATGCCAGAACCACCACTGTGGGGTCCATTAAGGCACACCTGGAGAAAACTGATCAGTGCTTGATGGAGGCAGAGACGAGAGTGGGTGCAGTAGAGGACAAATTGACCACCCTGAACGCGGAGGTGAAGGTCCTCTCCAGGCAATTGCATATGGTGGCAAAGAAGAACAATTAACTGGAATCGCGGTCCCGACTTAAAAATATATGCATCATTGGGGTACCCGAGAGCAAAACTGAATCATCACTGCAGTCATGAATAGAAACCCCGCACCTTCACCGCAGTTTCTAACTGAGCGTACCCATCGATCCGCTGCACCTTAACCCAGATCCGGGGCACCCCCAGGGCCGATTATCGCTTGTATCCTTAACTATCGAGACTGTGACGCCATTCTTCGAGCTGCCCAGGAGGGTGGTCAGTGATAATGTTGAATCCAATAATGTCGACAGTCAAAATGTCGAAAAAAAAATGTCCAAAAAAAATGTAGAAAAGCAATAATGTCGAATTTTTTCTACATTTTTTCGAATTTTTTTAAAAAAAATAAATAAATAATTAAAATGTGTTGAATATGAGGGGTGAGAGGGTGGTGGGGGGGTGGCAGGGGGGTGTTTGGTGAGGGGGGTTCGGGGGGACCCCCCCTAGTAAATGATATTTTCCTTGTTTATTTATTGAATAAATAAATAAATATACAATTAAAATGTGTTGAGTATGAAGGGTGAGAGGGTGGTGGGGGGGTTTCAGGGGGGTGTTGTGTGAGGGCGTTAGTAAATGATACTCTTCTTGTTTATTTATTTATTGAATAAATACATAAATATATATATATTTAAAATGTGTTGAGTATGAGGGGTGAGAGGGTGGTGGGGGGGCGGCAGGGGGGTGTTGGGTGAGGGGGGTTGAGGGGGACTCTTCTTGTTTATGTATTTATTGATAGTGCTAAATGACATTTTTTTTCGACATTTTTGTTTCGAAAAATTGACTCTTTTCATCATATGTATAGGATTTCGACATTATTGTTTTCGACGTTTTTTTTTCGACATTTTTGTAAGTGCACATTTTTTTTTCGACATTATCACTATGAACCGCCCAGGAGCAGGGAGATAAAATGCTGGGGTTCAACAAAGTGCACATCTATCCTGATTTCTCTGTGGCCATGCAGCAGGAGTGGAAGCCCATTTTGGTGGTTACGAAACTCTTGCGAGACAAAGTGCTGAAGTATACTGTTATATTCTGCCTAGCTTTGCATCGAGTGGAACACCAAGACTTATTTTTTTACGTTACCCGAGAAAGCTACGTAATTCCTGGATGAAAATGGGCGCCAAACTATTGGCTTATCGGGAATTCATGCCTTGCCTGCCTGCCACATTTGCTTATTGTGTTCCCTTTTCTGGTGTTACCTCCTGATGCTCCATTTTCAAACTATATCACCACGAAGAGAGGGCGTCCTCAACCAGCGCCCTGAGCTGTGCTACATTTTCTTTCCTCCAGATATGTTGTGACTGAAGAAGTATGCAAATCCTTGTTTTTTCATATGTTAAAGTCTGTTGAATGGCCCAGGTCTAAGCCCATGCACCGGCCTCCCAATGCAATTCAATGTTGTGTTGATGCATGGGAAGTTTATTTTTGGGACATCATCACCCTAGTTTTAAGGGGGATGTGGTTGGGAGGTAAGTGGGGAGACTTGGGATTTATAAAAATGAACTTGGCAATCATTCTTGCACTTGGCGGGGGGATGGAGGGCATGGCCGGTGGCCTCGGGGCAAGGGTGTGGCGATGGCATGGGCGTGGAGGGAGGCAGTGGAATACACCGATTTCCAGGATGGATGAAGTAACCTGTCTCTGTTGGAATGTGTAGGGTCTAGGTAACCCAATCAAAAGGCAGAAGATACTCCGTCATGTGGGAAGGCACAATGCCAAAGTGCTATATTTACAGGAACCTCATGCTCTGGCCACGGGCTGCGAATGGTGTGCTAGAAACTGTGGAGGAAACTGATTCTACACCACGTACTCCACGCAGTCCTGGGGCGTGATGATTCTTATACACAAAAGTCTCCCATTTCAGCGAAAAAAGATGGACATTGATTCCCCAGGGCATGTATATTCTGATCTGTGGGTGCCTGGCAGGCCGAGAACTGCTATTACTAAATGTCTACGGGCCAAATATTGACGATCCCCAATTATATGTCGATATAGTTGACAAGCAAGCTCTATATCCATCGATAACAGTCCTGTGGGAGGGTGAGTTCAACACTATTTTGGACCTGCAACTGCACCGGTCTACCCACACCTGCAGACCAATATCGCAAGCAGCTCGCTTCGTTACAGGGGATGGGGAGGGGAGAATGGTGGATGCGTAGAGGGCTCTGCATGTCCATGACCACGCCTACTCCTTTTATTCATTCATTCGTGATTCCTTTTCTGGCATAGATATGTGGCTAATATCCAGCACACTGCTTGGGGGAGTCAAAGAGACCTACATGCTTCCCAGAATCTACTCTTATCATTCTCCCATTTGTATCTCCTTAGTGCTGCAGTCACTCCCCAGGCCTCAGAACAGCTGGTGGTTTAAGCCGCAGGCGCTGCAGGATGTGGTATTCGCGTCCTCTAAGGATGAACACTGATGTTGGCTCGGTATCCTCTATTGGTACTCTCTGGAAAGCCTTTAAGGTTTATGCTTGTGTGATGGCCATGTCTATCGAGTTTAGTGCCCTTGAAACCATCCAGCGAGACAGATTAAGGAGGCCATAGAAAAATTTAGAGCGCATGTCGACCGAGAACTGAAGTACATTGATTCCCCAATGGCTGCCCGGCAATATGAAGATGGTGAGCGGCCGGGTAGATTACTGGACCGTATGGCGCCACAGGTGGGGGGACCGCAGATGCATCTCATTCATAGCAGATGAACCCGGCAATATGGTGTACACATGGTTGAATATTACCGGGGTGTTTACTAGATTGTATGCAGACCTCTATTCTGATAAGGATACTCGTACCTTAGAAGACATTGGTAGGTTTCTTGAGGGTTCTCCTTGATCTCCCTTGCGGACATTACCCAGGCGATTGACGATTTACCATTGGGGAAAGAATCCGGTAGTGATCGCCTCATGTCTGACTTTTACAAGCACTACAAGACAATTCTTGACTCTCACCTGCTGCAGCTGTGGCAGGAAGCACTATCGGTGCGGGTGTTCCTGGACACCATGCAAGAGGCTATTATTACTGTCCTCTTAAAACCAAATAAACCTGCAGAACTGTGTGGGTCTTATAGACCCCTCTCCCTAAATAACATTGATGTCAAAATATTTGCAAAGATCATGGCCACCCGACTCCTTCTGTTTATGCCATACATCATTCACAAGCACCCTAATGCCTGCCCAAATACTAATACACAAAGATGCAAGGAAAATTTATACAAAATGCAAAGGATGGTGTTCTCAACAAAAGGATCAGGATGGCAAGGGGGTTGGAGCAATGATGAATCCCTTGCCCATGATTTCACCCTGGGACACTGGGATTCGAGGGCATAGGGTCTCAGGCAGCCCAGTGTTTTCTAGTGAGGCACACTCTGGCTTACTGGGGTGAGTCAACAGAATGTTCAGGCTTCTTTCATAATCAAATGTTAGTTTGTACCCTCCAAAACAAAGGTTGCAGATATTTTCCACAAATAGACTACTTCATCTCGACACAAAAACGTCAATAGTCACAATCTTTCATAAAGATCTTGGGGATACCCTTCGCCTAAGCTTTGTTGGTCGAAGACTTTTGTGGCATCATAGGTTTGGCTTCTGACTATGCCTGACCACTTTCAAAACCATTACTTTCATTTTTTTCCCCAATGCTTTCTGGTACTTGTAGTTGCAAGATTATGGGCTTCTCACCGTCGGGCTCAAGCCACTCATGATATCTTTCACATCAGCCTCCCTCAGTTGGGCTCAGGCTTGCCATGCATTTCTCCCGCTCACACAAGCTCTCCTCGATCGGACGCAAGCTTCAATCCTTTTTATTTTCTATTTCTCACAATCCCGTTTGCCTCAGGACTTTGAATAGTCAGGTATGTTACTACAGAGACTTTCAACTGTGCTGTATACAGCAGCAGGACCACTCTGTGAACATTGTATCACACTGTCTCTTTAAAGCATTGTATTTCTTTACTTGCGATTCCTGTATCACATGCAACCTTGTCTTGATACAGTTACCTTCAAGCAAAAACAACCAGGCCTTTGTTCATCTCTTTTCTGCTAACTGGTTGTGTTTTAATATTGTTTGCATGTCCGAGTTCAAGGTTCCTTTACTCGTATCATTTTTTAACCTCTCCAATTCAATAATTCACCGGGAGGGAAGCAGGTTTCTCATCAAGGTTCCCCAGAAGGACGACTTCCAGCTCAGGTTATCAGCTGCTTGTTGCAAGTGCAGATGCTTGTTGCAAGTGTAGTTCTTTTGTCTGGCTTTCTTGAGACTTCTCAACATCTCGTAAAGTCCTCTGGCTTTCTGCCCTCCAATCTTGCATTTGTAGCAGCCTCTGAAGTTCGGTCTCTTCTCCCTCCCAGCCTTGCTCAGCAGTTACCAGAACAAACAAAACATTTGTTGGACTTCAAGTTCCACAATGCAGCATTCATATTTCGCTCCCACTTCACCAGCTACCCTAAAACAGCATTCTGGTGGTTAGGGGAGCTGCAGGGTTTTAAATATGTCAGGGTCTCACCACCTGCCCCTCAAAGGCATGGGCTTTAGTATCTTGCCTAGAGGAGGAGCTCTGGTTTGGGCCCTGCCAGGTAACCCAGCTGCCCCTGGTTTGGCTCCCTGGAAGCAAAGCTCGCTCACCGCATTGCAGCCTTAGCTGTACTCACAGGTTCAGTGCCCTGGCAGTCCTTTCTCCTCCAGGCACTCCAGTGTTCCTCCAGCTGCTCATTTCCCCTCCTGGCCTCTGTGCAGCATCCCCAGCTCGTTCAGAGTGTGCTTGTGTGTGCCACCTTTTATACTTGCTGGGAAGGTTAATGGGAGTCAGGTGTGAGTGGTTGCCCAGCCCCGCCTGACTGTGCCTGACCTTATTAAAGGGACAAGAATGAGAATGCCCATAGGAATCCATTGACCATTGTTTCCTATGGGTAATCTTCATAGCTAAGTGGGGAAATCGAATTATGTGAGTTGTAGTGTTAATTAGTGAGGGTAGGTAAATTAGGTGCAATATTGTCAGAAAAAGGGGAATAATTGTGTTGCTGTAAAACACAGCATAATAGGTTTAATTCCCTTTCCTGTTTCTCCTATGCCCCCCCTTTTATCTTGATCTCTGTTTGAATTGGGGAAGGGGCAACGGAACAAGACTCACAACAGCCTATGAAGGTGGAGGAAATGTCGGTTAGGGGTGTGTTGGAAATGGGTGGATACCATGTCTCTCCCGAGGGTGTTCCACCTGCAGTCCCCAATGACCCCCTGCCCAGGTGATCCTCCCTCACTTGTCCATCCCCGGTGTTGGGATCCAAGCGCTATTTCCCGTCCCTGGCCACCTGAAGAAAGGATCCCCTGGGTCTTAAAGTGAGAACACCCTCAGGTTTATCACACACACACCTCATATTCGCTGTTGTCATTGAACCACTTGCAGATCTGATACGACACAGGCACAGGCACTGTGGGCTCCATCTGACTGGCGCGCCATAAATGATTCTCCTTTTTGCTGATGATGCAAAGTTATATGTTAGAGATCCTCACACAGACCCAGCGCCCATTATGACAGATATCCCAGACTTTGGGGGGGTATCTGGCCTTCCAGGAAACTGTGGCAAGTCTGAGCTTTTTCACCTTACGGAAGGCACTGCTTAGCCTCACTACTTGCAGGGGTTCACCTGGTCCCCCTTCACCATCCGATATTTGGAGGCTGTGGTTGCCCGCCAGGGTGCTATGATGTATGACTGCAATTACTCTGCGTCTATGCCGGAACTGGCAACTAAACTTGAGAGTTGGGCCTGCATAACCATCAGTATCGCTGGCAAGATAGTGCTCATTTAGATGACCGTGCCCTCCAAACTCCTCTATCTCTTCCTTAATGTGCCATTGTGGCCTCACCGGACATTCTTCCAGGACCTGGAGGCAGAAATATATCGATATGTATGGCACTCGGGGGTGGCACATCTTAAGTGGCCTTCATTATCACAATCATATGAGAAGGTAGGGTTTGCAACCCCCCCAACCACATGTTAAACTAGAGACTTATTCGGCTGGCGACAGGGATCTTAGATCCTTATTCTACCCCACCCTCGTCGTCGTTGATAGATGTGAAATTGACCCAACTAGCATTACTGCAATGGCATGGCAAAAGCCTTGGAAATAGATTGGAGTGACCAACCTATCCCATAGGGATCTCTAACATCCTCTCTAACAAAATAATAATAACAGAGATTTAACAATTCTCTCCCAATTCACCTAAGCATAGATGCTTGTACAAAATGGCAAATACCATACGAAAGCTTCCACCATGTTGTACTTTTCATGCATCACAGAGCAGCTGATTGACACTAACTCCCATCCATATATTGCTAACAGAGCTCTAGCAGAGAGCTAACGCTCTCTCTAGTCAGACCTAAAAAAAGTGAAAGGGAGTCGACAGAAAACATGAACAATATGAGTGTAAAGGGGAAAGAGGTAAAAATACATCCGTCTACAGAGGTCAAGCTGTCGGACCCTTCACTAAACTGCACTAAATGTCTTCTGTGCCGACAAGAAATGAAGAGACTGACCAAGTGGTGCCATGATAATTGCTATAAACATGTATTCAAAAGAAAGAAGAAACCTCTCTGTCCTTAACTCCAATGGGATTTCTCTACCTAAACGAAAGAAACTCGGGAAGTCTGTGTAAGTCCAAATCAAAAGGCACCGCCCCAGTCAAAAATCTCCTACGCTATCCCTGTAACTAGAGCACACAATAATAAAGTTCTGGTTCTGCTCGGGAGCCAGGAGGATGACTCTCTTATTCTGGATGTAAAGTGCCCCAAAGACGCCAAGGTTTCTCAAAATAAAAGTTCCAGCCTTTTTATGACACACAAACAAAACATAACATAACAGTTCTACAGGATCCTTGTGGAGAATGAATCCCTTCTATCTCGTTCCCCAATGTCCCTTGTAGTTTTCAGCAACAATTGTAATTCCTTTACGGAGGTTTTCACACTTTTGCCTTGCTTTATATTCTTTATTCTGCCCCCACTGGGACAACAAAGATGCTCCCTGAGTCTCTTTGGACTCTCCAGCACCACATTCCTCTGGAAATGTCCGTGGAATTGTGTACAAAGTGATTCACTACTTTATCTGTTTCTTCACAGTTTACAGTCCCACATCTTGCCGGCCCCTTCCTGGACTTCTACTGCTCCTGTTACCTTCTCCCGGGGAAGTACTCGCTGGTGTTGCCAGGGGTCACAGCTTGACTTTCTCTGCTTCAACTTCTGCTTTCACGCTACTTCTGTGGCCTGCTTCTCTCCATGCCCAGTTACTGCTGGCATCTCAAAGTAGTTGCAGTGTCCTTGCACCACCCATTACAAGCAGTGGTCGAAGTGTACGAAAAGAAGTAGTGGAGCCATCTTCCTGCCAGTCTGCCTCACTCTCCACAAAGCTCGTTGCTGTGCCCCTCCCACACACAGTCCAAACCCCCAAACAAACGCACCTATCATTTAAGGGAATGTTCAGTGCAGTGCACTGAAGTGCAAGCTCTTCCTACACTTTTATTTTAAAACTAAACCATTCCGGAACAGTTTCTTTTAAAAATAGAAGTATAGGAACAGTGAAGCTGAAAAATAAAAAGTATGGGAGCACCGCTCTCGCTCGCCCACCTTGACCTCTGATTACAGGTCACGCATCCACCACAGTCTTTGCCTACACGGCTCTGCTTTAGGCTATAGTAGGCGGTCTCGACACCGTTGTTGGACCTGACGGTCCACCCACTATAGGTAGGATCACCACCTTCCTGTCTCTCCAGATTCACTGTGCCAGTTCCCAACTTACTCGTAAAAAGCTTCTTGGGCATCTCCTGCTTCTTTGCTCAACTTTGGAGATGTACCTTGCTGCAGTCCCCTGAAGCCCAACTTCAACCTTACGGGCTTGGTCGCTGGGTTCTCCTTCTGGGCGTACAACATCTCTCAGAATACCAGAACCGCACAGACCATTGCTGCATGGGTCAGAAGAGGATGAAGAACCCAGTCCTTCCTTGCTGTTCAGTTTAAATAGCGGGCCGATCTCAGCGTAACGTCATATTTCTAGTGGAGAAAGTGCAACAGAACAACATTCTCTTAAGTGGTTTGTAATTGTACATGAAAACACGGGGCAAACCTGTTCCAACTAACTTGAGGTGCGTGTAGGATTCCAAGTGCTGCACAGTTGGAAAGCTGTATGACGTTTGTCTCCAGATGGGCCGCAATAATCATGAAAACAAAATGGCGCTCAGATGCAATGCAATGCACTTGAAATAAGAGTGCCATTTAAGAAAGGTTATTTTAGGTCTACATTTCATTATGAAGGCAAGTTTTAGCCAAAGTGCAGATTGATTATGTGCTTTATAAACAGCCCAGCAGTTTAATGGGGCAGGCCAAGTGGTTCTTGTTAATTTACAATGCACAGTGTATGACCGTGAACTCTCACTTGAGATCACACAAAAAATGGAATAAAACTTTACACTTGAGAAAAGTCATTACAAATATAAAACAGTGAACTGCCAAAGCTTTATGAAAACACGTTCTTTTGCCTTACAAAACACGATGCGCTTAGGGTGCCTTTCCATTTTCAACAAAAAAACATATGGCATAATTGATGCAGAATCTACAGAATGGTTCAATGCATAGCAACCACGCTATGCACACATTGCCTGGTGGGGGGTTGGCAAGCCCGCCCCACTCTCAGATAATCAGGGTCTTTGAGATACATTGTGTTTCATAAAGGCCTTTCTGATCCTGTGTGTAAGAAATTAGAAATGCATGTCCGTGACCGGGACTTTGGCTGGATATCGGACGATTGTTTCAGAAAGTTAATATTCCAGTGCTTTACTGCACCATTTGAAATGCAATACAAATTATACAGTGTTTGAATTAAACTTTAACACATGTCTCCTCTGGCATTAGGTGCTACAATGTCATGAAAATGATGAACTATTTCAAGTAACACAGTAATATCATGGAGAGGAATTCGACCATCCGCACGGTGGGTCTGCGCTCGCCTGGGCTTTTTTAAAAATGTTTAATTAAATGAAATGATGGTAGACCAACCTCAGGAAAATGTGTGGGGCTAATCCACCCACATTTTCCTATGCTCACCGCACGACAAACGCATAGACCCATGCACTATGTGTGGACACAGCCTACACGCACATCCCTGTCATTTTTAGTTGGGATGTGACATCAGGAGCACACTGTGCCCTCTCCAGGAAGGGGAAGGACCAAGTTTCCCTCTGCCATGGCCTGCTTGATTAACTAACTAAGGCTCCACGAATCTGCCTTGATCTTTTGTTTCAGCCCGGCAGCTGGTGGCAATTATTAACATACTAATAGAGTGTTCTTCAAACAGGCCCAGATGAGGCCTGGCTGCAGAGGCTAACAAAGGAGACAAGAAACTGAAACTGTTCATATATAACTGTGTCAACCTGAAGCCAGCTCCCTCCTCAGTATCATTGACAATAAGCTATCCTGTCTGGGACTGCATGTTTACAGTAGGCTAGCCCTTTAGGGGACCCCATTCATAAGGTATGAGAATGTGGTTTTCAGGAGCCGGAGGGTCTGTTCTCACCACAGTTTCAATGGAAGACTTGCCGCTTTAATCAGTAACCACAGAGATAGCCATTAACCAGAGACCCTCTTTGATCAACAGGAGACTGGACGATGGGTGGGGCTTAGTTTCACATGTTTTCAGCCCTTTACCTTTCCTGTTGCAAATCACTCTGGTTATGACCTCATGCATACAAGATATTGTTGCTTGAGACCCCAGGATTGCAATTGTTTATTTGTAAAGGATAAAGAACCTTATTTGACGACACAAGCCCATTGAAGAAGCTGGGAGAAGTGCCTCGACGAGCATCTACTGAAGTCCGCCTTAAAGGACTTTTCTCGAGCTACAATTGACTGGAATGCTGACCGTTGTCCTGCTGCAATCGCTTAAAAATATCCGAGACGTCTCGACCAGAGCTTCACAACCACCAATCAGCACTGAGACAATGATTCCTGACCCAGAGCCGCTGTGTAGGCCAGCCTGCAGCCGTCTGTCCAGCTTCACTCTCCGAACCATCTTGCCGTCTGATAGCCGCAGCTGACTCCCGTCTTGAACTCTGTCTCAGAATCCTGCAAAGTGCCCTGAAGCCGACTCAACCCTGTTGAGCACCAAGCACACCTTCAGCACAAGGTGCAATGTTGTTCTGTCCCCCTGGCCCTTCCCAGTTGGACACTCGAGACATTTTAAGACCCCTTAGTGCTGAAGCCAAGTAACCTAAGACTGTTGTGATTGTTAACCTTTCCAACTATCCTCCTGTCAGTATCCAGAGTGCATCCCTTTTCCCTCTTTGAAATGGTCTGTCCTCTGCATTCCTTTACAGGGTGGGTTGTATTTAGTAGTATTTTTAGTACTGTCTGTTGTGATATAAAGTACAACCTTGACTGGGCAGTGTCTTTTATCATTGGGTAATGATTGTAATTTTGCTGGATTACAACTAACCAATGATCCACCACCTTGCAGAGATAAGCCTGCCGTTCCGTCCATATTACCAAAATTGGACAAGGATGTTTATAATTTGCTTGTGTATCCAATCTGTTCGGATCCCTTCTGGTGTAGTAGAGGTGTGGGGCTGATTGATGGTTTAGAAACCGGTATTCATCCCTGCACCACTGGTGCCCGGAAGTTGATTTGTCACAATCATTGAATATAAAATACCGAAGCATAAACATTTCTGCTATTAGAGAGCAAAATCCATATAGTTGCCACTGAATGTCCTTTGTAATAGCGTAGCATGTGCTTGCTCTCCAAGATTGTATTTTCTTTGTCTGCTGCAACCAGGGAGGGAGGAAGGGAGGGAGGGAGTGAGTGAGTGAGTGAGTGAGGTGGAGTGGAGTGGGGGAAGGGAGGGAGGGGGGGAGAGGGAGGGCTGGCTGGCTGTACGGGTCTCTGCTCTGCACTGAACTCAATAGCGTGCTGTGTAATGCCTCCTGCGGAACATTTTCAGGTATGCACTCATGCATGGGGCAGGGGATTTGCCGCAGTGTCGTAGTTAGCACAGTTTCCGGAGCGAGACAAGTATCTAGTCCATGTACCAGAATGCAGTGCAGATAGAAAGTAAGGAAACGGAGAGGAAAGGGTCAGCAACTTACATTTGGGAATAGAGAGAAGTTTGCTCTCTCCACACCGTTGGGGCGTTCTCAGCCATTCTCTTTGTTGGAACGTTTCATGGTGGGTCATGCTAGCTAGTGCGTGTGATTTCTGTCAGTAGTATATCAAAGCGGCCGTAGTGGCGTTGCTAGTTCTAGGCTCGCGATGGGAACACAGAATAAAAGCACCCAGCCCCAGATGTTCAGTGCTGGCTACGGAATCAGAGGCTTGCATTTGAATTAAGCTGACAGCTGGAGAGGTGAAAACGATTGGGGAGGTGGGAGCAGTGGAGATCGGGAGGAGGCCGTGGGTGCTAAGAGGGGCAACCTGGAGGTAGTACCTTCAGGGGGTGATAAACGACAGGATGAGCTGCTGAGTGACAGCGGATTTGCAAATCCAGAAGGAGGTGGTTGCAGGAGGAGCTGGTGATGGTTAAGTGAGTGACAGAGGAGATAGCAAATCCAGAAGGAGGTGGTTGCAGGAGGAGGTGGTGATGGTTTAGTGAGTGACAGCGGATTTGGCGAATCGAGAAGGAGGTGGTTGCAGGAGGAGATGGTGATGGTTGAGTGAGTGACAGCGGATTTGCAAATCCAGAAGGAGGTGGTTGCAGGAGGAGGTGGTGATGGTTAAGTGAGTGACAGAGGAGATAGCAAATCCAGAAGGAGGTGGTTGCAGGAGGAGGTGGTGATGGTTAAGTGAGTGACAGCGGATTTGGCGAATCCAGAAGGAGGTGGTTGCAGAAGGAGGTGGTGATGGTTAAGTGAGTGACAGCGGATTTGGCGAATCCAGAAGGAGGTGGTTGCAGGAGGAGGTGGTGATGGTTAAGTGAGTGACAGAGGAGATAGCAAATCCAGAAGGAGGTGGTTGCACGAGGAGGTGGTGATGGTCAAGTGAGTGACAGAGGAGATAGCAAATCCAGAAGGAGGTGGTTGCAGGAGGAGGTGGTGATGGTCAAGTGAGTGACAGAGGAGATAGCAAATCCAGAAGGAGGTGGTTGCAGGAGGAGGTGGTGATGGCTAAGTGAGTGACAGAGCAGATAGCAAATCCAGAAGGAGGTGGTTGCAGGAGGAGGTGGTGATGGTCAAGTGAGTGACAGAGGAGATAGCAAATCCAGAAGGAGGTGGTTGCAGGAGGAGGTGGTGATGGTCAAGTGAGTGACAGAGGAGATAGCAAATCCAGAAGGAGGTGGTTGTAGGAGGAGGTGGTGATGGTCAAGTGAGTGACAGAGGAGATAGCATATCCAGAAGGAGGTGGTTGCAGGAGGAGGTGGTGATGGTTAAGTGAGTGACAGCGGATTTGGCGAATCCAGAAGGAGGTGGTTGCAGGAGGAGGTGGTGATGGCTAAGTGAGTGACAGAGGAGATAGCGAATGCAGAAGGAGGTGGTTGCAGGAGGAGGTGGTGATGGTTAAGTGAGTGACAGAGGAGATAACGAATCCAGAAGGAGGTGGTTGCAGGAGGAGGTTGTGATGGCTGAGTGAGTGACAGAGGAGATAGCAAATCCAGAAGGAGGTGGTTGCAGGAGGAGGTGGTGATGGCTAAGTGAGTGACAGAGGAGATAGCGAATCCAGAAGGAGGTGGTTGCAGGAGGAGGTGGTGATGGCTGAGTGAGTGACAGAGGAGATAGCAAATCCAGAAGGAGGTGGTTGCTGGAGGAGATGGTGATGGTTGAGTGAGTGACAGAGGAGATGGCGAATCCAGAAGGAGGTGGTTGCAGGAGGAGGTGGTGATGGCTAAGTGAGTGACAGAGGAGATAGCGAATCCAGAAGGAGGTGGTTACAGGAGGAGGTGGTGATGGCTAAGTGAGTGACAGAGGAGATAGCGAATCCAGAAGGAGATGGTTGCAGGAGGAGGTGGTGATGGTTAAGTGAGTGACAGAGGAGATAGCAAATCCAGAAGGAGGTGGTTGTAGGAGGAGGTGGTGATGGTTAAGTGAGTGACAGAGGAGATAGCAAATCCAGAAGGAGGTGGTTGCTGGAGGAGATGGTGATGGTTGAGTGAGTGACAGAGGAGATGGCGAATCCAGAAGTAGGTGGTTGCAGGAGGAGATGGTGATGGTTAAGTGAGTGACAGAAGAGATAGCAAATCCAGAACGAGGTGGTTGCAGGAGGAGGTGGTGATGGTTACGTGAGTGACAGAGGAGATAGCGAAGCCAGTAGGAGGTGGTTGCAGGAGGAGGTGGTGATGGCTAACTGGGTGACAAGAGATAGCGAATCCAGAAGGAGGTGATTGCAGGAGGAGGTGGTGATGACTAAGTGAGTGACAGAGGAGATAGCAAATCCAGAAGGAGGTGGTTGCAGGAGGAGATGGTGATGGTTAAGTGAGTGACAGAGGAGATAGCAAATCCAGAAGGAGGTGGTTGCAGGAGGAGGTGGTGATGGTTTAGTGAGTGACAGCGGATTTGGCGAATCCAGAAGGAGGGGGTTGCAGGAGGAGATGGTGATGGTTGAGTGAGTGACAGCGGATTTGCAAATCCAGAAGGAGGTGGTTGCAGGAGGAGGTGGTGATGGTTAAGTGAGTGACAGAGGAGATAGCAAATCCAGAAGGAGGTGGTTTCAGGAGGAGGTGGTGATGGTTAAGTGAGTGACAGAGGAGATAGCAAATCCAGAAGGAGGTGGTTGCAGGAGGAGGTGGTGATGGTTAAGTGAGTGACAGCGGATTTGGCGAATCCAGAAGGAGGTGGTTGCAGGAGGAGGTGGTGATGGTTAAGTGAGTGACAGCGGATTTGGCGAATCCAGAAGGAGGTGGTTGCAGGAGGAGGTGGTGATGGTTAAGTGAGTGACAGAGGAGATAGCAAATCCAGAAGGAGGTGGTTGCACGAGGAGGTGGTGATGGTCAAGTGAGTGACAGAGGAGATAGCAAATCCAGAAGGAGGTGGTTGCAGGAGGAGGTGGTGATGGTCAAGTGAGTGACAGAGGAGATAGCAAATCCAGAAGGAGGTGGTTGCAGGAGGAGGTGGTGATAGCTAAGTGAGTGACAGAGCAGATAGCAAATCCAGAAGGAGGTGGTTGCGGGAGGAGGTGGTGATGGTCAAGTGAGTGACAGAGGAGATAGCAAATCCAGAAGGAGGTGGTTGCAGGAGGAGGTGGTGATGGTCAAGTGAGTGACAGAGGAGATAGCAAATCCAGAAGGAGGTGGTTGTAGGAGGAGGTCGTGATGGTTAAGTGAGTGACAGAGGAGATAACGAATCCAGAAGGAGGTGGTTGCAGTAGGAGGTGGTGATGGCTAAGTGAGTGACAGAGGAGATAGCGAATCCAGAAGGAGGTGGTTGCAGGAGGAGGTGGTGATGGCTAAGTGAGTGACAGAGGAGATAGCGAATCCAGAAGGAGGTGGTTGCTGGAGGAGATGGTGATGGTTGAGTGAGTGACAGAGGAGATGGCGAATCCAGAAGGAGGTGGTTGCAGGAGGAGGTGGTGATGGCTAAGTGAGTGACAGAGGAGTTAGCGAATCCAGAAGGAGGTGGTTGCAGGAGGAGGTGGTGATGGCTAAGTGAGTGACAGAGGAGATAGCGAATCCAGAAGGAGGTGGTTGCAGGAGGAGGTGGTGATGGTTAAGTGAGTGACAGAGGAGATAGCAAATCCAGAAGGAGGTGGTTGCAGGAGGAGGTGGTGATGGTTAAGTGAGTGACAGAGGAGATAGCAAATCCAGAAGGAGGTGGTTGCTGGAGGAGATGGTGATGGTTGAGTGAGTGACAGAGGAGATGGCGAATCCAGAAGGAGGTGGTTGCAGGAGGAGGTGGTGATGGCTAAGTGAGTGACAGAGGAGATGGCGAATCCAGAAGGAGGTGGTTGCAGGAGGAGATGGTGATGGTTAAGTGAGTTTCAGAAGAGATAGCAAATCCAGAACGAGGTGGTTGCAGGAGGAGGTGGTGATGGTTACGTGAGTGACAGAGGAGATAGCGAAGCCAGTAGGAGGTGGTTGCAGGAGGAGGTGGTGATGGCTAAGTGAGTGACAGAAGAGATAGCGAATCCAGAAGGAGGTGGTTGCAGGAGGAGGTGGTGATGGCTAAGTGAGTGACAGAGGAGATAGCGAATCCAGAAGGAGGTGGTTGCAGGAGGAGATGGTGATGGTTAAGTGAGTGACAGAGGAGATAGAGAAGCCAGACGGAGGTGGTTGCAGGAGGAGGTGGTGATGGTTTAGTGAGTGACAGCGGATTTGGCGAATCCAGAAGGAGGTGGTTGCAGGAGGAGATGGTGATGGTTGAGTGAGTGACAGCGGATTTGCAAATCCAGAAGGAGGTGGTTGCCGGAGGAGGAGGTGATGGTTTAGTGAGTGACAGCGGATTTGGCGAATCCAGAAGGAGGTGGTTGCAGGAGGAGATGGTGATGGTTGAGTGAGTGACAGCAGATTTGCAAATCCAGAAGGAGGTGGTTGCAGGAGGAGGTGGTGATGGTTCAGTGAGTGACAGAGGAGATAGCAAATCCAGAAGGAGGTGGTTGCAGGAGGAGGTGGTGATGGTTAAGTGAGTGACAGCGGATTTGGCGAATCCAGAAGGAGGTGGTTGCAGGAGGAGGTGGTGATGGTTAAGTGAGTGACAGCGGATTTGGCGAATCCAGAAGGAGGTGGTTGCAGGAGGAGGTGGTGATGGTTAAGTGAGTGACAGAGGAGATAGCAAATCCAGAAGGAGGTGGTTGCACGAGGAGGTGGTGATGGTCAAGTGAGTGACAGAGGAGATAGCAAATCCAGAAGGAGGTGGTTGCAGGAGGAGGTGGTGATGGTCAAGTGAGTGACAGAGGAGATAGCAAATCCAGAAGGAGGTGGTTGCAGGAGGAGGTGGTGATGGCTAAGTTAGTGACAGAGCAGATAGCAAATCCAGCAGGAGGTGGTTGCAGGAGGAGGTGGTGATGGTCAAGTGAGTGACAGAGGAGATAGCAAATCCAGAAGGAGGTGGTTGCAGGAGGAGGTGGTGATGGTCAAGTGAGTGACAGAGGAGATAGCAAATCCAGAAGGAGGTGGTTGTAGGAGGAGGTGGTGATGGTTAAGTGAGTGACAGAGGAGATAACGAATCCAGAAGGAGGTGGTTGCAGGAGGAGGTGGTGATGGCTAAGTGAGTGACAGAGGAGATAGCAAATCCAGAAGGAGGTGGTTGCAGGAGGAGGTGGTGATGGCTAAGTGAGTGACAGAGGAGATAGCGAATCCAGAAGGAGGTGGTTGCAGGAGGAGGTAGTGATGGCTGAGTGAGTGACAGAGGAGATAGCAAATCCAGAAGGAGGTGGTTGCTGGAGGAGGTGGTGATGGCTAAGTGAGTGACAGAGGAGATAGCAAATCCAGCAGGAGGTGGTTGCAGGAGGAGGTGGTGATGGTCAAGTGAGTGACAGAGGAGATAGCAAATCCAGAAGGAGGTGGTTGCAGGAGGAGGTGGTGATGGTCAAGTGAGTGACAGAGGAGATGGCGAATCCAGAAGGAGGTGGTTGCAGGAGGAGGTGGTGATGGCTGAGTGAGTGACAGAGGAGATAGCGAATCCAGAAGGAGGTGGTTGCAGGAGGAGGTGGTGATGGCTAAGTGAGTGACAGAGGAGATAGCGAATCCAGAAGGAGGTGGTTGCAGGAGGAGGTGGTGATGGTTACGTGAGTGACAGAGGAGATAGCGAAGCCAGTAGGAGGTGGTTGCAGGAGGAGGTGGTGATGGCTAACTGGGTGACAAGAGATAGCGAATCCAGAAGGAGGTGATTGCAGGAGGAGGTGGTGATGACTAAGTGAGTGACAGAGGAGATAGCGAATCCAGAAGGAGGTGGTTGCAGGAGGAGGTGGTGATGGTTAAGTGAGTGACAGAGGAGATAGCAAATCCAGAAGGAGGTGGTTGCAGGAGGAGGTGGTGATGGTTTAGGGAGTGACAGCGGATTTGGCAAATCCAGAAGGAGGTGGTTGCAGGAGGAGATGGTGATGGTTGAGTGAGTGACAGCGGATTTGCAAATCCAGAAGGAGGTGGTTGCAGGAGGAGGTGGTGATGGTTAAGTGAGTGACAGAGGAGATAGCAAATCCAGAAGGAGGTGGTTGCAGGAGGAGGTGGTGATGGTTAAGTGAGTGACAGAGGAGATAGCAAATCCAGAAGGAGGTGGTTGCAGGAGGAGGTGGTGATGGTTAAGTGATTGACAGCGGATTTGGCGAATCCAGAAGGAGGTGGTTGCAGGAGGAGGTGGTGATGGTTAAGTGAGTGACAGCGGATTTGGCGAATCCAGAAGGAGGTGGTTGCAGGAGGAGGTGGTGATGGTTAAGTGAGTGACAGAGGAGATAGCAAATCCAGAAGGAGGTGGTTGCACGAGGAGGTGGTGATGGTCAAGTGAGTGACAGAGGAGATAGCAAATCCAGAAGGAGGTGGTTGCAGGAGGAGGTGGTGATGGTCAAGTGAGTGACAGAGGAGATAGCAAATCCAGAAGGAGGTGGTTGCAGGAGGAGGTGGTGATGGCTAAGTGAGTGACAGAGCAGATAGCAAATCCAGAAGGAGGTGGTTGCAGGAGGAGGTGGTGATGGTCAAGTGAGTGACAGAGGAGATAGCAAATCCAGAAGGAGGTGGTTGCAGGAGGAGGTGGTGATGGTCAAGTGAGTGACAGAGGAGATAGCAAATCCAGAAGGAGGTGGTTGTAGGAGGAGGTGGTGATGGTTAAGTGAGTGACAGAGGAGATAACGAATCCAGAAGGAGGTGGTTGCAGGAGGAGGTGGTGATGGCTAAGTGAGTGACAGAGGAGATAGCAAATCCAGAAGGAGGTGGTTGCAGGAGGAGGTGGTGATGGCTAAGTGAGTGACAGAGGAGATAGCGAATCCAGAAGGAGGTGGTTGCAGGAGGAGGTGGTGATGGCTGAGTGAGTGACAGAGGAGATAGCAAATCCAGAAGTAGGTGGTTGCTGGAGGAGATGGTGATGGTTGAGTGAGTGACAGAGGAGATGGCGAATCCAGAAGGAGGTGGTTGCAGGAGGAGGTGGTGATGGCTAAGTGAGTGACAGAGGAGATAGCGAATCCAGAAGGAGGTGGTTGCAGGAGGAGGTGGTGATGGCTAAGTGAGTGACAGAGGAGATAGCGAATCCAGAAGGAGGTGGTTGCAGGAAGAGGTGGTGATGGTTAAGTGAGTGACAGAGGAGATAGCAAATCCAGAAGGAGGTGGTTGCTGGAGGAGATGGTGATGGTTGAGTGAGTGACAGAGGAGATGGCGAATCCAGAAGGAGGTGGTTGCAGGAGGAGGTGGTGATGGCTAAGTGAGTGACAGAGGAGATGGCGAATCCAGAAGGAGGTGGTTGCAGGAGGAGATGGTGATGGTTAAGTGAGTGACAGAAGAGATAGCAAATCCAGCACAAGGTGGTTGCAGGAGGAGGTGGTGATGGTTATGTGAGTGACAGGGGAGATAGCGAAGCCAGTAGGAGGTGGTTGCAGGAGGAGGTGGTGATGGCTAACTGGGTGACAAGAGATAGCGAATCCAGAAGGAGGTGATTGCAGGAGGAGGTGGTGATGACTAAGTGAGTGACAGAGGAGATAGTGAATCCAGAAGGAGGTGGTTGCAGGAGGAGGTGGTGATGGTTAAGTGAGTGACAGCAGATTTAGCAAATCCAGAAGGAGGTGGTTGCAGGAGGAGGTGGTGATGGTCAAGTGAGTGACAGAGGAGATAGCAAATCCAGAAGGAGGTGGTTGCAGGAGGAGGTGGTGATGGTCAAGTGAGTGACAGAGGAGATAGCAAATCCAGAAGGAGGTGGTTGTAGGAGGAGGTGGTGATGGTCAAGTGAGTGACAGAGGAGATAGCATATCCAGAAGGAGGTGGTTGCAGGAGGAGGTGGTGATGGTTAAGTGAGTGACAGCGGATTTGGCGAATCCAGAAAGAGGTGGTTGCAGGAGGAGGTGGTGATGGCTAAGTGAGTGACAGAGGAGATAACGAATCCAGAAGGAGGTGGTTGTAGGAGGAGGTGGTGATGGTCAAGTGAGTGACAGAGGAGATAGCGAATCCAGAAGGAGGTGGTTGCAGGAGGAGGTGGTGATGGCTAAGTGAGTGACAGAGGAGATAGCGAATCCAGAAGGAGGTGGTTGCAGGAAGAGGTGGTGATGGTTAAGTGAGTGACAGAGGAGATAGCAAATCCAGAAGGAGGTGGTTGCTGGAGGAGATGGTGATGGTTGAGTGAGTGACAGAGGAGATGGCGAATCCAGAAGGAGGTGGTTGCAGGAGGAGGTGGTGATGGCTAAGTGAGTGACAGAGGAGATGGCGAATCCAGAAGGAGGTGGTTGCAGGAGGAGATGGTGATGGTTAAGTGAGTGACAGAAGAGATAGCAAATCCAGCACAAGGTGGTTGCAGGAGGAGGTGGTGATGGTTACGTGAGTGACAGGGGAGATAGCGAAGCCAGTAGGAGGTGGTTGCAGGAGGAGGTGGTGATGGCTAACTGGGTGACAAGAGATAGCGAATCCAGAAGGAGGTGATTGCAGGAGGAGGTGGTGATGACTAAGTGAGTGACAGAGGAGATAGTGAATCCAGAAGGAGGTGGTTGCAGGAGGAGGTGGTGATGGTTAAGTGAGTGACAGCAGATTTAGCAAATCCAGAAGGAGGTGGTTGCAGGAGGAGGTGGTGATGGTCAAGTGAGTGACAGAGGAGATAGCAAATCCAGAAGGAGGTGGTTGCAGGAGGAGGTGGTGATGGTCAAGTGAGTGACAGAGGAGATAGCAAATACAGAAGGAGGTGGTTGTAGGAGGAGGTGGTGATGGTCAAGTGAGTGACAGAGGAGATAGCATATCCAGAAGGAGGTGGTTGCAGGAGGAGGTGGTGATGGTTAAGTGAGTGACAGCGGATTTGGCGAATCCAGAAAGAGGTGGTTGCAGGAGGAGGTGGTGATGGCTAAGTGAGTGACAGAGGAGATAACGAATCCAGAAGGAGGTGGTTGTAGGAGGAGGTGGTGATGGTCAAGTGAGTGACAGAGGAGATAGCAAATCCAGAAGGAGGTGGTTGCAGGAGGAGGTGGTGATGGTCAAGTGAGTGACAGAGGAGATAGCAAATCCAGAAGGAGGTAGTTGTAGGAGGAGGTGGTGATGGTCAAGTGAGTGACAGAGGAGATAGCATATCCAGAAGGAGGTGGTTGCAGGAGGAGGTGGTGATGGTTAAGTGAGTGACAGCGGATTTGGCCAATCCAGAAAGAGGTGGTTGCAGGAGGAGGTGGTGATGGCTAAGTGAGTGACAGAGGAGATAGCGAATCCAGAAGGAGGTGGTTGCAGGAGGAGGTGGTGATGGTTAAGTGAGTGACAGAGGAGATAGCAAATCCAGAAGGAGGTGGTTGCAGGTGGTGATGGCTAAGTGAGTGACAGAGGAGATGGCGAATCCAGAAGGAGGTGGTTGCAGGAGGAGATGGTGATGGTTAAGTGAGTGACAGAAGAGATAGCAAATCCAGAACGAGGTGGTTGCAGGAGGAGGTGGTGATAGCAAATCCAGAAGGAGGTGGTTGTAGGAGGAGGTGGTGATGGCTAAGTGAGTGACAGAGGAGATAGCGAATCCAGAAAGAGGTGGTTGCAGCTGGTGATGGCTAAGTGAGTGACAGAGGAAATGGCAAATCCAGAAGGAGGTGGTTGCAGGAGGAGGTGGTGATGGTTAAGTGAGTGACAGCGGATTTGGTCAAATCCAGAAGGAGGTGGTTGCAGGAGGAGGTGGTGATGGCTGAGTGAGTGACAGAGGAGATAGCAAATCCAGAAGTAGGTGGTTGCTGGAGGAGATGGTGATGGTTGAGTGAGTGACAGAGGAGATGGCGAATCCAGAAGGAGGTGGTTGCAGGAGGAGGTGGTGATGGCTAAGTGAGTGACAGAGGAGATAGCGAATCCAGAAGGAGGTGGTTGCAGGAGGAGGTGGTGATGGCTAAGTGAGTGACAGAGGAGATAGCGAATCCAGAAGGAGGTGGTTGCAGGAAGAGGTGGTGATGGTTAAGTGAGTGACAGAGGAGATAGCAAATCCAGAAGGAGGTGGTTGCTGGAGGAGATGGTGATGGTTGAGTGAGTGACAGAGGAGATGGCGAATCCAGAAGGAGGTGGTTGCAGGAGGAGGTGGTGATGGCTAAGTGAGTGACAGAGGAGATGGCAAATCCAGAAGGAGGTGGTTGCAGGAGGAGATGGTGATGGTTAAGTGAGTGACAGAAGAGATAGCAAATCCAGCACAAGGTGGTTGCAGGAGGAGGTGGTGATGGTTACGTGAGTGACAGGGGAGATAGCGAAGCCAGTAGGAGGTGGTTGCAGGAGGAGGTGGTGATGGCTAACTGGGTGACAAGAGATAGCGAATCCAGAAGGAGGTGGTTGTAGGAGGAGGTGGTGATGGTCAAGTGAGTGACAGAGGAGATAGCAAATCCAGAAGGAGGTGGTTGCAGGAGGAGGTGGTGATGGTCAAGTGAGTGACAGAGGAGATAGCAAATCCAGAAGGAGGTAGTTGTAGGAGGAGGTGGTGATGGTCAAGTGAGTGACAGAGGAGATATCATATCCAGAAGGAGGTGGTTGCAGGAGGAGGTGGTGATGGTTAAGTGAGTGACAGCGGATTTGGCGAATCCAGAAAGAGGTGGTTGCAGGAGGAGGTGGTGATGGCTAAGTGAGTGACAGAGGAGATAGCGAATCCAGAAGGAGGTGGTTGCAGGAGGAGGTGGTGATGGTTAAGTGAGTGACAGAGGAGATAGCGAATCCAGAAGGAGGTGGTTGCAGGTGGTGATGGCTAAGTGAGTGACAGAGGAGATGGCGAATCCAGAAGGAGGTGGTTGCAGGAGGAGATGGTGATGGTTAAGTGAGTGACAGAAGAGATAGCAAATCCAGAACGAGGTGGTTGCAGGAGGAGGTGGTGATAGCAAATCCAGAAGGAGGTGGTTGTAGGAGGAGGTGGTGATGGCTAAGTGAGTGACAGAGGAGATAGCGAATCCAGAAAGAGGTGGTTGCAGGTGGTGATGGCTAAGTGAGTGACAGAGGAAATGGCAAATCCAGAAGGAGGTGGTTGCAGGAGGAGGTGGTGATGGTTAAGTGAGTGACAGCGGATTTGGTCAAATCCAGAAGGAGGTGGTTGCAGGAGGAGGTGGTGATGGTTAAGTGAGTGACAGAGGAGATAGCGAATCCAGAAGGAGGTGGTTGCAGGAGGAGGTGGTGATTGGTAAGTGAGGGACAGAGGAGATAGCAAATCCAGAAGGAGGTGGTTGTAGGAGGAGATGGTGATGATCAAGTGAGTGACAAAAGAGATAGCAAATCCAGAACGAGGTGGTTGCAGGAGGAGGTGGTGATGGTTACGTGAGTGACAGAGGAGATAGCGAAGCCAGTAGGAGGTGGTTGCAGGAGGAGGTGGTGATGGCTAACTGGGTGACAGGAGATAGCGAATCCAGAAGGAGGTGATTGCAGGAGGAGGTGGTGATGACTAAGTGAGTGACAGAGGAGATAGCGAATCCAGAAGGAGGTGGTTGCAGGAGGAGATGGTGATGGTTAAGTGAGTGACAGAGGAGATAGAGAAGCCAGAAGGAGGTGGTTGCAGGAGGAGGTGGTGATGGTTAAGTGAGTGACAGAGGAGATAGCGAATCCAGAAGGAGGTGGTTGCAGGAGGAGGTAGTGATGGTTAAGTGAGTGACAGAGGAGATAGCAAAGCCAGAAGGAGGTGGTTGCAGGAGGAGGTGGTGATTGTTAAGTGAGTGACAGAGGAGATAGCGAATCCAGAAGGAATTGGTTGCAGGAGGGGGTGGTGATGGTTAAGTGAGTGACAGAGGAGATAGCGAATCCAGAGGAGGTGGTTGCAGGAGGAGGTGGTGATGGCTAAGTGAGTGACAGAGGAGATAGCAAATCCAGAAGGAAGTGGTTGCTGGAGGAGGTGGAAACATCAGGTCATAGAGTCCAGTTCAAAAGTACGGTGTTGCATGAGGGATGGTGTACCCCAAAGGAAAGGATAATGGGAGTACATCGGAGAACATAAGTGACTCAGAGGAGATGACATACAGAGAGAGAGAGAGAGAGACATACAGGGTAGGTGGTGGAATGAAAACCAGAAGGTGGGGTTGGTAGTGAAGGTGGTTGTGAAGGGGAACAAAGAAGGTTGGAAATGATCAAGGGGAGGTACCCTGGAGAAGACAAAGCCAGAGAGGCCAGAGGAGACCAGGTGGTAACCTCCCGAGAGGTGGAAGAGAGCGGAACATCTGTTGAATAGAAAAGGCCACCTCTTAGATAACCAGAGCAGTTATGTTCCGGTGTGACGTGCCAGGCCTATGCAAGACCAGGGAGTCAGAGAAGGACTTGAGCTGGGCCCTACAGGTTGTTGTGAGATGAGCGAGGCGAGAGGTGCGGAGTCCATAGGAAGCCCATGAAAGGCCAACCCCCAGTGACCCCATCTCTAACTCTCCCTGTCGGCTACATTCTCTGACTCATCAACTTACAAGACGGTACACCCAAATTAGATTTGAGGTACAGGCCTCCAGATAATACCAGGAAGATGTGTTTGGGTCCCTTCAAAGGCAGCAAAGCCAGGATGAGCTGAGGGGTTCGGGACAGACTAGCAACCACAAACACCAGAAGACAGTTTGAACACGTGGAGGGTCTCTGGTCTCTGAGATGAAAGGGCCCTGATTCCATCTAGGTGAGGATTATCCTGACTATTGCTTTGTTGGGGAAAAAGGCTTTGCATTTAAGTTTGCCCTTTTAGCAAGAAATCCCTTAATAGATAGCCCTGCCATCACTACTGACCCCATTGCAGAACTCTGTGACAGTATATACATTTCTATTGGGGTATTTATAGAGCACGGAACTAGCTGCCAGAAGCAATGGAGCGCATCGTAGGTGCTCTACAGACAGTTAGAAGTCATGCTCTGGTCAGGTCTTGTTATGGATCTTAAGCTCTTGTGACATGTGTGACCAATTAAGGGAATTCACCCCTTCTCCCCAAAGGGGAGGCGCCCCTGTGAGACTAGGGAAGTGAGCCTGTTTCCACAGCATCCTCCCTAAGGGTGGAGGCAAGCAGGACCTCACTGGGAGAGACTCCCCCCTGTGGGGTCAAGGACTCGCTTTCCTCTGAGGAACTCCCAAACACATTCATGGCCTACTTGGGAATATCAGAAAACATAAACACACAAGGTAAATACTGGGAAGAAGAAGATGGTAACATTCGTTGTTCACAACTAGAAGATGCACATGTCTCTTTAAATGGGAAAGTCAATTTAAATGCGACGTAGATACTGAAGTCGAGAGGAACGCTGCAGTCAGCTGAGCCAGAGAGATGCCTACGCCAGCCCGGTAACTCCTAAGCCAAATCAACACCTGAGAGAGGAGGAGACTCTGCATAGCCAATGAGTTTGAAAGTTGCTGGAAAGCCGTAAGAAGAAGACCGGACGTGGAGTGTCCAGATTGAGCCGAGACAAAAGAAGACAATTGTCGTGCTGTGACCACGTAAAACCCTTGGTGGACTGAGGGTTCTCCAAACTACTCCAAAACCACTTGGCGGATACGACAGCCTACTAGACGGTCATCCGAGGAGCTTATAAACTGTATCGAGAGAGGATCCGGATAACAGGTTGCTCAAGTGAAACAAGACCGCAAGAGAAGGAGGAAACCAGCCTACCCTGAGAGGACAAAGGCCCAGTGACGTTACCGCAGGCAAGTGCAAGTTACGGGGAAAACGGGACACCCGGTAGCTGTGAGAGAAAGCGTTATGGGACCATTCATACTCGTCCCAGTAAATAAATGAGAGAATAAAGGAAATTAATGATAATAACAAGAGGAATTTGAGTAATCTTTACAGTACTGCTCATCTTCGTCACAGTAATATAAATGAGAGAATAAGAAAACTGAATGTTGATGAGAAAAGAAATTTGAGTAATCATTACGGGACCATTCAAACTCATCCCAGATATAAAACAGGAAGAGTAGAGAGTTGGGATGATTATGAGAAGAGAAACTTGAATACTATAAGTATTGGAAAATCCACCCTGCTTTGGAGGGGTTTACCAGCAGGGTAACAGCCCGCCAGCCCAAGCTTTGGTTGCCCCGAGTGAAGGGAGAGCCTCGGTAAGAGATCGGGCAGTTACCGGCTTGGTAAGACCATGAACAAGCGGGTGATTGCTGTTCACACCCCAGGGAGATGCTTTCTGTGTGCATTGAACAAGCCCAATCTCCCATAGTAAACAACCACCATACCAAATAGAAATGGACCAAGACCGTTTTCTATTTCTGTGTGATGGTCGTCTAGTGGGAAAGAGCAGAGGTGGAGGTAGCCCAGTAGAAAATGTGGTGTGGGTCGGGGGGCGGGGGGTGGATATGGTATGAAGTGGTGTGCCTAGGGGGGCTGGAAGAGGGGCCATGGGAAATGATGACACACAGGAAAGGGCATTAGGTGGGTGGTAGAACGCGCCAGGGGCACTGGCAGTTCACGCTCACCTTTCCAGCTTCCTGATTAGCTGAGTGCCCTTCTTCCGGTGCAGATCTAAATTAAAGAAGATTTAAAAGAGTTCATCAGGGTCTGTCCTTGCTTCACCTACAGTGACACAAGAATTTCCTTTTTGAGGAAAATAAATATATAAAGATGAACAAAGACAACAGGGAGAGTGTTCAGGTCATCCAAATATTTTGGAATACAGTTACTTGTGTGCCTTGAGATGAGGTAAGCAGCATCAGCTGCAGTAATGCATGCTAAGATTTCAATTTCTGACCAGATCTATTCCAGACACTGTCAGCAGATGAAGTCTATCATCATAAAAAATAAATAAAAAATACAACAAATGAAAAAAGTTTAGAAGCAGACAATAAACCTTTACATTGGCCTAGAGCCTCAAAATCACAAACTTAATACGAAAACCTTTATCTTTATAGGGAAGCCAGGAGTTTCTGGAATGAAAACATATGCATCCAAAACCATCAAGTAAATGGATTCCGTACGCGTGCCCGCGCGGTGTACACTGCGCCGGGTTTGCCACATCCAGGAGAAGGTGCCAAGGAAAAGTCTATCGAGACATTCTAGAATCCTGTCTGCTTTGCTGCTGAACTGTTGAATACCACAAATAAGGTTTCTTAAGTAATGCCGCGCATTTACATGCATCCTTCAACTTAATGTGCGTTTCCTAGTTTTCTCCGCATATTTCTGCAATCGGTGGTTTTGATTATGGCGCACTTTTTCTTCCTGTCAGATGCTGTCCCCTAAATCAAACCCGCCTGACTTCGGCGCATAAACATGCCTCCTGACTCTACTCCAATGGCAGGTGCTTCTACAAACACATTCGGCATCAGCAGGAATTCCAGAGTCTTTTTCTCTCCCTCTGGACCACAGAAATGTTTCAGACTCTGTGGTTTATTTTCCTCTGTTGCATATTTTTATCATGCGTAATGGCGAGGCGTGGTGGACGTGCATCTGAGTGATGATTGCGGCGAGGAGTTCCAGCAGCCTAGTGAAGGAGGAAGCGAAGTCCACATTAATAGGATTTTCTTTAAAAGGTCACATAGCTTTCTATATATTTCACGTGGTGTTTTCTGATTTATAGACCTTTAAACTCTGTTATAAAGGCACCTCCCTTACGTTATCATTTACATGGACACGTTACAATATCTAAAGGGTTCTTTCTAAGGACACTGTGGGCGCAAAGTCCATGGTTCCTCTGAAGCTCTAAGTATTTCCCTTTCCGAATGGATATTAGAAATGATTTCTTGGGGGGGCAGGGCTGGCCAACAGCCATGCTGTGAAGACATGCCTTGTGGTGCTCCTGCAAGATCCTGTGGTGATCCCAAGAAAAAAAGCCATGAAAAAGAGGATTGTGGAACAAGAACGAGGATTGCAACGTTGGCAGAGGCGGAGAGAGTGTTGAAAGACAAATCGAGGCTTAGACGGCAAGCGAGGAGGAGCACTTCTCGCCTGAGATCGGATGGTGGAGGAGAGCGGCAAGATGGCGGACAACGGGCAGAAGTAGTGAAACAAGAGTGCTCCACCATTAGACACCGTGGTGGAGGAGGAGCCGAGAGCTGATGATTTGGAGCCCGATTCCCCAGGTGGCGGAAGGCTGCGGCACTCAGTAGCTGCAACAACGGCTGCAGGTACCCCGCAGAACTTCGTAACATACAAAAGAGCAGGCTGGAGAGGACCGCTGTGTAGTGGTTACTGCAGAGCATAAGGAGAAGAAGGACGGCGGGAAGTGGGTCTACCGCTGACAGATCGGAGGGAGTAAACACGATTGCAAAAAGGTACGCAAGCAGGAAGCTCTCGACAGCGTATGAACAGTACCCTGATAGCAGACAAGTACGCTGCTGATGCGCGGTTAGGGGAGGGGGCACCGCGGAGCTGCAGGAAACAGCGCAAATGGGGGGCCTAACCAACTTGGGGCAGACACTGAGCAGTGAGAGTAACAACAGGGGGAGCCTGGTAACATTAGAGAGAGTGGAGGAGGGCTAGGGAGCATGGCAAACAGCCCGCACCATAAACAGAGGTACAGTAGTCTGAACAAATAGATTCTTTACAATAAAGACTGGTTGACGTAACACGTGGGAGGGGGTAATAGGAGGAAGCAAGCTTGAATTAGGAAGACTGAGCTTGAAGATTGAGCAGAGTGCAGTCTGGTTTGCAGAGGGGGCTGAGGAAAGGACCCTCCCAGCACATGAAGAACAAACCAATAGTGGAACAGCCAGATACACTGATCTGGGGTCAATAAGCTCCCCACTGCAAGTGAAAGGGACACGACAGGCGGAGATGAGCATTAAGATTGCAGTGGAAGCAAGCAGAGGCCAGAATCACTGATGGCGACCAAGGGCAACAAAGGAAAGAGCAAACACACCACCATGGAAATCTATGCCAAGGGACAAGAAGGGCCTAAGGTGGACCCAGCAACTGAGTCAGAGGAAGCCCCAGTAAATGCACGGGACAGTGGGAAGCAACACATCCTAGCCACCATTGCAGCCTTAAAGACAGTGTTGGAAGCCAAGATAGAGGCGGTGATGGTGGACGTGGACTACTGAGGCAAGATGTGTGCTCTTTGGAGGAACAGACAGGACAAATTTAAGAACAGGTGAAAGAAAACACCAAGCGGGTGACGCAAGCTACGGCAGATGTTAAAGTATTAAAACAAAAGATAAAACTACTGGAAGGCAGAGCGGATGAAGCAGAAGGCCAGGGCCGCAGGAATAATATCAGGGTCCTTGGCCTTCTGGAAGGCATAGAAGGAGCTGATCCCACCCCACCAACTAAATTGTAACTCTGCCCCTGCAAGAAATCGGCCCGGGAAATCTCACACAAGGATTCACGGTTGAAAAGGCTCATCGAGCTCTGACCAGAAAACCTCCACCAGGTGCACCCCTGAGACCCATCAGTGCTAAAATATTGAATTATAAGGACAGGGAGAAGATACTGGCATTCTCGAGGACCGGAGGAATAATACAAAGGGCATCGGCTAAACTGGCAATATACCCAGACTACACTTTTCAAGTACAGAAACGTAGGGCCCAATTCATTCCTGCGAAGGAGAGATTGAGAAAGGTGGGCGTAAAATACATGCTAATCTATCCAGCTGGATTGGAGATTCTGTGTAACGGCCGGGCGCTGTTTTTTGATAGTCCAGAGGAAGAGCAACTTTGGATGGACAGTGTGCAACTGACAGCACAGGAGCCGGACTAATAGGTACACGGCACTAGAAACACTTGAGCTCCTCCAGGTGACATGGCCGGGAGTGAGTGAGTTGAAAGAGGAGGCGGCTACCCTGATAACACTGGCATGAATTAGTAACTCAGAGGCCTTCAGTTGGGTGTTGTGGACTACAGCAGAGACTGGGACCTAACAAGAATCCAGTGCAATGGGTGCTTTTTTAGATAGTGACACATAGAGCGGGAGCGCGAGCTGCAGGGACATTGTCTTCAGAGGAAGGGTGGTACTAGATCTAGTGACACCCAAACTTCCCCCTAGACCTTGGTTTAGGATACCTGTCATTACCAACCCATTGGGTACCAAACATTTGGTCAAGTGGCAAGGTAGGGAGGGAGCAGAAACTGGCACATCTAAGCATGCGTAGCACTGCTGGGTGGTTATTGTTGGGGAACAGCGAGTTGGGACGGGGGAACTGTTAAGGGAATTGGGGAACGGCCTGTTGTGGTACTTAAGTGTCTGGTCACTTATGGACATGCAACCTTGGAAAACAGTAATCAAGAAACAATACTAAAGCATCCTCCAGCCCCATGGCTGATAGTATGAAGGTATTGACCTGGAACATACACGGCCTCAACAGTTATGTGAAGAGACACAGGGTTATGTCTTATCTGCGCAGGAACAAGATAGGCATCGCCCTATTACAAGAGTCGCACCTCACAAACACTAGACAAGAAACGCTGGCGCAAAAATCGAACAAGCTGATGGCAGGGCATACCTACTCGGCATATGCAAGAGGGATCCTTGTCTGGGTTGCCCTGACTGTCCCACTGAAAATCCTTCAAATTAAGACAGCTGATGAAGGTAGAATGGTACTAGTTGATTGCACCTTGGAAAACAGAGAAATATCTATGGTAAACACATATGCCCCGAACCATGATGCCACAACTTTCTTTCGGTCTTTATATGCAAGAAGAGGTCTTTACAGGGGTCATGATATGGAGGGGATTTTAATTGCACAGTGAACCCTATGGTAGACAGAGCTGATGAGGAGTTCAGAAGGCCAGCTCCGCCTGCAAAAGATTTGAATGCTCTTATGCCATCTTTTGAGTTGGTGGACGTATGGAGGACTCTCCATCGGTGAACCGGGACTATTCCCGTCACTCTACCCCACATAGAGAATACACACAATTAGATTTACCTTTTCAAGGGGGAGGAACATATGGGGGATTGTGGAGGCATAATATCGGGCAAGTGTCTCATCAGATCATGCCCCACTAAGCCTTAAGTGGGTAATAACTACGCCTAGACCAGCGATTCCTACTTGGAAGCTCAGAAGTGAGGCCCTGTCAGATACTGCGTTTAGGGAACACATACAGAAGCACATAACAGAACTTTTCATACTCAATAGGGTAGCGTGAAGTCAGCGGGCACGTTATGGGAAACATTCAAAGTGGTGAGCAGGGGCGAGATGATTGCTAAATCAGGAGGCATGCAAAAGGCCATTACAAGAGATTTAAACAGAATCGAAGCACATCTTGCTGAGGTTGAGAAAAGAAATAGCTTGGGAGAGGATATTGTGGAGGATGAAACTGAGCCGAGACAAAAATGCCTGATGTAATGGGACAGACTGGGTAACTTTACCTAATTGTAATTTGTAATAGGTTATTTATAACATGCTTAATATCCCAGAGCTTTCTAAGCGCAGACCCGGGAATGGAAACTGTGATGCTCCCCGTCATCTTGCTTCCAAAACGAGCATGTTGCTCCTGAGCTCTCCTCCCGAGATACACAAAATATATAGAGAAACTACATGCAGAGGGGCATAAACCGAGCAGACTCCTATCATGGCTATATAAAAGGAACAGTAGGAAAAGATCTATACACTCAGTACAGGATAAAGAGGGTATCCCTTGTAATACACAGGCAGAAGTGAACAGAGCGTTCTATGATTATGATAGCACATTGTGTGGGCATGTCTGCGCTACATGGCACGATGAGCTGCGGGAGGCATTAGACTTAATACATTTGCCACGACTCGACGCAGAAGAAGTGGAGATGCTAGATGAACGTATAACAGTGGAAGAAATATTAGCCACAATTAAAGCAGTGCCCTCGGGAAAGACACCGGGCTCCGACGGACGTCCATGTGAATTCTATAAGGAGTTTTCAGGAAGTATCGCAGAGGCCATGCTGGAAATGTTTTTGGAAGCATATGGAAGAGAGACGCTGCCCAGTAGCTTAAGGGACGCAGGGATAATACCCCTCCCTAAGTCCCATAAAATTGCAACATAATGCGGCTCCTGCAAGCCCCTGTCCCTTACAAATCAGGATAGTAAAATTGTTACAGCATTACTGGCGAACAGGCTTAGGAGAGTAATAACTGCACTGATATATCCTGATGAAACGGGATATGTGCCGGGTCGGAACATCAGCTAGAATTTAAGGAGGTTGACATGTAATCAGCAGCACTTCACTGGTTCCAGTGAAGGCCTTTCACTCTGTTCAGTGGGAGTGGCTCTATGCGACATTGGAGAAATTCGGTTTTGGTCCAAAGTATATAAAATGGGTGAAACTGATATACACCAGCCCGGAGGCCAGGGTGAGAACGGGAGGCATCTGCTCTGACAAATGGGAACTAAAGAAGGGTACTAGACAAGGTTGCCTGCTGTCTCTGATGCTTTATATTTTGGCGATGGAACCAATAGCTGCCTTCTTAAGAAGAAAGTAGTAGGATGCAGGAATTAGAATAGATGTCGCATGACACATAGGGCCTCATTACACGGATGGCGGTAAGGATTTACCGGTACCGGTAAAATACCGGTAAATCCTTACCGCCTTACTACGAGGTCCCTTTGCGGGTTGGGGGATTTAACGCCTGCTTTTTGCAGGCGATAAAATCCAACCCGCTAAGGGACCTCGGAGCTAATTACGGCACCGCAAAATTGCGGTGCCGTAATTAGCGCCTTCCCCATTCCCATAGAGCCCTATGGCTCTGCGCTTAGAAAGATTTCCATTACACAGTTTCCATTCTCGGGTCTGCGCTTAGAAAGATCTGGGATATTAAGCATGTTATAAATAACCTATTACAAATTACAATTAGTTAAAGTTACCCAGTCTGTCCCATTACATCAGGCATTTTTGTCTCGGCTCAGTTTCTTCCTCCACAATATCCTCTCCCAAGCTATTTCTTTTCTCAACCTCAGGAAGCTATGCTTCGATTCTGTTTAAATCTCTTGTAATGGCCTTTTGCATGCCTCCTGATTTAGCAGAAATGGGAATGGGGAAGGGCAATGGCGGAAAAGGGATTTACCGCCCCTCCAACCTTGGAATGGGGCGGTAAATCCCCTTTCTGCCAAGGCGGTGCCGGTATTTTACCGGCATGAGCCATAGCGCTACTAGCGCCATGGCTCACCGCCTACCGTGTAATGAGGCCCATAGTGTCCATGTATACTGGTGACAGGCTGCCATAAATACAAAACCATGAGACGAATCTGCAACACATATTCGAGGTGTTGGATAACTTCAGTGGGCTTTCAGGGATCAGGATTAGTAAAGAAGAATCCTGTTTGTTCTCGCTGGCTAAGCTTGCCTGAGAAGGAGACAGGGAGCTACCAGCCCTGGCGCTCTCATGGAAGAAAGACATATTGCGATATTTGGAGTTGAATATCTATCAGACCCCGGGACTACACTGCAGGCATGGGAGGGTATGGTACACTCAATTAAATTTTGGGGGGAGTTGCCACTGTCTGTAATGGGGAGAGCAGCTCTATTAAAAATGATGGCATTACAACGGTTGTTGCATTGCTTTGGGAATATTCCCTTTAATATCCCCAAACCTTTTTTTGTCAAAATAGATAAAGAATGTTGGGGGGGTTTGTGTCTGAATGGTAGGCACATAATTGGCTGGGCACACTTCAGAGGATATACCATAAAAGGAGGGCTGAGAATTGTACTACCTTGCAGGTCAGATTCAGTATGTGGTAGAATGGGGTAAGATGGCTGGCAGATGATCCAACAATAGATACGGCACAGGTACAGGCAGCGATGAAACAACTATATCTAAAAGACCTATTGTGGGTACCCCCCCACCCCCGAGGCAAAGGAATACCACATTTGGTGAGAGTGGGTATGCAAATATGGCACAGAACTTGCAAGAGACTGAAAGTTAAAGACCCGGTTTCACCACATCCACCCTTGGCTGCGGCTCTGGCAGGTAAGAGACCTGAGAACCAGAGTACGAGTCCACTCGGAAGGGTGTGGGATTGCCACAATTGGGGATCTAATTCTCCTTCATGAGCTTCCAAGAGCTACAGGAGAGCTCGGGGATTCATGGTGGACAAAACCTGCTGCACCAAATGATTATGCACACAGTGAAAACCAGGTGGCCAGCAGTTGGAGGGGACGAGACTGGGTGCGAGGAAGTAGAAACGATAATAACCATAGCGGTCGGAGGGCATGCAATATCATGATTATATGGTGTGCTGCGCGAGAGCCATTCAGGGGTGGAGTTAAGAATTTGGCTGCGATGGGAAACAGATTTGGGTAAACCATTTACAGATAAGGCATGGCTGCGGGTGCTACATTATGATAAGAGGTTGTCTAGGAACGCAAGACTGTAACTACTGCAGCTGTATGCAACACGTGGAGCATATTTAACACCTGGAATAATTTCAGGATGTAGATGGGCAGATAGACAAAGTTGTCCTAAATGTAATGTGGAAAATGCTTGAATGCCTCGTATGCTCTGGGAGTGCATAACTATAAGAACATTCTGGGAGGATGTTGCCAGGAAAATGGCTGGGGTAATATACAACTGAACGTCCAAACTCCGGCGGCCTGCATGCTGGCGTTGTATCCAAAACCATTATATTAAAAAAAGACAGTCACAAGGGGGCATGGATGGGGTGGTGGCTGAGAGCAAAGTGAAAGACCTGGCCTACGTATTGGCCAAATGCTGCATAGCCATGACCTGGAAATCAGGGACAGGCCCGCCTGTTGAGAGGTGGTGGAGGGATATGCAAAAGTGGACAATAGCGGAAACGGTGGTATGGGCACAGGCGGGCAGTATGCACTAGCTGGAGCCTGGAGATGCTATACGACAGTGGACGGAACTTACACAAAGTCCAATTCAACCAAGCGGCAGAGAGGAAAGATACCTGGAGGCTGAGGAAGAGTGACAAGTGGCATAATAGGATAGAGTCCAAGGTCTTAAAGTGATGGGAGGAAGAGACAGGATACTGCATTAAGGCCAGTTAACCGGATGAATAGGTTGTCATAGGGACTATTCATATAATAACTATTTGTGTTATCCTCTGGTGTATGACTGTGTAACTGTTGTAATTAAACCAAAATAAAAAACAGTAAAAAAAAAAAATAAAAGATAATGGCCCTCATTCCGAGTTAGGACTACACCATGGAGTAAATAGCTCCATGGTTGGCAACCATGGAGCTATTTACTCCATGGAATACTGGCATGGTGAATGGAGTAATTTCCGGTCCATTCCAAGGTTGGATGGACCGGTAATTCCCCATTCACCATAGCCCTTCCCCATCCCCATTTCTGCCCCCATAGGGGTCAATGGGAATGGGGAAGGAGGTAATTACGGCACCGTAAATTACGGTGCCGTAATTTACTCCAAGGTCACTTTGCGGGTCCCGTAATTTACTCCTGCTAAAAGCAGGAGGTAAAGAGGGACCCGCAAAGGGAACTCGGAATACGGAGGTAAGGGATTACCGCCATCGGTGCCCTTACAGGCGCCGGTAATCCCTTACCTTCAACCTCGGAATGACCCCCAATGACTTCTCCCTATTATGTGCATAATTAAGTATCCCAATGGCCGGAATTATTCTGATTTCGTTGTCCTTTTGGGCAAAGCGCCTATAGCAAGACTGAAGCTCTGGCATTGCTCCATGAAACCCTACAGCCATTGGTTTTCAATTGGCCGAGCCATTAAGGAACGGGAAGGACCATGTACAAAACAGGCCAGGTCCAGCCTAGTCCACACTGCTAGGTCACCTCCCTTCTGCAAACAATTCTTCAAGGAAGCATGTTATCGTGGCAATCAACTACAGCGTCATGAGGTGCATAGAAAAGGAAAGGATCCCGACTGCTCCCCATGAAAGGGTGTTTTAGGTGCATTGCACCCTTGCCTGCACATATATCCCACCCCTCCTTCTCTGTAAAATAAACAAAACAAATAAAAAGGAACAAATGAAAAATTAAGAAAATAAAAAACAAAAAAATACAAAAAATACAAAAATAATTTCCTTTTCTATGCACATCATGACGCTATAGTTGATTGCCATGGTAACGTTCTTCCTTGAAGAATTGAACAGATGTTAATCAATTGATACATGTCTGTATTTCTAAATATTGCCAAATAAGGCATGAAGGCAACTACCTATGAGTAAAAAAAAAACACTCATAACTTCTTGTACCCAGTGCAGAGTCTCTTGGATTAATTCAGACACCAAATAATTCTCTTAAAAATGATGTGTCCCCACCAGGAACAATTTTTTGTTGTATCTCGCCAGGGGGAGATGCAGTGTGTAGACCAGCGTTCCCATAGCAACTATGCCTGGGGCTGGTGGTAGTCAAGTCCCCTGAGGTGGCTATTATAATGGTGGGCTAGAGCAGTCCTGTGCAGCCTACTGTACCAGGGAGCATTTTGTGATATATTGGTGAGGTTTGCAAAGACTAACATGTCTGTGCATTTGTCCATGCATATTAACTGCATTTCACTGGGCATTCTGGGCCCTGTAGTATTCCATTCAATTATTGCTGTCGGGACTACATGCCTCACATCGTTGCGATAGACACGCATGTTCTGCTTAGAGCTGTGCTGATTAGTTCTGCTACACGGCTCTCTTGGTGACTTGTGCTCAGATGCACACTAGTGTGCAGAAGCAACACATTGGAGTTTGAAATGTACTCTTCATGCCTTCCTCTCCTCCTGGTAGCGTCGGGTGAACTGGGCGGTGGTGGCCACTGTAGTGGCTATGGGCAACTGGCATTGTAGGGTCACAACAGTCTGGACACACCCCTTAAGGTCATTCCACTACTTCCTGCGCTGCAGAGTGGCACATAGGCCTTGGTCGTGACTTTGCCTTAATGAGCAGGGGCTTGGCTTGGGAGAAGCCCAAACATCTAGGGTGCCTCCTTGCCACCTCTTCTCTAAGGGCCTCAATCTCCTGATCAGTTAGTTTAATTGTTCTCGGAGTCCCATTGCCACCTCCCGCATTGCCTGTAGCAGCGTGCTGCCTGCTTGTTTCCTCTAGATGACGCATCAATGGTCTGATTTCACATACATACTGTTTTTCAAAATGGCCGCCAGATCGCTTCCTGGTTTACTTACAGGTGGTAACAGTATTTCTACATGCAGTAGCAGTCTTCTATGCTGCCACATTCAGATTTCTGATGTCTGTGTGTGGAAATTAGAGTTATGGCCTGGCAGGCAGTGATTCGCTAATCATACAGCAATGCGCATGCATTATGGGTAATTCGTTTTCATTGGAAATCCACCAAACGGATAATGCATAATATATATTTATTTATATTATATAAACCAATACATATTTTCCCAGTAGGGAGACTTTCTGCAGCCATCGGGCTCTGCCACACAGCACCTCCACCCACACTTGTGCCTATACTTCTTTGGTGGTTAGATCTTTGACCTTTGGCGTTTTTTTGGCCGGATTTAGCTTTTTCAGGAAATGACTCCATCCACAATATCACCATTTACAATGTTTCCAGTACAGGATGGCAGAATGCACATTTCACTTCTGGCACATACTATGGGTGCACATTTCCCTTCTTGCACATACCATGAATGCACTTTTCACTTCTTGCACATAAAATGGATGCACATTTCACTTCTTGCACATACTATGGATGCACATTTCCCTTCTTGCACATACCATGAATGCACTTTTCACTTCTTGCACATAAGATGGATGCACATTTCACTTCTTGCACATACTATGGATGCACATTTCCCTTCTTGCACATACCATGAATGCACTTTTCACTTCTTGCACATACGATGGATGCACAATTCCCTTCTTGCACATACCTTGGATGCACTTTTCGCTTCTTGCACATACTATGGATGCACATTTCCCTTCTTGCACATACCATGGATGCACGTTTCACTTCTTGTACATATGATGGATGCACCATTCCCTTCTTGCACATACCATGGATGCACTTTTCACTTCTTGCACATACGATGGATGCACAATTCCCTTCTCGCACATACCATGGATGCATTTTTCACTTCTTGCACATACTATGGATGCACATTTCCCTTCTTGCACATACCATGGATGCACTTTTCACTTCTGGCACATACCATGGATGCACAATCCCCTTCTTGCATATACCATGAATGCACTTTTCACTTCTTGCACATACCATTGCCATCACTATGTTGCTGTATTCTGGATGCTACAGGCAGTCAGAGTAGTTTCCTGATACATGTTGGTTATTTATCATCGTGCTCCTCCCCATCCCCCACCTGTGATAGTCCTGTTTTGGTGCAGCTGTTAATAGCTCTGTAATGTGCTTTTGTGCTGCATGTCTGTCACATAGATCTTTACTACATTAGGACCTTCGTATTATGGTTGAGTTGCTGCTAAATGTCCTGCTGTAGAACCTTTTTCTGTGTTTCGGCAATCTTTGCTTTTTTATAAAGCAACACCGAATGTCTGTGGGCGAGTCTACACTAACGGAGCACGTGTGTTGTGGAGCCCACAAACGTTGTGCTTGCTCAAGCATGCACACTGCAATAACACGTTTGCACGTTGATGCACGTGGTCGCTGAACATTATCGTGCAAAGCCATATATTGCATAGAGATGTTCACTGTGCACGCTCGGCGATGCACACCTGCCTAGCATTTGCCCTCGCATTAGAATGCCACTCATTTAATCTGCAAGCTTGCACACGTGTCAGTGTGCATGAACTCGTAGTACTGCACTGACCAGACACAAATACACCACTTTATGATTTACCGTATTTAGTGGGGTTGCGTATCCCCCAGCATCACGTGGCTCATCCAGCACCCCATGTTTGGTGTCAATATTTTGTGTTTCAAGAACATATTAGTGGCCCTGTTCCTCTAAGATTGAACAATGGCAAGTGTGTGCCAATACTGCCCAGTAATAGTCATATAATCTTGCATATTTCAATGCATGCATTTTGCAGTGGCATCCATTGCATTAATGCTATGGGCTACATCCATGTCAGGCAGCTCAGTCAGTTGCATGATACCTGCTGAGGAGATTTGTGTGGCTGCTGCAGAGGACAGGAAGGGTTAAGTACGTGTTTCCTTCTCCCGAGGCCATTACATTGCGTAATAACGTCACCTGTTGCCCACAGCAATTTGAAATCCTTTACTACAGACATCAAACAGCAGGACTGACTCTACACGTTAACAACCAACTTGCAAACCAATGCACCCCCCAGTGCACGCTAGCACCATGTGCACAAACCTGTCTCATGAGGAGACACATGCTTCTATGGCTGTGTGTGTGGGGGAGGAGGGGTGGCGGGGTGCTGACATACATTTGAACCCTGGTGACTTTCTGACCTGTTGCCCCAGGGGAAGGCGGCCTCATCGGGGAGAAGATTGCACGTTATAATGTTGTCATGGGGGCTTACTGTGGCAACCTTCACCACACGGGGCTTCTATGAAGGCTTCAGCTTTGACGATGCGAATCCATTTGTCAAATACAACTGAAACATGAGTCTGTGATTAATGGATTCTAGCTTCTTCCTTCCCAATCCAGCCATTTTAGGTTGCCAGGCTTTCCTTTAACTGCCTTCCTTGTGAATGGGAGCTGTGTTTAAAACAGTCGGTTTCTGAATACACTTTCATTTACTCATTCATTGGATAAAACAAGCACATTTGTATTTTAACCCCTTGAACCAGCCACTGGACTTTTGAAAAAAGCTTCAATAATAACCTACTGGTGTATAGTTTGGAAGTGTTTCTTAAAAAAAATATTTGCATGTGTTCTTCACTAGCCACAAACAACAATGCAGTCAAAGTTATGGGTCTTCTCCAACCGAGTCCTCCTCAACATTTTAATCCCTTCTTTGCTAAACATTCATCATGCATTGAATATTAGAAATTGAAAATAATAATTGAACTGCTCGAAAGTGTACTTCTAATTATTTCAGTTAATTTGAAACATTTCTGTTTCTTGTAGGTAAAATAACTATAAAATTAATCTTTTTAAAAAATAAAAACAAAAACAATTCTGTGGCTAAAAGTAATTGCTTTCAAAACCAAACATATTTTTCTAAATCGTTTTGCATATTTGGAGCAAGAGTGCAGAATGGTTTGTGCTGTGTTGTGATGCTTGATTCTTGCCCTTTTGATGACCTATGACCCTAAATGGAAAACCAGTGCGTAAGACAAGCTGTTCTTACACAACGTGTACAGCTCTTCCTATGTCTTGCTAATTCAGAATCTGTCCCGGTTGCACAAAGAAAACGGCAAGGCCCAGATTCATGGAATATTTGCCGGTACAAAGTGACTTTCAACTGCTGAATAGAAAGGCACTTCCTTCTTTCAACACCTCCAAGCATCTCTTAACCACTCTTGTATTCTCTAAACTGGACTCCTGTGCAAGCATTCTCTTGGTCACCCCAACTATGCTTTCTGTCCTCTCGACAATGTCATTAACTTGGCTACCAGACCGAGTACTCTCTTTGAACTCCCTTGCTTCACACCTACTTCGCGATACCGTCACCTGGCTGGCTGGCTGGCTGGCGAAGCAAAACAGGTCAGATTAAATTATCTGCTCCTGGTTCATAAATATGTCCATGGAAAGGCACCAGTGTATCTATCCTCATTATTCCAACTCTACAAGCCTTCTTGTAATCCTGTCTCTGCCTCATTGTCTACCATTGTGCACCTCTTACTCCCTGTGCTTCTTCTCACTTCCACTCTTTCTTTCTCTTTTGCTCCACTTGCATGGAATTCTCTTCCACCGGACATCAGAGAAGCAGTCCACAACAATTCTTTAAAAACCAAACTAAAAGCCTAGTTCCTCGCCTCTGAGATACCCTGTTACCCTACCTCTCATCTGCCTGCTACCTCTAACCGGACACTCACTTTCTACTGCCTCCACTCTAGCCCTTCACCCATCATGGGCACATCCCTAACATAGCTGGCCGTACCACCTACCTGCTCTTAAACATGTCTAAAGTTGGTTGTCCTTAATCTATGTATTTTATGTATTTTATTTTATTTATTGGATATTTATAAAGGTGTCTATACAACAAGACAGTGTTTCAAAGCACCACAACACAAGGCAAAAAGGGAAGGGGACAAGCGAGCAAATTAACAATAAAAAGGGCCATAAATAAAATAGAAAAGAACAGCGGCCTTGTGACCTTCGGAGCATGCAAGTGCATTGAAAAGAAAAATGAAAAAGGGGGTGGGGGGAGGGGAGTTGAGTGATATTAGTCCCCTGGGAAAGGAAGTGCTGATGGTGCCCGTTGGGGAGGCAACAGGTAAGTGCACGGCAGAGACACCCAGGCGATGAGGGAGGTCTACTGCTCAGACAGGTAAGTGCATGGGCAGAGACATCCAGGCGATGAGGGAGGTCTACTGCTCAGACAGGTAAGTGCAGGGCAGAGACATCCAGGCGATGAGGGAGGTCTACTGCTCAGACAGGTAAGTGCAGGGCAGAGACATCCAGGCGATGAGGGAGCTCTACTGCTCAGACAGATAAGTGCAGGGCAGAGGCATCCAGGCGATGAGGGAGGTCTACTGCTCAGACAGATAAGTGCAGGGCAGAGACATCCAGGCGATGAGGGAGGTCTACTGCTCAGACAGATAAGTGCATGGGCAGAGACATCCAGGCGATGAGGGAGGTCTACTGCTCAGACAGATAAGTGCATGGGCAGAGACATCCAGGCGATGAGGGAGGTCTACTGCTCAGACAGGTAAGTGCAGGGCAGAGACATCCAGGCGATGAGGGAGGTCTACTGCTCAGACAGATAAGTGCAGGGCAGAGGCATCCAGGCGATGAGGGAGGTCTACTGCTCAGACAGATAAGTGCATGGGCAGAGACATCCAGGCGATGAGGGAGGTCTACTGCTCAGACAGATTAGTGCAGGGCAGAGGCATCCAGGCGATGAGGGAGGTCTACTGCTGAGACAGATAAGTGCATGGGCAGAGACATCCAGGCGATGAGGGAGGTCTACTGCTCAGACAGATTAGTGCATGGGCAGAGACATCCAGGCGATGAGGGAGGTCTACTGCTCAGACAGATAAGTGCATTGGCAGAGACATCCAGGCGATGAGGGAGGTCTACTGCTCAGACAGATAAGTGCAGGGCAGAGACATCCAGGCGGTGAGGGAGGTCTACTGCTGAGACAGATAAGTGCAGGGCAGAGACATCCAGGCGATGAGGGAGGTCTACTGCTCAGACAGTTGAGTGCATGGCAGAGACACCCAGGCGATGAGGGAGGTCTACTGTTCAGACAGTTGAGTGCATAGCAGAGACATCAGGTGATGAGGGAGGTCTACTGCTCAGACAGGTGAGTGCATGGGCAGAGACATCCAGGCGATGAGGGAGGTCTACTGCTCAGAGAGGTGAGTGCATGGGCAGAGAAATCCAGGCGATGAGGGAGGTCTACTGCTCAGACAGATAAGTGCATGGGCAGAGACATCCAGGCGATGAGGGAGGTCTACTGCTCAGACAGATAAGTGCATGGGCAGTGACATCCAGGCGATGAGGGAGGTCTACTGCTCAGACAGATAAGTGCAGGGCAGAGACATCCAGGCGATAAGGGAGATGTACTGCTCAGACAGATAAGTGCAGGGCAGAGACATCCAGGCGATGAGGGAGGTCTACTGCTCAGACAGATAAGTGCAGGGCAGAGACATCCAGGAGATGAGGGAGGTCTACTGCTCAGACAGATAGGTGCAGGGCAGAGACATCCAGGAGATGAGGGAGGTCTACTGCTCAGACAGGTGAGTGCATGGGCAGAGACATCCAGGCGATGAGGGAGGTCTACTGCTCAGACAGATAAGTGCAGGGCAGAGACATCCAGGAGATGAGGGAGGTCTGCTGATCAGACAGGTGAGTGGATGGGCAGAGACATCCAGGCGATGAGGGAGGTCTACTGCTCAGACAGGTAAGTGCATGGGCAGAGACATCCAGGAGATGAGGGAGGTCTACTGCTCAGACAGATAAGTGCATGGGCAGAGACATCCAGGCGATGAGGGAGGTCTACTTCTCAGACAGGTGAGTGCATGGGCAGAGACATCCAGGCGATGAGGGAGGTCTACTGCTCAGACAGTTGAGTGCATGGGCAGAGACATCCAGGCAATGAGGGAGGTCTACTGCTCAGAGAGGTGAGTGCATGGGCAGAGACATCCAGGCAATGAGGGAGGTCAGATAAGTGCAGGGCAGAGACATCCAGGCGCTGAGGGAGGTCTACTGCTCAGTCAGATAAGTGCATGGGCAGAGACATCCAGGCGATGAGGGAGGTCTACTGCTCAGACAGATAAGTGCATGGGCAGAGACATCCAGGCGATGAGGGATGTCTAATGCTCAGACTGATAAGTGCAGGGCAGAGACATCCAGGCGATGAGGGAGGTCTACTGCTCAGACAGATAAGTGCAGGGCAGAGACATCCAGGCGATGAGGGAGGTCTAGGTCTACTGCTCAGACAGATAAGTGCAGGGCAGAGACATCCAGGCGATGAGGGAGGTCTACTGCTCAGACAGATAAGTGCAGGGCAGAGGCAAACCACCTGACAGGTGAGAGTGGGCCCAAAGGGCAGTGCCGCGGGGGTAATGGGGGGGATTGGGAGAAGGCAGGACCCTATTGGACTCTTGAGGGACCAGGCTGCCAATCGCAGCGACAGAGGGGTTGTTTAGCAAGGGAGGGGAAGAGGGAAGAAGGAGGAGCAGAGAAATGCCTTGAGTTGTTTGCAGAACTTGAGCTGGTCCGGGTTCATGACAGAGAGATAGAGGGAGACTGTTCCATAGAAGGTAGTCTGCTGTTGAGAGAGATCTACCCCCAGCTCTCTGCTTGGATAAGCATTTGATGAGCAGAGAGTTGGAGCAAGAAGATTGGAGGGATCTGGAAGGAGAGTATTTAGTAAGAGAGAGTTGCAGGTAGCGTGGACCCAGGACCCATACAGCCTTGTTGATTATGCAAAGGATGTTGAATCTGATCCTTGTACTGCTCAGGAAGCCCTCCTAGATTGTGTGCAAGGTGCTCAAAACTGTTCAAACAGTACTCTACCAAGACTCAGGGGTGGACTGGCCTTTAGGGAACTCTGGAGTTCTCCCGGTGGGCCTCTGCACCCTGGGCCTCTTTTCTGTGGTATTTCCAAATTTTCTCATAGGAAAAGCATTGGGCTTGCTGAAAATGTGTCATATAGGGCCACTTTGAACTTTATTTCCAGGGCCTCTTTCGGTCTCCAGTAATTATTTCCAGGGCCTCTTTTAGTTCCCAGTCCAGCCCTGCCAAGACTGGAGGGCCCGAGTAAGCTAGGGAAACCCTTTTGCAGAGGGGCTTAACTGAAGGCTTGAGAGAGGAACTGGCCTGAATACTGAGACTTGCGACCTTACAGGATTTGCTAATGATGATGTTGCAGTTGGAGTTTCGCTTACAAGATCGAAAAACTGAAAAGCTGAATGCTTCATTAAGGCTCTAAGCAGATACAATCCCATCACCCTGGCCCTCATCGACCTTCACTGGCTCCCACTGCACGCACAAATCAGCTTCAAGTCTTGCTGCATCATCCATAAGGCAGGCGCCCTCATGTGACCCAGCTCCCTCGCAAAGAAACTCAGCATTTCTGGCAGAAAGCGCACCACCAGAAGCCAGGACACGAGCAGACTTGAAATCCTCCACTGTAAAAAGGAAAGGACCAGAAAACAAGCCTTCTCTGCCTATGCTCTAAGATTATGGGACCTCCTCCCTATTGGCATCAGACTCGCTCCCACAATTCAGATAAGAACTCAAGACCCACCTCTTTAAGGAGTCTCTCCTCTCAACACCTAGGCCATCATGTCACCCCTCGCACCACCTGACTTGCTAGACACCCCCCACCCCTCTCCTCCCTGCCACCTGGTACATATGTACCCCTCCTCTGTGCCCCTCAGTATCTTACTGCCCGCTGTATATCTGCTCTGTTGTACACCTCTGTAAAGCGCCCTGTTATGTATCTTGCAAGGAAGGCATGGTATCAAGAATAGACAGACACACGTGATCACAGTTCAAGGGTGTTTATTAAACTGTGAATGCAGGTTGGAAAAATGCCTAATCTAAACCTAAATCTAAAATGGGAGCAAGCGTCGACCATCAAACAATAATAAGGCCGTCCTAGTGGCGTCCTGTCAAATAAAAAGGGCCTATACTGAAAATAATATTGCCATTCCTTGCGCGAAATTAAAACAAAGAGTGTGGGATAGAGTTCACAGGAAAGGAAGAAGTGTTCACACATATAAGTCAAGATGCGGTAGTGAGGGTCTCCCTTCCTCACGTTTTGAGCACGGGACAAGGCAGGACTCTGAAGCACAGCACTTGCTCAAGCCTTCCCAGCACGAGACTACAGTTCCGCTCTCAAGTATCAGGACCTTCGGTGGCCAAGTCTTTTTACTACAAAAAAGTCTCTCGCCTTCGAGGACCTGATGGGTTTCCAAAATGACAAACAGTTCCTTTCTTCTTTTTTTTTAACAACACTTTGGGTGATGACTTTTCAACCTTGGGTCGCGCTCTTCTGGGCTCAGACCCCTCTCTAATGTTAGCCTCCCTCCGCCGGGTTCACTGTGGCTTTCAACACAATCTCCTCTGTGACATTCACGAATCTTAATGACTTTTTAAACAGCTCACTGTGGACATCCATCTGCCGGGTTCACTCTTGTCAACACACTAATTATTGGGACTTTATGCTTCACCCTTTTTTCATTGGCATCCCCCCAACGGGTTCACTCTTGCCAAATTTGCCAATAACACCATTCCTTGAACAGTTCTTACGATGCAGGATTCACTCCCCTTAGCTTCACAATCATCTGCAGGCCAAAGACTTTTGAATGTACCAAGGATTTTACTAGACCCCGGTATGACCACTTTGACCCCTTTCTCACACCTCTCCCAAGGCCTTCTGGTAATGGTAGTTTCAAAAATAGGGTAATCCGCCAGAGTTTCTTAAGTGAACACCCACGTGGTGCCTGACTCTTGTGTAGCTGGTTTTCCCCACTCACATTAATTGTTCTTTGTACTTTCTTCAATTAGCCGTTCACTTATTTTGTTCAACACAGTTCAGTTTCATATTGTCTCCCCCCTTGACTCACCACTTGGCTTTTCTTGTCTTTTGAAGTCAAGGCCGATACCACGGTGGCAAACGCCTCTCCCCGGCTTGGTTATCAGCAGAGGAGGGCCCTGTGTACCGTTGACATCTTTTGCAACACATGCTGGCTATTGTGCGCTGACTTACAATTCCTTCTGCAGAGGTTTCTTGACCCTGGCTCTGAAAGGGCAATGTCGCTTCTCTCCTTATTATCCTCTCGATTCACGCCTTCTTTCTCTTCCTCTTGAACTGCCATGCAGAGTTAGCTCTCCCTTCGTGCGGTCTGCCTTGCTCGTCTTGTGCTCTCATGCTCCACCTTTTATCCCTGTGGGGAAGGGAAATGGTCGCCAGGCGTGTGTGGTTTGTTCTGGTAAATTCCCTGACTTTGCCTGACCCTTGCGTTAGGACAAGTCAGGTAGAAAGCTCTGGTGTTTGTCTGTCATCTTTCTGGTGTGCGAAAGTGTTCGTGTTGGAAAAAGGGGGGGCAGAGTGTTTGAGTATTCTACGTGGTAGGTTGGGGAAAAGGTGTTATAAGAAGAGGGATACTGCATCTCACCTGTCGTTGTCCCACTTCCATTCCCCGAGGACCCCCATCCAGGTGATCCTCCCTCACTGGTCCACCCCCAGGACCTGGATCCAATAGCGATGGCCGGGTCCTGGCCACCTGGATGACAGGTCCCTGGGGACTAGTCAAGGAGACACCTTCATGTTTCTCACAATCTGTATTGGTGTATAGCTCTGTAAAGCACACTGTTGCTTCTCGAAGCTAGGTCTGCGCTCAATAAATACCATAATAATAATAATAATAATAATAATGATAATGATAATAATATCAATAATGATAATAATAATGATAATAATATTAATAATAATAATAATGATAATAATAATAATATTAATGACGATAATAACAATAATAATAAAAATGATAATAATAATGATGATAATAATAATGATAATAATAATAATAATGATAATAATATTGATAATAATAATAATAATGATAATAATATTGATGATAATAATAATAATAATGATAATAATAATTGGAATCGCTCCTCCTGCACAACAGAAGTAGGACCTGAAGGACTGGAAGCTGTTGCATCTCCCAGCTAACCCGAACCTATGCAGATAGGGACCACTTGTGGACAGGGGTGGACTGGGAGCCAAGAGGCCACGGAAATATTTTTCAAAGTTGCCCCATATTACATATTTGTCCACCCCTGCACGTGGACCATTGTCTGTGGATGAACACAGACAGTGCCGCTAGCAAGAGTTATGCATGTACTGTGCCTCCAAGAACCATTTAGTCTGGAACTGTCCAACTGCTCCTCCAGGATGTTCAGGAAAAGCCAATTTCCGCGTCTCAGATTTTGAGACATCCTGTCAAGCTCCTTTTTGTTATTTTAAAGCATCGTGAACTCAGATGTAGGGACTAGGACAGGGCTTTACTTTACTTTACTTAATAAAGCAGCGTCTGCCTCTGTGTCTGCCTTTTCTGTCTGTCCTACACAAAACCTTTTGGGCCTTTTGTGTATCGGCCTTGCCATTTGCCATTGATATGATATGATAGGTTATTTATAACACGCTTAACACCCAGAGGTTCCTAAGAGCGGACCCGGGGATCAAACCTGTGTTGCTCCGTGTCGTCTTGCTTCCAAGGCGAGCACGTTGCCCCTGAGCTATCCTCCTGAGACATTGATTTATGGACCATCTTTTTGCGGTTACTATAGGTCACAACAGAATCGTATATCTTAACAACAGTATTGTATAAGGCCTTAGGGCCCACACTGCACATGCTAGAGTGGCCCTTAGGAGAATACAAGCCAACCATCACCTTGGCAAACCCGGGAAGTGTGACGTTGACGCCTCTACAGTTTTGTTCTTGGGTTACAGGTTGTCCAAGGAAGGCATTGCTATGGATTCCCATTAGATGGTCACTATCCTCCAATGGCCTGCTCCAATGTCGGTAGAGGAAATCCAGCATTTCCTGGGACTGGCAAATGTGTACTGGAAATACATACCCGAGCTATCACCCGTTGTGTTTCCCCTGGCTAATCTACTGAAGAAAAATATTAAGTTTATGTGGTCGCCGTCGTCGGCTGGCAGCGCCGTCGGTGTATTGCAACTTTCCTTCACCTCAGGCTCCGTACTTTGTGAGATGGACTCATGCAAGACGTTTATTGTGGAAGCAGATGCATCCCGTACAGCCCTGGCAGCCATTTTGAGGATGTTAGAGCAGGACCAGCAGGAACGCCCATTCACCCGCTACTCTCGCAAACTCCATGTCTCTGAATGCCACCACATTGTCATTGAGCTGGAGCTGCTGGCCCTCAAGTGTGCCTGTAAGGAGCAGCACCCATTCTACTTGGGGGCCCATTACCCTGCACTTTATAGTACGCCACTATCATATATATATCATTATTTTGAGCAAGTGGCTCTAAAACAGTCCTTTCATAAAGGCTTTCTAGTTCAGGAGAATTCCTTTAAAATTGACTAGTGTCCATTATCGCCGGACGCTCTGTTTCATGGGACAGGCGGCATAATGGGGGAGGGGGGCATGATGCAAAAGGCCACGGTTATGAGTCACTGCTGGAAGTATTCAGTGCTGCAGGGGAACGTGCCAGTGAGAGGCCACTGCAGAGAAATAATAATACACAGATCCCAGAGTGTCCACAGGGGGTGGGAGGCTTCCAAGCCGAACAATGGCCAACTGGAGGACCATGGATCACGTTGAAACGTTTTGCACTGGCTATATTCCCAGGCTTAGAATTCCACACACAGAGGAATGCGACCAGGTTCATAAAACTACTGACATCATGAGTAATCCTGACAGAAGTACCAGACTGTGTCTAAAAAGCATTTCAAAACCCCCAAAATCTGCAAATTACCCTCACAACAATGCCCTGGTACAATGGGCCTCGATACGAATATGGCAGTGAAGTGGTGGTGATATCATTAGCAACAGTTTATTGCCACACCACCGCACGCAGGAGTGCGGGTTTCAGTAGTGAGGTGGAGAATGCATCCCCACCAAAAACTGTAGGTATGATATGATAGGTTATTTATAACAGCCTTAATACCCAGAGGTTTCTAAGCGCGGACCCGCGGATCGACCCTTTGTTGCTCCGTGTCGTCTTGCTTCCAAGGCGAGCACGTTGCCCCTGAGCTATCCTCCCAAGACAAATTATCAACCTTACTCCAAGATTCATCGGAATTTACACCGCAGAATGACCGCATGCATGTACTCCCTCTGAAACCTGTCCCCTATAATAATTGTGTTTCTGATTGGTAAAATGGGGCAACTGGAAACAAGGCCCCTGTTTGGTTGGTGCTGATTAGACTACAGTCGCACTATCTTAGCCCGGTTGCACTGTAGAGTGGACTGTGGATTGAAGGTTCCAAAAGGTGGTCTGTCATCGTTAAGCCAGGCAGTTTTGTCTCCCAGGCCTCCCGACACCTGAAGACACAAGCATGGGGCTGCCTGCATACATTTTGTGGTCCCTCCAAAGACAGGACCCCTTCTTTCTAGTGTCTGAACTGTGAGGATCCCCCTTCCCACACGGGGAAGCTTTTCTTCTCACAGCACAAACTCTTATCACGTACCGTATGTTTTCAGGTATTTGACTCCCAGTGGAGACAATTTATGAATCTCGAAACCCCAGGAGCAGGGGCTTGTGATGCCAATCATTTCACCCTCTTCTGATTCCTTCCACACTGCATTTCATACTAGGCAATCCAGGAGGCAAGGGATGTGTTGGAGGACACAGGGGAACCACATAAACCACCTCAGGACCAACATCACATAAGAGGCAGCAGCCATTAGCCTCAGGGTCTCCTGTTGCAACCATTCTACTAGCCGTCCACATGTGACCCAAGTCATATCTAGTCACATACAACCCAAGCTTTTGCCAATGTCATACCTTGTCACGCATGGCACAGGCTTTTCCAGTGTCTTATGTGATGAATCCAATGGACTCATCACTGGTTTCCCAGCGGTGACCGCCTCCCATGAGGCCAGGGGACGACAGCTGCTACCTGATCCTGACCCTAGAGGTGGCTGTATGAGAGGGGATCACATGGGGGGAAATAACCCCCAGGAAGATATCATGACTTCAGTGGATAGAACATAGTATCTCCCATTTCCCAGTGAGGAAAACTCCCTGTTACCCAAGACCCTGATGGCCTATTGCCATGCCTGCAATAATTAATTGGGTACTCCCTAATTTTTGCTAAGGGGGGACAATCTGTTTGTAAGGGAGAATATTGACATATATTTAGAACAGGTACCAGATTGACTACCCCTCTCTAAATGTCCTGTATGTACAACAGGATAGGGTGTGGTGGGACTACCTTATTGGTTGGTAGACCCAACACCTAGGTCAGGGCAGTTATTTAAGCACACATATTTTCATACAAAATACATTTCTCTTTAATAGTTTTTCATAAAAACATGTTAAGTTAAATGAACATTTCAACATTGGATCTTTTGATCACCATTCATACCACAAGAATTTATACAATAATGGGGTAAATCAAATTTTGATCTTCTTCAAGCATAACAGTTAATCATATCTGCATGTATGACATGGGAAAGATACATTAGGTTTCCTTTTTCCGTCGACATATTTTTCGTCCTTTAGAAATGTACCACCTTTGTCTAGGGTGGTCGCTGATTGAAGTGTTGGGCCATCTTCAGGAGATAGATTAATGATTCTGGAAGGTTAGTTTCTTTCCCCATTAATAGATTCAATGATCTGTGAAGTGAAGGGGGCCATAAAACCTTCAATCAAACTGGGAAACCCCACACAAGGCTGAAGTGACAGTTGATGGCAGCGAATATCGAGTGGCTGGAATCGAATTAGAAATTGCTTCCCAGTTTCCCAGGGCTAGAGACGCAAGTATTCCCAACCCTGAAAACAAATCCGGCCAGACAGGTTTAATAGCCTGCCTTCTAGTGCCCATCATAACACGCTTAATTGTGTGCTCTTCACAGTGCCCCAAATTTGTTTGTCCATTGAGGAAATTTACACTTTTCATTGGTTTCGACTTTGGTGGTGTGGTGAAAAGTGGCTGTACGGTGTCGGCAATTCTGTTTGACTATTTTCACACACTGCCAAATCCTGGTACTGGGTCTGAGATGCCTCCAATGAGGCATGATTTCTGAGGGATTTTATCATTAAAATGTTGATGTTGGATTGTAGTGCTACCGAGAGTGCAAAGTCATTTCAGAAAGTCTGCTTGTATTTCATGGCAATTGGTTTGGTACCGTGTGATGTCTCATTGTCAAGTGTATTCGCTCGTGCTACCAGGATTTGCAGTTAGTGCATTACCATCCAGTGGAAGAGGGGGCATGGTGTGAAATCTATGTCCACTTATGTATTGCCCCCGTTGAATGTTCCATTTACTCCCCTCCACAGCCTGTTCAGAATGTCCCTCAAACTCACCCCATTGTGAGAAGCTCCCTGCTTCCCGTCAAATGTATTTCTTATCTATTATACATTCTTTTGTAATCAAAAGAGCACTGTTCCTCCTGTGTGTAAATAAATAAATAAAATGCCACCAGAATCCCCAATGGAAGTAGTTTTGAGCTACAGAGAAGATCCCTCAAGAGACTAGATAAGGGATTCAGTGTAAGGTCGCAGTGGGGCAGAAGCAGGGAACTGTTAAGGACAGATGAGTCAAATTTCTGAAGATTTGAGACCACACTTGTCCAAACCATTGTATGATCATTAAACCATGCACGCATATTCCATCCTTCCATGTTATAGGGACGAGGACACATGAAATTTATCACTTTCCTTTTCATGAAATATTAAGATTGGAATGCACTTTTCAAATATATATTCAATAAATTAGCCAATACCAACAGAGCTGCCAAGCCACGGAAGAACACTGAACATCTGCACATGTGTGCGGCCTACACGGCTGCCCGTCACACTGGTTCCATGAACATGCAGCTCACATGCAGGACTTCCAGGTTCATATCTTCCTGTGCAAGACGCGTGATCCAGCCAACAAAACCCTTCCACAAGTTCTCTTCGTTTATCACACGGGGCACGCGCCAAACCTACAATTCCCACATTCTTACTAATCCTAAGCAGAGCGTCCACATTCCTGCATCAGAATGGAATGTAAACTGGTCCATGCTATTAACATGGAGGAATATTGCAAGTGAATTCGTATCTTATGTACAGATTTCAATGAATAATGTTTATTTGATCCGTTATGCATTACACACTACTTTGCAATGCACTCAGTAGACGACCACCCTCCTTACGCCCCCCCTAAATAGTGGTGAGTGCAGAGACGTGGTGGGCTTGGAACAGGCGGCTGTGCGTGCTGTGGTGTGCTCGAGTGCCCCCCCCACACCCTGCATTTCATGACTGGCCCTCAGCTGCCAGAAATGCTTTTGCACAGGGGAGTTGCTAGGTCTGGAAAAGACCCGGGGCTACTCTGATGTCGGAACTGTTGGGACTCGGGGCTAGCTAGTCTTTTGGCTGTAGCTCCAGAGATTCTATCCGGGGCTACAACCAAAAGATCAGGGGCTATAGCCCCTTTAGCCCCCCCCCTAGCGACGCCCCTGCTTTTGCATATCATTATCAGGATGAGGTTTAAGGCACAGATATTTCATGGGCCGTTTTGCAGATGTTGCTGCCAATGGAAGCTTTTTCCTTGTTATGACTCATTGAAGGTATTTTAAAAGTGCTTGTGTTACGCCTCCTCTTGCACAGAGGTTTCCATGTGCCTGACCTCTGTGCTGCGGCAACTCCTCGACTGTCCTAAGGTATTCTGCCACATAAAAATATTTTGCTGCCTTAAAACATTCTGAAGATGGTCCAAATGAGGGCAAAATAACACACCCACCACACATGTTTCCATGGCTTACTGCAAGTCTACATCTACATACCACCAGAAGCCTGGAAGTATTTATCAAGAATCTAAGGGACCGATTCATGGAATAGTGTGCAGAGATCCTGCAAAGCCTGCATGCCGAGAACGACTTTCAGCCCAATTCGCGTATTCATGGAATTGTTTGCGCAAACTAACCGCAAGTCACGTCCGGAAAACTCCCAACATGCCCGCACGCAAACCAAAAACAGCCATAAACAGCTATTTTTGCATGCTCCTTGGGTGGGAATACCTGCACCCTTAAAACAGTGCTCGATATTCCCTGCAAGCAGGCCTGCATCTCGGGGACCCTGCATGGGGTCCCCCGTAACTATTACTGGCACCCTGACAACATGAGTACGATTTATCGTAACTCTGGTAAAACGCAGGAAAGCTGGGTGCGAACCTCCGTAAACCATTCCTGCACCCCTCGACACTGTGTACGCTCACCCTTAAGTTAGATCGGACCCCGGCTGCGTACACAAACCCCTAAATCTGACATCCGATCTTGACTCTACACAGTGAATCTGATGCACAAGTGTCTTTATGCCTGCCTTTGGCTGGCGGCTAGAATGAGGGCTTTGTATGGCCATTTCCCTGCCGAGAGGTTGTGCAGTTTGATCCATGAATACATATCGTTACGTGCAATAGTGGGCATGCAATGCACTGCCGGCAGCCGTCCCTTGTAACGCCTACATTTTCCCTTGTTCTTCCTCATTTTACGAGTTCCGTCGCCTTCTCTGCCCAAGCCACGTCCATGCTCTGCATGGTGTCTCGCGCAAGGCACTCGGCCAATTGCAGAAACGTGTCCAGCCTGTGTAAACTCCCTGAAAATTACGAAGAAGTACTGCGCAGTTGATTTCATGAATCGACAAACAGGATTTTGCACGGCATGCAAAGTCCCTATTTACAATGCAAATAATTCCATGAATCGGGCCCTAAGGCTTTTTACAGACAGTCCCCAATTTCAAGTCTTGGCTGCCTCATAAAAACTATTCCTCTTATTTCATAACGCAGCTACAACTTACAAACACTCTTCATCATCAATGTTCTTGGCATTTTACAGGAGCTTGATGGCCACATTTTACAGCGACTCCTATGCCCTGCCGGTCTACACAGTAATGAACTGGCCATGGTCTAAGACGCCCTCTCTTGGCTTCATTTTATGGAGCCATTCCAGTAAAATCCTACATGACCCTCATCTGTCGCATCAATGTGGACCCAAGACCACACAACAACAGCTGCTATTTTATACTCTATCAAGGAAGACTTGCTTACCCATTCTTACGGCATGTTTAGGCCTGCCAGGTATCATAAAATACCATGAAACAAAACCTGGCCCGACCTCTAAAACCCATGAAGTCACATATTATTCTGGACACCATACACTATAATAAAAGGCAATCCATATCAGAGGCATTCTTGCTGTGCAAACAGGTAGTCCTTTATTGATTCAAAGATTGGACATGGAGGGCAGCAGCAAAGAAAACACACAGAAGAACGACGCGTTTCACCCTACACAGGCTTCGTCTGGTATACGTGATAGAAAGAGGACTATACATTTATAGTTGGCCTTTTGCTTACAAGTCCATCATTGATGTTTATGACAAAAGGTTGCTAACACATTTTATAGGCAATTCTATGTTTAAGGTGTGCCGCCATGTTGGAAAGTACATGAAATCTATGCATGTGAATATTGCTACCTTGTCATAATATGTGTAATACATACAATTTGATGGTTCAATGCTACAATTGAGATACATGAAATTACGAAGCAGAAGTATTTGACACCCGTCACTATTTCAGTACATAAAATACAAAGTGCTAAGTACAGACGTCAGAATACTTTCTAATGTATAAAATGCAAAGTTCAGAGCGCCCGAAATACTCTCTAATTTGAAAGGTTTTTTTTTAAAATTATATATAAATATGTATGCAAATATGTTTGGCACTATTATGCTCTAGAAGGGTATGTCTCATTATTTGATCGGCATGCTTCTCCCTGTGGATAGGCCATGTACACGTGTTTTGGTTTGAGATGCATGTTCCGGGATTATGCATTGCACTCAGTGCCTTGAGACGGCGCAAGCTTGTAAGCATTGTCCCCCGTGGGAGAGCAATGCATAAAGTGCTATGTGCAGAATGTATCATAGACATATAAATCACTTGAAAACATGCTCAATGCGCCTATAATAATACGACGAAGATGAGCAGTGCTATACCCTTGCGGGCGCGGGGTGCAAACATTTGCACCCAACACTTAATGTATTACCAACAGTTAATGTTTTCATTGAGTGTCCATAATGCGCCCTAGTGGGTATATTTATCAAGAAGTTGCTGTCTGCCTAAATTGGCCAAAAGCAATGCTCATGGGCAGTAGTTGACCCTTGCGGGTGCCTCAGTCTATATATTTGCAGAAAGTTGCCTAATGTATTTGAATTTGTGCATATATATATATATATATATATATATATATATTCAGTGCAAAAACTTTGTTGAAGGGACGTTATGGTTAAGTTGCGCTACTAAAAACCTATGAAATTCAGTGAAAAAACATTGTCAAAGGGACGTTATGGTTCCAAGTAAAACCGAAAAACCCTTGAAATTCACTAGTTATGGTAAGATAAGCAACCATAACTCGCACCACCACCGTGCACTGCTAAGACTAACACCCAGGACATCAAAGATGACATCACAAATGTCATTGATGACATCACTGATGACATCACATGTGTATGTACTTTTCATGAAATATGTGTACAAGGGATTCTTATTATAATGTTGCAAAACAAGTGTCGAGGATCATTGCAATAAATATCATACCCTAATTAGTGCATTGAACGATGCATTGATATAAATAGCATTCTATTATGGGGTTCTATCTAGTATACTAAGCTACTCATGCAGAAACATAACATTGTGGGCAGCGTACAAGATGAAGGTATGATATTCATAATGTTAATATGTTGAATAATGAAATGATAATTGCTTTCTTAATAGATTTTTGTGTACTGTGAAATATGTAATAAGTAGCTAATAAAACCCATGTATTACATAATTGCATTACTATAGACAAAACACAAAGACACAAGAACACATACCAATATGGGTATATACAGAGAAAGTGAAGTTAGCAAAAAAGCACAAGTAGTAGCAAAAACAATTCATAACTTAACTGATTAGTTTCATGCAAATAAATGATTGCTCTGTTTCAAAGCTGCTATTTACCCTATGTATATGTATCACTTGATGTGATTGGACCCTAAGGAAAGTAGTGTGAGTACAATGTATACAAATATGACCATATACAGGGAAAGTACAGCCATAAAAAAACAACAGAACTATCAGAAAGTGCTCATAAGTCTAGTGATTATCTTTATGCACAAAAAGGATTGCTGTCTTTCAAGCTTGT